>NW_011494677.1:13335342-13353263 GCF_000754665.1 Bison bison bison | reverse complement strand
TTTTAATATGCTATCTAGGTTGGTCATAACTTTCCTTCCAAGGAGTAAGCATCTTTTAATTTCATGGCTGCAGTAGCCATCTGCAGTGATTTTGGAGCCCCCCAAAATAAAGTCTGACACTGTTTCCACTGTTTCCCCATCTATTTCCCATGAAGTGATGGGACCGGATGCCATGATCTTCGTTTTCTGAATGTTGAGCTTTAAGCCAACTTTTTCACTCTCCACTTCCACTTTCCTCAAGAGGCTTTTTAGTTCCTCTTCACTTTCTGCCATAAGGGTGGTGTCATCTGCATATCTGAGGTTATTGATATTTCTCCTGGCAATCTTGATTCCAGCTTGTGTTTCTTCCAGTCCGGCGTTTCTCATGATGTACTCTGCATATAAGTTGAATAAGCAGGGCGACAATATACAGCCTTGATGTGCTCCTTTTCCTATTTGGAACCAGTCTGTTGTTCCATGTCCAGTTCTAACCGTTGCTTCCTGACCTGCATACATCCACAGGGTCGCAAAGAGTCAGACATGACTGAGTGACTTCACTCACTCACTCTTTATTAAAATAGAAAAAAAGAGATTATCTTGAGCCAGATAACTCTAGCACACTAAGAGATTTCTGGTTGAAATAATCCCCTCTAAAACTACAGACATCCTTGGGAGACATTGTGGATCTGATTCCAGGACACCACAATGAAGTGAATCATACAGATATTTTGGTTTCTCAGTGCCTATGAAAGTTCTGTTTACAATATACTGTAATCCATTGTATGTAATAGCATTATGATTGAAAATGTACATCAGTTCAGTTCAGTCACTCAGTCATGTCCAATTCTTTGTGACCCCATGGACTGCAGCACACTAGGCCTCCCTGTCCATCACCAACTCCTGGAGCTTGCTCAAACTCATGTCCATCGAGTCGGTGATGCCATCCAACCATCTCATCCTCTGTCATCCCCTTCTCCTTCTGCCATCAGTCTTTCCAAGCATCAGGGTCTTTTCCACTGAGTCAGCTCTTCTCATCAGTTGGCCAAAGTATTGGAGCTTCAGCTTTAGCATCAATCCTTCCAATGAATATTCAGCACTGATTTCCTTTAGGATCGACTGGTTTGATCTCCTTGCATTGCAAGGGACTCTCAAGAGTCTTCTCCAACACCACAGTCCAAAAACATCAATTCATCAGTGCTCAGCTTTCTTTATGGTCCAACTCTCACATCTGTATATGACTACTGGAAAAACTATAGCTTTGACTAGATGGACTTTTGTCAGCAAAGTAATGTCTCTGCTTTACAATATGCTGTCTAGGTTGGTCATAGCTTTTCTTCCAAGGAGCAAGCGTCTTTTAATTTCATGGCTGCATGGACTACAGTTTGTCTTCTAAGTTTATTACAAACTTACTTTCCTCCTTTTCCTCTGATTTCACTGCACCATCTGCAGTAATTTTGGAGCCCCCCAAAATAAAATCTGTCACTGTTTCCGTTATTTCCCCATCTATTTGCCATGAAGTGATGGGACCAGATGCCATGATCATCTTAGTTTTCTGAATGTAGAGTTATAAGCCTACTTTTTTACTTTCCTCTTTCATTTTCATCAGGAGGCTCTTTAGTTCTTTGCTTTCTACTATAAGGGTGGTATCATCTGCATATCTGAGGTTATTGGTATTTCTCCCAGCAATCTTGATTCCAGCTTTTGCTTCATTGAGCCTTGTATTTTGCATGATGTACATATATTAGTTTACAAATACTTAATTGCTAAAAAATGCTAACCACCATCTAAGCACTCAGCGAGTCATAGTTGTAACATCAAAGAGCACAGATCGCCATAACAAATATAATAATAATTTAAAATTTCAAAATATTGTAAGAAGCTCCAAAATATGACACTGAGACATGAAGTAAGCAAGTGTTGTTGGATAAGTGATGCCAACAGGCTTACTCAATACAAGGTTGTTACAAACCTTCCATTTGTAAAAAAATAAAATAAAATAAAAAAAGCAACAATATCTGCGAACTACAATAAAATGAGGTCTGCCTGTATGACATAACAGAAATGGACTGGTTCATGATACTTGGATTATAGATAATGTTGATTTTTAAAATATTGGTTGAAGTCTCCAAATATCAAGATTGGAGGAATTGTCAGTACTAGCCAGTTTTCAAGGCCCCATCCTTATCCCTTTTATTGTATCTGAGCCCTGGGACCTGTATCATCTTTTTAATCATCCTAAGAAACAGGATGAGTCTGCTAGCCAGTGTTGTGATCTGTGTTTGGGTCCCTATGGTCTAGCCAATGCCAGTAGCAACACCTAGAGTTTCTTTCCTCTGGGCCAACTTTGAGCATGGGAGGCTCCTGGCCACAGCTACAGAGCTCAATGTTCAGGATTCACTAGACACCAAGCAGATACCCTTTCCAGAAGTTTCATCCCTCAGAGCAATTACAGGCAGATACAACTCTCTGTGACACTCAGAAAATTTCTATCCTTCTTCCCAATATGGAGGCTCCACTGTTACTTTCTCAGTGTCTCCCCACCACCAAACCTCCTCTGCCATTGGCCGTATCTGCTTAATCATGAAGACAAGTCTAAGGCCTCCAAGAACAAAAGGTTCTTTAGAGATTTTCTTCTGGGCAAAACATATACCTCAAAATTTCTCTCTGCCCCTGGAAAGTAGAGACTTTGAGGACAAAGTGTCCTAGGAAAGGGTACAGCGATGGAAATATGGCTCCTACTGATTAATCACCCTGCTGCACTAGTGTTAAAAAGTGTATCACAGGGTGAGCATGAGTCAGTAGTTAAAAACTATTGTACCACGGGAGAGGGGATTCCTGGTAGCTCAGTCAGTAAAGAATCTGCCTGAAGTGCAGGAGACCTGGGTTCAACTCTTGGGTCAGGAAGATCCCCTGGAGAAGGAAATGGCAACCCACTCCAGTATTCTTGCCTGGAGAACCCAATGGACAGAAGAGCCTGGTGGTCTACATGAGATTGCATGACACAGCTTAGTGACTAAACCACCATATATATAATTATGTCCGATTCCTAGAGTTTGCTTAAGAGCAAACTTGGGCAAACACCAGGAGATAGTGAAGGACAGGGAAGCCTGGTATGCTGCAGTCCATGGATCATGAAGAGACAGGACTTAGCGACTGAACCACAGCAACAATGACTGATTCCTATTGATGTGAGGCAGAGACCACCACAACATTGTAAAGCAATTATCCTCTGATAGGAAAAAAAAAAAACTGTTGCACTCTTTCTTTTTTCTGTCAACCATAATCTTTTTTATTGATTACATGCTAAAATTATAATATTTAATTTTTAAATTATTTTTAAATTAAGTTTTATCGGAGCATTGTTGATTTGCAATGTTTTGTTAGTTTTCTTCTATACAGCAAAGTGAATCAGCCATGTGTAAACATATTCCACTCTTTTTAAGATTCTTTTCCCACATAGGTCATTACAGAGTATTGAGTAGAATCCCCTGTGCTGTACAGTAAATCCTTATTACTTATCTATTTTATATATAGTAGCCTGTATATGTCAATCCCAATCTTCCAAATAATTCCTCTCTATATTGCCCCTTGGTAACCCAAATTTTGTTTTCTACATCTGTGATTCTATTTCTGTTTTATAAATAGGTTCACTTGTACCATTGTTTTTTTTTTTTTTTTTTTAGATTCTACATATAGTTGATACCATATGATATTCGTCTGTATCTGACTTCACTCAGCATGACAATCTCTAGGTTCATCCATGTTGCTGCAACTGGCATTATCTTTTTCTGTTTTTCTTAAGTACCTGTTTCAAAACTCTAAAACTCAGAAAGTCTGTGGATAATGGAAGTTGTTCCTATTCACTGCTGGTTGAAGCTAAGTCCCACAGTGCAGAGCCCTGGTCTCGGACCCGCTGAAAACATGAGGAGGCTGGTGTTCAGGTGGCATGGTACCACACGCACTGCAGTAGAACACCTCCTCCAGTTCAGCTCAGCTCTGCATCTATGGAAGACTACCTTTGGCCTTTGGTCTTTTATATCTATGCAATATAAAAGATAATCATCATTTGCCATAACATAACTTGTAGTGAATCAGATGGATAAGAAAAATAAATGAATATCACTAAGAAAAAGGCATAGTGTGGTAAATACCCCAAGAGAGGCAAGATGTGCTTCTGCAGAAGGGAGCAGTCATGGCAGCCTTGGAGAAATGAGGAGAAGGGATAGTTGACATCAATGCTGAAGAAGTGAATTTCAAACTCTGTTACTGACTTCCTTTCTCTTCCTTTTTCAAATCAAAGTCCACCTTGGCATCTTTGCACCTTTTTTTTAACCTAATATTTTGCCTAAAATATTCTTTTGCCCATTTCTCTTCCTTCACATAGCTCATCTATTTAACCCTCTTATGTATAACACTGTTACCTTCTCAGGGAGGCCTCTCCTCCCTGATCAAAAGCTGTCCTAGTTATTTTATACATCATCAATTAGTTTATACCATTCAGCACAGTGACCATAATGCAGATTTGCATAACTTCTCAGTATATTTATTGATTAGGGTGTTTATTGGTTGTCTAGCTTATCTATGGGAGGACAAACCCATTTCAAACTTTGTTTCCTACTACATCTCATACACTTAGCAAGTTCTCAGTAAATATTTTATGAATGAATGAACCCCAAAGGAGAGCTAAACCTATAGAATTTATGGGAAATAAGTCTT
The DNA here is from genome assembly GCF_000754665.1 of Bison bison bison. Lineage (NCBI taxonomy): Eukaryota > Metazoa > Chordata > Mammalia > Artiodactyla > Bovidae > Bison > Bison bison. Next base: position 13,348,568 of record NW_011494677.1, on the reverse strand, counting down.
GAAAGAAACACGGAGAGATTTAATATTTGTAGGAAGTGATGTGATCAGATGCATGCCTTTGAAAGATTAATCTGATAGCTCTATATATGCAGTTTGGAAACCTGAGAAGAAGAAAGAATTAAAACTGTATTACATAGGAAGAAGCCTAGTGCAGGCTACTCTATACTATTTGCAACTTTTTAAGACTCTAATTCAAAATAAGTGAAAAATTGTACTGTAGTATTCTTAAGTTATAATCATGATTGAAATTTCAAAAGTAATGAAATGGAAATATATGGAAAATAATTAAGGAGAAAAGTGTTGAATATGGCTAAATTTAGTGCGCTTTGCTTTACACATTTCCATTAACGTGAGCTTGCTGTTTAGATATTTATTGGCATGCTCAAATAGAGTGCTTTGAACTTCAGTAGCCAATAATCCGCAGAAATATACAATGGGCCATTGCTCTATCATCCATCTATAAGTCAGTAGCAGTTGCTTATAGATATGAGCTGCAGTTGATGGCTTGGCACCTCAGGTCACATTCTCTGTGCTCACCTCAAATTTCATCCACGTTGTCACTTTGCACTGATAGCATTTAACCTCAAGATCCCGGTGTATCTTTCTACCTTCTTTGAAGCTGCAGGAGCCCTCTTGGTCCACATGTACCCACAGCCCAGAATTACAGAGCACTGTGTCCCCAGGAGAAGTCCTCTAGGACATGGGACTGGGGCTAATGGATTAATGCCCAAGCCTTCTGGGCTTCCCTAGTAGCTCAGATGGTAAAGAATCCACCTGCAGTGCAGGAGACCCAGGTTTGATCTCTGGGTCAGGAAGATCCCCTGGAGAATGAAATGGCAACCCACTCCAGTACTCTTGCCTGGAGAATTCCATGGATGGAGGAGCCTGGTGGGCTACATTCCATGGGGTCGCAAAGAGTCAGATACGACTGTGTGACTAACTTTCACTTTCACATTTCTGTCCTTCAGGAGGAAAATTCTGGGAGGCCTTCTATATTCTTCCCAGGGTCTCAGTGGAATCAAACCCCCATGGTCCACAGCAGCAACCTATATAATTGGCTCCTCCTTACTCCTTAACCCTTCCTTTTTCCTCACTCCTGCTTCTTAGGGTTCCCTGACCCCTAAATAAATTACCCTTCCCCAAATCCTTAGGCCTTCCTTGTGGCTCACATGGTAAAGAATCTGCCTGCAATGCAGGAGATGCACATTTGATCCCTGGGTCAGGAAAATCCCCTGGAGAATGGAATGGCTATCCACTCCAGTATTCTTGCCTGGAGAATTCCAAGGACAGAAGAGCCTGGTGGGTTATAGCCCGTGGGGCTGCAAAGAGTCAGACATGACTGACAGAATAAGACACACAAAATCCTTGTCTCAGCCTCTGCTCTGGGAGAGACTCACCCAAGGTTGGGCCCAAAAATGATCCTGGAAGGCAGAAGCCCTGGATGGAACACAGGAAGTAGGTGACACCCATCAAATGGCAGCAGAGATGGCAATGCTGATAAAGAGTGACCTTTGATAGCATCATAAATACTCATTAATTCACTTCAAATGGGTGGAGATGGAGTACAGGTGGAAGAGAAAGGGCTGGGTTATTCAGTAGCTGTAGCACAAGAACAAGATGAGATAGAAAGTATAAGAATTAGGCACGGACAAGTCTTAGCTGTCTTGGAATCTTAAAAAAAAAAAAAAAAAGCTCCTATTAGTGACCTATCAACAGAAGCAGACTTGGAACTTATCCTATACTTCACAGTTTGAACCTTTTGCTCCCCTATCCCTAAACTGCCCCTTCTTCTTTCCCTCTCCCCACTGGTAGCCACTAGCTTGTTCTCTATAACTGTGAGTCTACATCTGTTTTGTTATATTCACTAGTTTGTTGTATTCTTTAGATTCCACAGATAACTGATATCACACGGTATTTGTCTTTCTTTGACTTATTTCACTTAGCATCATACCCTCCAAGTCCATCCATTTTGCTACAAAGACTTTATTTCATTATGACTGAGTAGCAGTCCATTGTATATATTTTCCACATCTTCTTTATCCATTCATCTGTTGATGGACACTTAGTTGCTACCTTGCATTTTTTAAACATTCAGTTGAGTTTAACTGTGCAGTTTAAAACATCTTTATGATTGTCATACCGTATTTAGCCATGTCAAAATAATTGCACATATAAAAACACCTGTTATCAGAAATAGTATTTAAAGGTAAATTCTACAAGACAAATGTGTATGAAAGCATTAGAAAATCCAACTGAATATCTGAAACACAAAAATCTTCAAATCAATTCTGTAAGTCTGTGTTTCTGCCAAAGTAGATTTTAATGAAAAAATAATAATTTTTTTTACTTACTTTACTCATAAAGCAGAACTACCAAATTCTGCATGTAAGAGGGTTTGCCAAAAGAGCAAATGGACTTTTATGGGTTTTTTTGTTGTTGTTGTTTAAACTTCTAATCTAGTTCAACCAGATTAGAAGACATTTTTATTTAGTGTAAAGAATCACATTCCCATAGATTGTAATAACCCTGAACCAAACTTTGATATAAGGAGAATTAGTCTTCAATTGGTTTAGTCAACAATTTAAAGTCAGAATTTGGACAGCTTTAAATTAGTTAAAAGATAACAAGTAGCTCAAAAGATTCATCTGAATAATTAACCTGCTCCATCTTCTAATTAAATCATGAATGCAATCACTAGCCCTCATAACCATTACAGAAGAAAGATTACAGTAAATATAAAGGAAGTCAATAAACAAGTCATGAGGAAATTCAGTTCAGTTCAGTCACTCAGTCATGTCTGACTCTTTGCTACTGCATGGACTGCAGCATGCCAGGCTTCCCTGTCCATCTCCAACTCCAAAAGCTTGCTCAAACTCATGTCTGTTGAATTGGTGATACCAGCCAACCATCTCATCCTCTGTCATCCCCTTCTCCTGCCTTCAATCTTTTCCAGCATCAGGGTCTTTTCCAATGAGTCAAACTCAACATTTAGAAAACTAAGATCATGGCACCTGGTCCCATCACTTCATGGCAAATAGATGGGGAAACAATAGAAACAGTGACATACTTCATTAACTTGGTCTCCAAGATCACTGCAGATGGTGACTGCAGCCATGAAATTAAAAGATGCTTACTCCTTTGAAGAAAAGCTATAACCAACCTAGACAGCATATTGAAAAGCAGAGACATTACTTTGCTAACTAAGATCTGTCTAGTCAAAGCTGTGGTTTTTCCAGTGGTCATGCATGAATGTGACAGTTGGACCATAAAGAAAGCTGAACACTGAAGAATTGATGCTTTTGAACTGTGGTGTTGGAGAAGACTCTTGAGAGTCCCTTGGACTGCAAGGAAATCCAGCCAGTCCATCCTAAAGGAAATCAGTCCTAAATATTCATTGGAAGGACTGATGCTGAAGCTAGAACTCCAATACTTCGGCTACCTGATGTGAAGACATGACTCATTTGAAAAGAGCCTGATCAAGACCCAGTTTCCGCCACAGTCAGTCTCTCCCATCAGGAAGTTTCCAAGCCTCTTATCCTTCTCCCTCAGAGGGCAGACAGAATGAAAACCACAGTCACAGAAAACTGTTCAAACTGATCACATGGACCACAACCTTGTCTAACTCAATGAAACTATGAGCCATGCTGTGTAGTGTCACCCAAGATGGACGGGTCCTGGTGGAGAGTTCTGACAAAACGTGGTCCACTGGAGAAGGGAATGGGGAACCACTTCAGCGTTCTTACCTTCAGAACTGCATGAACAGTATGAGGACATTGCCATATCCTAATTCTTGGTCAAGTTTTTCTGAAACTGGAGAGTAATATAAAATATAAAACTTTATTGCTTTTGTATATGTAGAGTGAGCTATTTACATATTATCCTGTTCAGGGACACCCAAAAGATGACTGTTTGCTCAGACATAACTCAGCTTTATAGAATTTTAGGGACAAAAGAGCCTTACCAGTCTAATTCAAAGTCCTTTTGTTTATGGAAGATAAACTTACCAGTCAGGAAGTAATGGAGCTAAGACTTTCCTGAGTCTCAGCTTGAGGCTTCATAATGCCCAACACTCTGTGAGGTCGCAAATGTGATGTTTCCTAAAATAATTCCAAGCCCACAATACTCTAAGATATTAAAAAGTTTTTGACAAGGAAGGAACTATGGACAAATGGTGGGAAGCATTGCATCAGAGTTAACCAGGGTATTCTGTGGCAACTTCACAGTCTTTTATTTTCTTCTGTAGACTGTGGATGTTCACACTGGTTACGTATGCATTAGATTTGATTCTTATACAAATTTAATTGATCTGCATGGTTCTTGTTTTATCTTGATGTTGTTTTTATGTTTATCTAGTAGCAGTTTGGAGTTAGGTATTTATTTTTATCATAACACCCAGCACAATAACTGTATTCCATGGAGTAGCAGAATATGCTATTTGTGTGGCTTGGAGTTTGAGGTGCTCCACATTACAGGGGAATAAATTAAAGAGGCTTAAATCAAATGAAATTTTATTTTCCTCTCAAGGAAAAAGAGTCTGGAGCATACCGTCAAGACTGTGAAGTTTCCAGAGTCCCCAGGACTCAAGATCCTTCCATCTTTCTGTTTCACCTGCTAGCCTGTGACTTCCATCCTCAGGGTCAATTTACAATCCACGTTGGCCACCAAATTTCTGCCATTTTGCCCTCAGTCCAGGAAGCAGGTGAGTCAGCTTCCCAGAAAGCCCTCACCTCACATTGGCTAAAACTGATTGGCCAGAAGTATTAGAATTTGAAGTGTTGTAAACGAGCATATTATATCCTCAAGTAAAATTTAGAGTCTGCAGCTCAGGAGGAGGATAAAAAATTGTAGAGGAAAGAGAAGGAGGAAGAGAAGGAGAAGGAAGAGGATAAGAAAGAATCGTAGTAGTAGTATTAGTACTACTAGTAGTAACAGAAGAAGAGGAAACAGTGCTAGCAATTGTCCTCGGTGCATTTTACTTTATTTTGGAGCATATTTGATTTATAATGTTGTGTTAGTTTCAGGTGTATAGCAAAGTGACTCAGCTATACATATATCTATTCTTTTCCAGAGTCTCTTCCCAAACAAGTTATTATATAAAGTATTGAGTAGAGTTCCCTGTGCTATACCAGTAGGTTCCTGTTGAATGTGTTTTAACATATACCTTATTAGTCCAACAAGTACCTGAAGGTAAAGAAGCACTTTATTTACTGCCAAAGATGGTAAATAGGTTATCATTCCAGTCAAGGTTCAGACATCCGGTTACACAGATCTCAGATTTTGACTGATGCCTTCCAAATGTTTAGCTGCAGGCATAACAGACTGTCTTCCTAACAAGTCCCAACCGTACTTTCTACACTTTGCATACATTTATCAACTGCATCCATTATCATAATGAATAAAACACGTGAGTGACAGTTCAATTATGGGATGTAGTAGGGCCAAAGAGGGGTAATTTGTAATCACATTGGAAAGTTCATTTTTTTTTTTTTGACAGTTTGTAACATCCTGAAACTAAAGTGCTTGCTGACTGCCAACCACTTTTCTAACTGAAGCCAGATTTCACTCAACAAATAGTAGAGAAGATGAAAATATCAGTGGAGAATTAAACTTGGGGTATTGCAAAGGTTTTCTGTCAGTTCTCATAAGCATCTGAAAAAGGAAGCAAAATTTAACCAGTCTCCAGTTTTCTTGAAGAGGATACATGCATTGTTCCCAAGTACTTTAAATGTCTCTTTGGATTAAGCGCTCAAATATGTGTGTGTGTGTGTGTGTGTAATATTAGTACATATTTTCCCTGATAAGATCAGAGCAGTTGACCTAATTCAGGACAGAAACAAAAGCAACTAAAAACAGAATATATTTAGAAGAAGGTGGTTGATTAATGTCAGCACAAATGTGGTTCCATAGTTTATAATTAGACACTGGACTTCTCTGTCACTTGTGTTAAAAATACTTGTACATTTTTTTTTTTTTTTAGCTCAACTTAAGTGAGCAAGGGCAAGGGAGAGAAGGAACAAGAAAACAAGGGCATGCTTACCACTACATGTCAGGTACTGTATTACTATATGTATTTTCATATTTATCTGCCATGATTAATTTATGAGCATGTTTGTAGTCCCATTGTCTAGATGAGAAAAATAAAATGTAGACAAAACAAGAACTTTCTCAAGGGGCTTAATTATTAGAGAAGCAGGCTGTGTTGCCCAAATCAGCCTGGTCCCAAAGATTTGCCCCTTCATGCTCTGACGCACCTGGCATATTTGGTTAGGTTGCTACTTCCTCAGGAGTTAGGCACCTATTTATTTTGAGGAAAAGCTCTTAATAACAAACAAGGTAGGGACTCCTGGAAGAAAGAGGGAATGATATCTTCAGCAAGGATTTAGGAGCCAAATTTACTTCCTTTTGGGAAGTAAAAAGAAAACAGAACTTGGTAGATTTGGAGCCCCATGTTGAAAGATGACACCACTGGGCTTCTAGACAGGGCTCTGTGGATTCTGGGGGCTTCCTGGAGTGTATTTTTTTAAATAACATGGTTTTCATCCTGAGGAATAAGTGAGTAATTGACTGGAACAAAATAAGAAATTCTTAGTAGGTATGCTTTTGGGTTGGCGGTGGTGAAATTTTGTTGTCATTTAGTCACCAAGCTGTGTTCAACTCTTTGTGACCCCATAGACTGCACCATACCAGGCTCCTCTGTCCACCACTCTTTCCTAGAGTTGCTCAAATTCATTGAGTCAGTGATGCTATCTAACCATCTCATCCTCTGCCACCCTCTCCTTTTGCCTTCAATCTTTCCCAGCAGCAGGGTCTTTCCCAAGGAGTCAGCTCTTCACATCAGGTGGTCAAAGTATTGGAGCTTTAGTTTCAGCATCAGTCCTTCAATGAATATTCAGGACTGATTTCCTTTAGGATTGACTCCTTTGGTCTCCTTGCAGTCCAAGGGATTCTCAACAGTCTCCAACACCACAGTCCAAAAACATCAGTTCTTCAGCACTCAATCTTCTTCATGGTCCAACTCTCATATCTGTACATGACTACTGGCAAAACCATAGCTTTGACAATATGGACTTTTGTTGGCAAAGTGATGTCTCTGCTTGTTAATATGCTGTCTAGGTTTGTCATATCTTTCCTTCCAAGGAGCAAGCGTCTTTAATTTTATGGCTGTAGTCACCACCAGCAGTGATTTTAGAGCCCAAGGGGAAAAGAAAAATCTGTCACTGCTTCCACTTTTTCCCCTTCTATTTGCCATGAAGTGATGGGGCCAGATGCTATGATCGTAATTTTTTGCATGTTAGGTTTTAAGCCAGGTTTTTCACTCTCCTCTTTCACCCTCATCAAGAGCCTCTTTAGTTGACATTTAGACAGTGGGAGAAAGCTGAAAGAGCTGTATTAGTGGCAGCATGAACAGTAACAATAACAGAGCTGTGGAGAAAAGCAATGAATGAGCATCGTTGTCACAAGGTGAACTTGTGGGGAGCACCCTGACTTGGGCAGAAGCATGGAGCAGAGCTCCTCTGGGCCTCACTGAAATCTTTGGTCCTTGGATGAAATGTATGTATTTCAGAGGCAATCTGAGCAACCTGTCAATATTAGCAAACCTTGGGGTGAGGAAGAGAAAACAGTTTGTGAATCACTCCAGGAATCTCCCCATTCAGTTGAAGTATTTAAATGGATTTTGAATTCTAGCAAACCTGAAGTAAGGAGGCTAAATGTAAGAAATATGGCCTCGTTAGTGGACACACACACACACACACACACACACACTCCACTCTCTGCCATCTAAAAGGACTTTGCTTTCTAACTCCCTATTTCCTGTGGGATGGGGGCGGGGGGCGAATAAATGAAGTGACCTAATCTCTGTTGGAGAAAAGAACATTACCCATCTCCATTTTATCCTTGCTGCCTAGTCAGGCTGGATGTGAGGAGGCAGGAATAAAGAGAACGTAGGCCCCAAGTGGTCATTTTCTTTGGAATATCCTGCTTATCTTTATGCCTTTTAAATTCTAATTCTCCAAGAAGCCACTGTATACTGAATACACCCAATTGGTTATTTTGATATTCCCTTTTCCGAGCAATTTGAAGTGATCTCATTCCTCATCGTATCTTTGAGGATTTCCTGTATTTCCCCATCTATCTAGTTTCATTCTTTACAGGGAACCCATAAATAACTGAAATTGTTATGGAAATATTTAACAGTAATTGTTTCTATGACCCTGTATATTCAAATCATCTCTGTCTATAGTAGAAGATTAGGGAGTAACACTGCTGTCTCTATTTGGCTCAAAATTTCATAAAAGTGAATAACTCTAAATAAAAGGAAGTAGAAAAGAATGTAGTCAATAGGCATATTTACTGAGTGCCTTTTTCTTTCAATGTATTGGGCCCAGCAAATACTGTGTATGGAAGGATAATACATAATGCAACCAGGAACAACTGAATCTTACAGCTGAATATTTTTAATCTGTAGAACAAATACTCTTTTATTTCCAGAGTATGAAAGCTAAATTTAATATTTAAGCAGTTTTCTTCAAGACAGAATAATTGCTCTTACTATTAGCAAGAGGAAAATTTACTCCCAGGAAATCATAAAGCCTCAAACAAGATCTGGGGAGATGGATGGTACAGCCTGTTTTATAATCCTGTGAGCTCCCTTCTGGCACAGTAATTCTTCAGCTTTAACCACCTGCAGATCCATTGTTCAAAGCAAAAGGCAACACAAATTGTGTTTCCATTCCCTTATGAAAAAAGTTGGGTGTCTGGTTTGGAAAATAGAAGTCTTATTGGTGGATCTCCAGCTTGGACTTAACGGGGAATGACTAGAGAGTAGTACATGTTCCAGCAATCAAACTAGCTTCTTTTAAAGTGTTGTAGAGTGGGCACATAGTTCATTACTGCAGATATGTGGTTCAGTCAAATTGAACCACAAGTAAATCCTGGTAAACCAAAGACAAGCTTACCATAGTGCACAGAAACAGGCAGGGAATTCTGTACCACTCAAAGTGTGGAATTATGCACAAGGGTCCTTAAACTAAAATCTGTGGGTTAAAGAAAGGGATTTGCTAAGCATTCCCTAGTTTGCCCTTTGTTTCTGCCTTTTAGCTCCAGATCCCATTCTCTGAAGTTTAGATTCATGGAGAACTCTTGGGGAAACCCTGAGGGAGATTTTGTATATACAGTATCTCCTACACAATAACTGACGGCTTCCAGAATTTTCTTCCCAGGTGAGGACTTAGGTTTCAAAGTCTTGATCCTTATGGGTGGAGAATAACCATCTTAAAAACATATTTGTCAGACTTTCACCAATTAAAAAAAATATTAAATGGCAACCCACTTCAGTGTTCTTGCCTGGAGAATCCCAGGGATGGGGGAGCTTGGTGGGCTGCCATCTATGGGGTCACACAGAGTCGGACACGACTGAAGCGACTTAGCAGCAGCAGCAACCAAGTAGTTAGTGCAATATGTCTGGATCTGTAACAATTCTTAGCCTTGCCCCGGAAGATTTTCCATACTTTCATCCTTGCAAAACTTTGAGCAGATGATCCCCTGAATGTGGTATAAGGTAACTAGTCCAACAGAGCACACACAGACTCTTAGGAAAATGAGATTCAAGAAACACTGCACAGAAAAGGTTGACATTTAAATTCTGAGTAGAGATTAACTGGGTGGGGGTTGGAATGCATGGATGGGAAAGGCAATATGGAAAGGGAAATCCGCATTTGCAAACAAATTTGGAGTACGTTTGAGGAATGATGAGCAGTTCACTTTGGCTACAATATGGCAGTCATGGACAGAAATAGGCAGAAAATAGGAAGCTGGAGATGCATATAAGAGCCCCAGGTTATGAAGGACCTTGACCACCATTAGCAGCAGCACAATAACTGGTTTCCATGGGGACAAAGCTATCATCATTTTCCTACTCTCTGCACTTTGTTTCTCCCACCATTTCTTTCTGTCCATTCAGACACTTCATTTCCCTTATTCAATACAGTCAGATTTAGAATGGATAAGCAGAGATGCATAACATCCCTGCAGATAAAAATCTTATCCTTAAAAGTGCTAAGGGCATAAACAAAAACAGAAAGAATCATGCAAGCTATCTGTGCTATGAATCATTGTTCATAAACAGACTACATTTTATTACAGTATCAGAAACATAGTCTTAGAGTTGAAGATAAATTCTTAACTTCATACACAAAGAACTGAAATTTTTGCTTCTATTTAGTATGTTGAAGCCCAAAAGCAAAGTTACTCCCCATCACTATGAAAAAGGTCACATAAAATACGAAGTCACAAGCTTTTATGACCCTATCAAAGAGATGAGGTCCCAAAACAATCCCACGATCCAAATTTCAAAAAGAGAAGAGCCTTTCCAAGCTTATGAACTGTGTCCATCACCTTTGGTAGATCACGAGGAAAGGAACTAATCCCCATAAACAAGAAAGGAGAAATCAGAATTTCAACAAATCACTAAAAGATAAGTGTGTATTAGTGAGTCAATTTGGAAGAGCTGGAGGCCTCAGACACAAGGGAAGTTCATACTCACCCGTGGCAACCACCAGTCTAGTCCCTGTTTCTGTGAGTTTAGTATTTCAGATTGCACCCTCAAGTGAGATCGTACTGTAATCAGCTTTCTCTGTCTGGCTTATTTTACTTATCATAATGCCTTTAAGATTCATCCACATTGTCACAAATGGCAGGATCTTACTCTTTTTTAATGACTGAATAAGAGTCCCGTGTGTGTGTGTGCGTTTGTATGTGTGTATGTGTGCACACATATCTTCTTTACTCATTCATCTAGCCATGGATCTTTTGGGTTCTTTCCATGTCTTGGAAATAATGCTACAAAGAACATAGGAGTGCAACTATCTCTTCATGGTAGTGATTTCATTTCTTTCCAATATATACCCAAAAGTAGAACTGCTGAATCATATGGTAGTCCTATTTTTAATTTTTTGAGGAATTTCCAGTCTGTTTTCCATAGTGCCTGCACCAGCTTACATTTCCACCAATGGTGCACAGGTTTCCCTTTTCTCCACAGTCTCATCACCACTTGCTATCTCTTGTCTTTTTGATAATAACCATTCTAACAAGTTTGAGGTGATACCCCTGTGCTTTTCATTTCCCTGATGATTAATGATGTTTGCACATTTACATGTACTTTTTGTCCATTTGGATACTGTCTTTGGCAAAAGTTCTATTCAGGTCCTTTGAACATTTTTAAATTGGATTATTTGTTATTATCACTATTGAGTTGTATGAGTTCCAAAATATATTTTGAATGTTAGCCCTTTACTAGATAGGTGGTTTGCAAATATTTTCTCCCATTTTGTAAGTTGCCTTTTCATTTTATTAAATGTAACTTTTGCTGTGCAGAGCTTCTTAGTTTGACAAAGTCTCATTTGTTTAGTTTTGCTTTTGTTACCTGTGTTTTGGATTCCATATCCATAAAATCATTGCTAAGACCAAAGTCAAAGAGTTTTTGCCCTATATTTTCCTCAAGGAGTTTTATAGTTTAGGTTTTACATTTAAGCCTTTAATCCATTTCAAGTTAATTTTTTGAGTGATGAAATATAGGGGTCCAGTTTCATTGTCTTACATACTCATATCCAGTTTTTCCTGCATCATTTGTTGAAAAGACTATTTTTTCTCCATTGAGTGTGCTCAGCTCCTCTGTCAAATATTAATTGACTGTGTGTGCATAGGTTTATTTCTTGGCATTTGATTCTTCTGTTCCACTGGTTTATGTGACTGTTTTTATGCCATTCAGTTCAGTTCAATTCAGTTGCTAAGTCGTGTCCAACTCTTTGCGACCCCATGAACTGCAGCATGCCAGGCCTCCCTATCCATCACCAACTGCCAGAGTCTACCCAATCCCATGTCCATTGAGTCGGTGATGCCATCCAACCATCTCATCCTCTGTCATCCCCTTCTCCTCCTGCCCTCAACCTTTCCCAGCATCAGGGTCTTTTCCAATGAGTTAGCTCTTCACATCAGGTGGCCAAAGTATTGGAGTTTCAGCTTCAGCATCAGTCCTTCCAATGAACACCCAGGACTGATCTCCTTTAGGATGGACCGCTTGGATCTCCTTGCAGTCCAAGGGGCTCTCAAGAGTCTTCTCTTTTGAGCTTCACCACAGCTCAAAAGCATCAATTCTTCGCTGCTCAGCTTTCTTCATAGTCCAACTCTCACATCCATACATGACTACTGGAAAAACTATAGCCTTGACTAGACGGACATTTGTTGGCAAAGTAATGTCTCTGCTTTATTAAAAGACAACCTATGCTGTCTAGGTTGGTCATAATTTTCCTTCCAAGGAGTAAGCGTCTTTTAATTTCATGGCTGCAATCATCATCTGCAGTGATTTTGGAGCCCAAAAGAATAAAGTCAGCCACTGTCTCCACTGTTTCCCCATATATTTTCCATGAAGTGATGGGACTGGATGCCATAATCTTAGTTTTCTGAATGTTGAGCTTTATGCCATTGCCATACTATTTTGATTATTGTAACTCAGTAATATAGTGTGAAATCAGGAAGTATGACCCCTTCAGTTTTGTTTTTCTTTCTTTCTTTTTTTTTTAAATTTTATTTTATTTTTAAACTTTACAATATTGTATTAGTTTTGCCAAATATAGAAATGTATCTGCCACAGGTATACACGTGTTCCCCATCCTGAACCCTCCTCCCTCCTCCCTCCTCCCTCCCCATACCATCCCTCTGGGTCGTCCCAGTGCACCAGCACAAGCATCCAGTATAGTGCATTGAACCTGGACTGGCGACTCGTTTCATACATGATATACATGTTTCAATGTCATTCTCCCAAATCTTCCCACTCTCTCCCTCTCCCACAGAGTCCAAAAGACTGTTCTATACATCAGTGTCTCTTTTGCTGTCTCGTACACAGGGTTATTGTTACCATCTTTCTAAATTCCATATATATGCGTTAGTATACTGTATTGGTGTTTTTCTTTCTGGCTTACTTCACTCTGTATAATAGGCTCCAGTTTCGTCCACCTCATTAGAACTGATTCAAATGTATTCTTTTTAATGGCTGAGTAATACTCCATTGTGTATATGTACCACTGCTTTCTTATCCATTCATCTGCTGATGGACATCTAGGTTGCTTCCATGTCCTGGCTATTATAAACAGTGCTGCGATGAACATTGGGGTACATGTGTCTCTTTCCCTTCTGGTTTCCTCAGTGTGTATGCCCAGAAGTGGGATTGC
>NW_011494677.1:13334793-13335242 GCF_000754665.1 Bison bison bison | reverse complement strand
ATTAGTTCTAGTAATTTTCTGGTGGAGTCTATAGGGTTTTCTATGTAGAGGATCATGTCATCTGCAAATAGTGAGAGTTTTACTTCTTCTTTTCCAATTTGGACTCCTTTTATTTCTTTTTCTGCTCTGATTGCTGTGGCCAAAACTTCCAAAACTGTGTTGAATAGGAATGGTGAAAGTGGGCATCCTTGTCTTGTTCCTGACGGGACAATTTTTCACCATTGAGGATAATGTTTGCTGTGGGTTTGTCATATATAGCTTTTATTATGTTGAGGTATGTTCCTTCTATTCCTGCTTTCTGGAGAGTTCTTATCATAAATGGATGTTGAATTTTGTCAAAGGCTTTCTCTGCATCTATTGAGATAATCATATGGTTTTTATTTTTCAATTTGTTAATGTGGTGTATTACATTGATAGATTTGCGGATATTGAAGAATCCTTGCATCCCT
>NW_011494677.1:13334235-13334693 GCF_000754665.1 Bison bison bison | reverse complement strand
ATTTTTTGATTGGGTCATTTATTTTCTGGAGTTGAGCTGTAGGAGTTGCTTGTTATATTTTTGTAGATTAGTTTGTTTGTCAGTTGCTTCATTTGCTATTATTTTCTCCCGTTCTGAAGGCTGCCTTTTCACCTTGCTAATAGTTTCCTTTGATGTGCAGAAGCTTTTAAGTTTAATTAGGTCCCATTTGTTTATTTTTGCTTTTATTTCCAGTATTCTGGGAGGTGGGTCATAGAGGGTCCTGCTGTGATATATGTCAGAGAGTGTTTTGCCTATGTTCTCCTCTAGGAGTTTTATAGTTTCTGGTCTTATGTTTAGATCTTTAATCCATTTTGAGTTTATTTTTGTGTATGGTGTTAGAAAGTGTTCTAGTTTCATTCTTTTACAAGTGGTTGACCAGTTTTCCCAGCACCACTTGTTAAAGAGATTGTCTTTAATCCATTGTATATTCTTGCCTC
>NW_011494677.1:13333450-13334135 GCF_000754665.1 Bison bison bison | reverse complement strand
TGATGACTGTGGCTTTGTAGTAGAGCCTGAAGTCAGGCAGGTTGATTCCTCCAGTTCCATTCTTCTTTCTCAAGATCGCTTTGGCTATTTGAGGTTTTTTGTATTTCCATACAAATTGTGAAATTATTTGTTCTAGCTCCGTTGGTAGCTTGATAGGGATTGCATTGAATCTATAAATTGCTTTGGGTAGTATACTCATTTTCACTATATTGCTTCTTCCAATCCATAAACATGGTATATTTCTCCATCTATTAGTGTCCTCTTTGATTTCGTTCACCAGTGTTTTATAGTTTTCTATATATAGGTCTTTAGTTTCTTTAGGTAGATATATTTCTAAGTATTTTATTCTTTCCGTTGCAATGATGAATGGAATTGTTTCCTTACTTTCTCTTTCTGTTTTCTCATTATTAGTGTATAGGAATGCAAGGGATTTCTGTGTGTTGATTTTATATCCTGCAACTTTACTATAATCATTGATTAGTTCTAGTAATTTTCTGGTGGAGTCTATAGGGTTTTCTATGTAGAGGATCATGTCATCTGCAAATAGTGAGAGTTTTACTTCTTCTTTTCCAATTTGGACTCCTTTTATTTCTTTTTCTGCTCTGATTGCTGTGGCCAAAACTTCCAAAACTATGTTGAATAGTAATGGTGAAAGTGGGCACCCTTGTCTTGTTCCTGACTTTAG
>NW_011494677.1:13330151-13333350 GCF_000754665.1 Bison bison bison | reverse complement strand
TGGCCTGTAGTTTTCTTTTTTTGTGGGATCTTTGTCAGGTTTTGGTATTAGGGTGATGGTGGCCTCATAGAATGAGTTTGGAAGCTTACCTTCCTCTGCAATTTTCTGAAAGAGTTTGAGCAGGATAGGTGTCAGCTCTTCTCTAAATTTTTGGTAGAATTCAGCTGTGAAGCTGTCTGGACATGGGCTTTTGTTTGCTGGAAGATTTTTGATTACAGTTTCAATTTCCGTGCTTGTGATGGGTCTGTTAAGATTTTCTATTTCTTCCTGGTCCAGTTTTGGAAAGTTGTACTTTTCTAACAATTTGTCCATTTCTTCCAAGTTGTCCATTTTATTGGCATATAATTGTTGATAGTAGTCTCTTATGATCCTTGTGTTGTCTGTTGTGATCTCTCCATTTTCATTTCTAATTTTGTTGATTTGATTTTTCTCCCTTTGCTTCTTGATGAGTCTGGCTAATGGTTTGTCAATTTTATTTATGCTTTCAAAGAACCAGCTTTTGGCTTTGTTGATTTTTGCTATGGTCTCTTTTGTTTCTTTTGCATTTATTTCTGCCCTAATTTTTAAGATTTCTTTCCTTCTACTAACCCTGGGGTTCTTCATTTCTTCCTTTTCTAGTTGCTTTAGGTGTAGAGTTAGGTTATTTATTTGACTTTTTTCTTGTTTCTTGAGGTGTGCCTGTATTGCTATGAACTTTCCCCTGAGGACTGCTCTTACAGTGCCCCACAGGTTTTGGGTTGTTGTGTTTTCATTTTCATTCGTTTCTATGCAAATTTTGATTTCTTTTTTGATTTCTTCTGTGATTTGTTGGTTATTCAGCTGCGTGTTGTTCAGCCTCCATATGTTGGAATTTTTAATAGTTTTTCTCCTGTAATTGAGATCTAGTCTTACTGAATTGTGGTTAGAAAAGATGCTTGGAATGATTTCTATTTTTTTGAATTTACCAAGGTTAGATTTATGGCCCAGGATGTTATCTATCCTGGAGAAGGTTCCATGTGCACTTGAGAAAAAAGTGAAATTCAGTGTTTTGGGATGAAATGTCCTATAGATATCAATTAGGTCTAACTGGTCTATTGTATCATTTAAAGTTTGTGTTTCCTTGTTAATTTTCTGTTTAGTTGATCTATCCATAGGTGTGAGTGGGGTATTAAAGTCTCCCACTATTATTGTGTTATTGTTAATTTCTCCTTTCACACTTGTTAGCATTTGTCTTACATATTGCGGTGCTCCCGTGTTGGGTGCATATATATTTATAATTGTTATATCTTCTTCTTGGATTGATCCTTTGATCATTATGCAGTGACCATCTTTGTCTCTTTTCACAGCCTTTGTTTTAAAGTCTATTTTATCTGATATGAGTATAGTCACTCCTGCTTTCTTTTGGTCCCTATTTGCATGGAAAATCTTTTTCCAGCCCTTCACTTTCAGTCTGTATGTGTCCCCTGTTTTGAGGTGGGTCTCTTGTAGATAACATATGTAGGGGTCTTGTTTTTGTATCCATTCAGCCAGTCTTTGTCTTTTGGTTGGGACATTCAACCCATTTATGTTTAAGGTAATTACTGATAAGTATGATCCCGTTGCCATTTACTTTATTGTTTTGGGTTCAAATTTATACACCGTTTTTGTGTTTCCTGTCTAGAGAACATCCTTTAGTATTTGTTGGAGAGCTGGTTTGGTGGTGCTGAATTCTCTCAGGTTTTGCTTGTCTGAAAAGCTTTTGATTTCTCCTTCATATTTGAATGAGATCCTTGCTGGGTACAGTAATCTGGGCTGTAGGTTATTTTCTTTCATCATTTTAAGTATGTCTTGCCATACCTTCCTGGCTTGAAGAGTTTCTATTGAAAGATCAGCTGTTATCCTTATGGGAATTCCCTTGTGTGTTATTTGTTGTTTTTCCCTTGCTGCTTTTAATATTTGTTCTTTGTGTTTGATCTTTGTTAATTTGATTAATATGTGTCTTGGGGTGTTTTGCCTTGGGTTTATCCTGTTTGAGACTCTCTGGGTTTCTTGGACTTGGGTGATTATTTCCTTCCCCATTTTAGGGAAGTTTTCAACTATTATCTCCTCAAGTATTTTCTCATGGTCTTTCTTTTTGTCGTCTTCTTCTGGGACCCCTATGATTCGAATGTTGTAGTGTTTAATATTGTCCTGGATGTCTCTGAGATTGTCCTCATTTCTTTTAATTCGTTTTTCTTTTATCTTCTCTGATTCATTTATTTCTACCATTCTATCTTCTAATTCACTAACCCTATCTTCTGCCTCTGTTATTCTACTATTTGTTGCCTCCAGAGTGTTTTTAATTTCATTTATTGCATTATTCATTATATATTGACTCTTTTTTATTTCTTCTAGGTCCTTGTTAAACCTTTCTTGCATATTCTCAATCCTTGTATCCAGGCTATTTATCTGTGATTCCATTTTGATTTCAAGATTTTGGATCAATTTCACTATCATTATTCAGAATTCTTTATCAGGTAGGTTCCCTATCTCTTCCTCTTTTGTTTGGTTTGGTAGACCTTTATCCTGTTCCTTTACCTGCTGGGTATTCCTCTGTCTCTTCATCTTGTTTAAATTGCTGAGTTTGGGGTGTTCTTTCTGTATTCTGGCAGTTTGTGGAGTTCTCTTTATTGTGGCGTTTCCTCACTGTGTGTGGGTTTGTACAGGTGGCTTGTCAAGGTTTCTTGGTTAGGGAAGCTTGTGTCGGTGTTCTGGTGGGTGGAGCTGTATTTCTTCTCTCTGGAGTGCAATGAAGTGTCCAGTAATGAGTTATGAGATGTCTATGGTTTTGGGGTGACTTTGGGCAGCCTGTATCTTGGAGCTCAGGGCTGTGTTCCTTTGTTGCTGGAGAATTTGCTTGGTATGTCTTGCCCTGGAACTTGTTTGGCCCTTGTGTGGTGCTTGGTTTCGGTGTAGGTATGGAGGTGTTTGATGAGCTCCTGTCAGTTAATGTTCCTTGGAGTCAGGGTTTGGACTTAAGCCTCCTGCTTCCAGTTATCGGTCTTATTTTTACAGTAGTTTCAAAACTTCTTCTATACAGCACCATTGATAAAACATCTATGTTAAAGATGAAAAGTTTCTCTACCGTGAGGGTCACCCAGAGAGGTTCACAGCATTACATGGAGAAGAGAAGAGGGAGGAGGGAGTTAGAGGTGACCCGAATGAGATGAGGTGGAATCAATAGAGGAGAGAGTGGGCTAGC
>NW_011494677.1:13329800-13330051 GCF_000754665.1 Bison bison bison | reverse complement strand
AATCTAGAGTAGAGTTTGGAATTTCAAAAATACAATGTTAAAAAAAAGAAGAAGAAAAAGAAAGAGAGGAAAAACAAATGAACAAACAAACAAAAACAAACAAAAACAAACAAAGTTGCAAAAATTATAAAGAAAATACAGGTACAAAATTGATAACAAATACCAAAAAGCATAAATTAAAAATCTAGAGTAGAGTTTGGAATTTCAGATACACAGTGTTATATAAAAGAAGAAGAGAAAGAAAAAAAAAG
>NW_011494677.1:13316029-13329536 GCF_000754665.1 Bison bison bison | reverse complement strand
AAAAAAAAAAAAAAAAAAAAAAAAACAAGGTCAAAAAAATTATAAAAAATATATATATGAAGTTTGCTTTTAAAAAAGTAGGGTCTTTTTTTTTGCAAAGTAATAGATTATAAAAGTGAAAATTAAAGGAATAATAGAGGATTTAAATTTAAAAAAAAAAACTAAAAAAAGAAAGAAACAAAGAATGATGGTAAAAACAGTAAAAATATATCTAGGACTTTCTCTGGTTTTGTTGTGAGTATTGTGGGTTCAGTTCATTTTTGGCTAGTTCCTTGGTCCGACTTATATTTCTCAAGATCTATAGGCCCCTTCCTATGTAGTCAGTACTAACCACAGGGTTTTAATCTATTGCCTGTAGCTTCCAAGGCGGTTCCCTCTGTTATAGCTTCTTCTGTTTGCTGGTCTCTTCAGTGTCTGGTTTCCGCCCTGACACAAAGGGGACAGTGGAGGACACTTTTTTTTTTTTTTTTAGGCTCACTTGTTCAGTCGCACTGTGGGGAGGGAGGGAGGGATGCTGCAAACAAGTAACACTGGCGTGTGCTCGCAGTTCCTCAGCCACACTGGGTCTGCCCCCGCTCACAGTGCATGTAGCCTCCCTGCCCACACTGCTCAGGCTCTAGGTTGCTCTGCCAGGAGCCATCCGTGGCTGGCCCTGGGCTGTCTGCACCTCCCAGGTCCAAGCCGCTCAGGTTCAGGCACTCGGGTAGTCCTCAGAGGCCCAGACTCGGTTGGGCCTGCGTTTTGTGCCCTTCCCAGGTACGTGCAGCTCAGGTGATGAGGTGTTTTGCGAGTGCGATTGCTGCGACTTATCGCCTCCCCACCGCTCGGTTATCTAGGTGTACAACTGGCGCACCTTCTCAGGCGGATGTTGACCATCCAGACCCCCAAGAAGTTTTAGTTAGCAAAGAAGCCTGCTTACAGTTTTATAGATAATGTCTCTCTGGGGCTGCGATTGCCCCCTTCTGGCTCTGGCTGCCTGTCACTGGAGGGGGATGGTCTGTAGCCAGCTATCTCTGTTCAGTCCTTTGTTCCATGCGCGGGCCTGGCAGTGTCTTAGGTTAGGGCTGGCTTTTTGCGAGGTAGATATCCCACAGTCTGGTTTGCTAGCCCAAATTATTTTGTTCAGATAGCGCTCGGGGTATTCAGGCCAGATCCTTACTCTAAGTGATGCAGCCCGTGCTGTGCCTCCCTGCCCAGCCCCCACTTGCTAGTGACGTGTGCAGGCGTCTGCACTGCTTCTCCACTGGGGGAGTTACAGTAGGACTGGCAATCTGCGGGTTTTAATTGTTTATTTATTTTTCCTCCCTGTTATGTTGCCCTCTGTGCTTCCAAGGCTCAGCACAGATTTGGCAGTGAGAAGATTTCCTGGTGTTTGGAAACTTCTCTCTCTTTAAGACTCCCTTCCCGGGATGGAACTCCGTCCCTCCCTCTTTTGTCTTTTATATTTTTTCCTACCTCCTTTCGAAGACTTGGGTTCCTTTTCTGGGTGCCTGATGTCCTCTGCCGGCATTCAGAAGTTGTTTTGTGGAGTTTACTCAGCCTTTAAATGTTCTTTTGATGAATTTGTGGGGGAGAAAGTGTTCCCCCTGTCCTACTCCTCCACCATCTTAGCTCCTCCCCTCTGTTTTTCTTTCTTAAGATTGCTTTCACTAGTAAGGCTCTTTTGTGGTTCTATATAGATTTCAGAAATTTTTTTCTATTTTTGTAAAAAAAAAATGCCATTGGAATCTTGATAGGAATTGCATTGAACATACAGATGTCTTTGGGCTGTGTGGATGTTTTAGTAATAATTATTATTCCAACTCATAAACACAGGATATCTTCCATTTATTTGTGTTTTCTTCAGCTTTTTTCATGAAAGTCCAAATGTTTTCACTGTACAGATCTTTTACCACTTTGGTTAAATAAATTCATAATGATTTTGTCTTCAGTGTTATTATAAATGGCATTATTTTCTTTACTTCTTTTGGATAATTTGTTATTAGTATATAAGAAGACAACTGATTTCTGTATATTGACTTTACATCCTGCAACTTTACTAAATTCATGATTATTTCTAATAATTTCTTGGTGGAGTCCTTAGGATTTTCTGTATATAAGATCATGTCATTTGCAAACAAAGACAACTTTCTCCTTCCTTTCCAAATCAGATGCCTTTTATATCTTTTACTTGCCTGATTGCTTTGACTATGACTTCCAATATATGTTGAATAGGAATGATGAGAATGACACCCTTGTCTTGTTTCTGATGTTAGAGGAAAAAACTTTCAACCTTCCACTGTTGAGTATGATGTTAGCTGTGGGTTTGTCATATAAGGCCTTTATTATCTTGAGGTATATTCCCAGGTAGCTTAGTGTTAAGGAATCTGCCTGCCAATGCAGAAGGCCTGGGTTTGATCCCTGGGTTGGGAAGATCCCCCGGAGAAGGAAATGGTGACCTATTTCAGTATTCTTGCCTGGGAAATTCCATGGAGAGAGGAGCCTGGCAAGATACAGTCCATGGGGTTGCAAAAGAGTCAAACAAAAGATTTAGTGCATAAACAAATGTTCTTTCTATACCTAATTTGTTGAGAGATTTTACATGAATGGATGTTGAATTTTGTTAAATGCTTGTTCTACATCTATTAAGATGATCATATGATTTCATCTTCCATTCTATTAATGTGATGTATCACATTTATTAACTTGCATATGTTATGATAAAATTTTAAATGGAGTACTTAAATTAACTTAGAGATATACTGCAATTCCATTGTCAGCCCCAACCATAGTTTAGACAAATATAAGACAAAGCAATTCTAAAGTTATCTGGAGAGTAAGTGTGAGAAAAGCCAAGTGCTTTTTGGACTTCCACTATCAGATATCAACACATTTTGTAACTGAATAATTAAAAAGTGAAAAACTAATACAAGAATAAAGTGTTCTAGAACAGAAAACAGAAAGTTTAGAAACACATTTTATTATATAAAATATTGTAGTTTAAGGTAAAGGTAACATTTCAAAGCAGTAATGAAAAATAAATTATTCAAAAATGCTGATATTAGGGGAGAAAGAGAATATGATTTTCTGTGAGATCACAATATAAAATGCAGATAAATTGGATTTAATTTATATACAGTGAAACCATAGCCAATTTATAAGAAAGTAAACATACATATCTGACTTTAGGATGCAGCATATTGGCAAGATACATATCTAATTTTGGGCTTCCCTGGTGACTCAGATGGTAAAGAATCTGCCTGCAGTGCAGGGGACCTGAATTTGATCCCAGCGTTGTGAAGATCCCCTGGAGGAGGGGATGGCTACCCACTCTAGTGTGCTTGCTTAGAGAATTTCGTGAACAGAGGAGCCTCACAGGATGCAGTCAATGGGGCTGCAGAGACTGGGACATGACTGAGCAACTAACACTTTCACTTTTCATTTGTCTAATATTAGCAATATGTTAGCTAAAAAATACAGGTAATAGAAAAAAAATGAAATGTCTGTCCCAGTTAAGTTGGAGAATGGTTTATGTAGACAAAACAATAAGAAGAAAAAACAAAAAATCCAATAAGCTTGATATTAAGAGAACCAAATTTATTAACATATATTCACATTCATTAGATATCAAAATCAGCCCAGTGCTCTGTGGCAACCTAGAGGAATGAGATGGGGAGGTGGGAGAGAGATTTAAGAGGGAAGAGATACATGTATACTTATGGCTGATTCACATTGTTGTACGGCAGAAATCAACACAATTTTTAAAACAATTATTCTTCAATTAAAAATAATTAAAAAAATATTATTTGAGCATTTAAAAAAGCAAAATCAAATTAATGATTAATTAAAAGTTTCCTCATACATTTTTTAATATTATAAACTTTCCACTTGTCAAACCAGTGATAGAAAGTACCCACCTATATTTTAATGAAAAGGGTATAAGTTAGTTCTGCCTTTCAAGAAAGCAAATTAGGAAAATATATCAAAAGCAGTAATGCTCACACCTCTTGACCTTGTGATTCTAGTGTGGATTTATTCTAATGAAATACCATAAGAGATGTTTAACTAGGCTTTATGTATGATGAAATTTGTTGTAGTCTTATTTATAACAAATAGGGAAACAATCCAATACTAAAGGATTAGTTAAATAAATTCCAATATAAGTTGGAATGGACTAAAGTGTCACTCAGTCATTTTGACTCTTTGTGACCCCGTGGACTGCAGCCTGCCAGGCTCATGTGTCTATGGGATTTCCCAGACAAGAATACTGGAGCCAGTAGCCCTGCCCTTCTCCAAGGGATCTTCCTGACCCAGGGATCAAACCCAGGTCTCCTGCACTGCATCCAGATTCTCTACCATCTGAGCTACCACGGAAACCCCTATTAAAATCTTACTTATGTAAAATAATGACTCAGGAAATATTTATGGTATAACTTTTACCATATATAAAACTTTTATAATATAACTTTTAAAAGTATATACACACATAAGCAAAATGTATTAAAATAACCATTCCTATTTTTAAGTAGTGAGGTTGAATAAATTTTCAATACTCTTTATTGATTTTGTACAACTCTAAGTCTTCAAGTAACTAAATTTAAGCTTTCCAATACCACATCACCCCTTTTTACTATACTCCAATCAAGCTTTTACCTACATTTTTAGTAAGTTCAACAGTGATGTCTACTTTGCTAAATGTGATACTCAGCATTTAGTTTCTGTCTTAACTTGAACTACTGCAACTTTCAACCCAGTTGATCACTTCTTCATTCTTAATACACTTTCTTGACTTGGCTTACAAGATGCTGTCTCCTCTTAGTTTTCTTCCAAACTGCCTTCCCATTTGAATTCTTGTTTGCTGATTGCACATCTTCTCCTTGAATGTCCCACAGCTCAGTTCTTAGTCTTTTCTCCAGTTCACTTACATCAGCAGCCTTAGTGATCTAATGCAGTCTTACAACTTTAAATATCATGTACAAACCCAATTACCCAAGTGTACATTTCTAGACTAGACCCCTGTTTTATTCTTCACAATCATATATCACACTGTTTAAATCTACACGAGTACTTCATTATTAAATAGTCGGCATCTCCAAACAACAAATCTAAAATGGGACTCTGGTACTGTTTCCCCAAAATCTGCTCTAACCACCTTTTATTCTCCCGAATCCCTTGGACTGCAAGGAGATCCAACCAGTCCAACCTAAAAGAAATCAGTCCTGAATATTCATTGGAAGGACGGATGCTGAAGCTGAAATGTCAATACTTTGGCCACCTGATGCGAAGAACTGTCTCACTGGAAAAGACCCTGATGCTGGGAAAGATTGAAGGAGGGAGGATAAGGGGATGACAGAGGATGAGATGGTTGGATGGCTGGATGGTTGGATGTCCAACTCGATGGACATGAGTTTGAGTAAACTCTGGGAATTGATGATGGACAGGGAAGCCTGGCATGCTGCAGTCCATGGTGTTCCAAAGAGTCAGACATGACTGAGTGGCTGAACTGAACTGAATTTCCCTTTATCTCACACTCTCATCTCTAATTTTACAGAATAAATCTAGCTGACTCTATCCTGTCAATTACTTCTCATCTAGTGCACATCCTACCATGATGTGTTTCCTACATAACTGTAATAGCCACTAATTAGTCTCCCAGATTTCCCCATCACTTAGGAAGTGTCTGTTATCAAAATGGGCATCACAGTAATCTTTGAAAATGCAAAGTGGACCATCTTAATTTTGTGACCTACAAAAGGTTATCCATTTCATTTAGTAAGAGGAAAGGCCTCACAATGTTATGAGAGTCCCTTGCATGATGTACCTACCACATCCTCACCCCCATTAATTCCCTGAGCTCATCTTTTATTCTTCTCTCTGTCATTCGCTCTGCTCCATTGTACATTGTCCTGCCCCACACTCTACATCTAGAAGACACCACTCTGGCCCTTCTTAGCTGATGATTCCTCCTCCTGGGTAAGAAGGATTCCATGAGCCTCAAACACATGCCCACATGGAAGCACAAGCTTTCCCCTTCTAGACTAAGGTCCAGATAGCAGGAATCCAGAGGTTTCTCACCAAATATCCTTCAAGATTCTGTGTGTGTTCCTGGGATATCTTATAACACTGGTGTGTGCATCCCTGGGGGAGAAGTGGCCAAAAAGAAGCTGCTCAGGGGAGAATTTCAGTGGGTGTGGACCAGGTAGACCAGAGTATTCACATGGAGATGCATAAAATCTTCTCAGTGTAAGATGAAACGAGGCAGGAAGAAAAGAGGGCTGGCCCAGCTCTCATTTGCTTCTGCCATCTTACTTGAAACTCTGACATGGTTGAGAAAATGTAAGTTGATTTTGGAAAATAAGCATGTAATGCCACAAATCTGTAATTCATTTGTTCCCTTTAGAAAGTAGTTAGAAAATTCTAGGTGAAAAAAACTAAGCTTGTTCATTCCATGATCCACAACTCTGATTTGTTTTTTTTATTTAGAGTTTTCTTTTTTCCTTCTTGCTAAATCAATAGCCATAGTCAAATATACACAGATCCATTCTAACATAGGAGGTGCTGTCATATGTTGCAGTAGAGTGTTATCTGGAAAACAATTTTAAATAAGTATCAAAATTCTTTTGAAAGAATGTAGTTTTTTATTATGAAATATGATGTCTAGAAATGTACCCAAAGCAAAAGGCTTAGATGTCATTCAGTTGTGTTCAGTCACTCAGTCGTGTCTGACTCTTTGCAACCCCATGAATCACAGCATGCCAGGTCTCCCTGTCCATCACCAACTCCTGGAGTCCACCCAAACCCATGTCCATTGAGGCTGAAATGCCATCCAACCATCTCATCTTCTGTCGTCCCCTTCTCCTCCTGCCCTCAATCTTTCCCAGCATCAGGGTTTTTTCCAATGAATCAGCTCTTCGCATCAGGTGGCCAAAGTATTGCAGTTTCAGCTTCAATATCAGTCCTTCTAATGAACACCCAGGACTTATCTCCTTTAGGATGTACTGGTTGGATCTCCTTGCAGTCCAAGGGACTCTCAAGAGTCTTCTCCAACACCACAGTTCAAAAGCATCAATTCTTTGGCACTCAGCTTTCTTTATAGTCCAACTCTCACAGCCATACATGACCATTGGAAAAACCATAGCCTTGACTAGACGGACCTTTGTTGACAAAGTAATGTCTCTGCTTTTGAACATGCTATCTAGGTTGGTCATAACTTTCCTTCCAAGGAGTAAGTGTCTTTTAATTTCATGGCTACAATCACCAATTGCAGTGATTTTGGATCCCAGAAAAATAAAGTCAGCCACTGTTTCCACTGTTTCCCATCTATTTTCCATGAAGTGATGGGACTGGATGCCATGATCTTAGTTTTCTGAATGTTGAGCTTTAAGCCAACTTTTTCACTCTCCTCTTTCACTTTCATCAAGAGGCTTTTTAGTTCCTCTTCACTTTCTGCCATAAGGGTGGTTTCATCTGCATATCTGAGGTTATTGATATTTCTCCCGGCAATCTTGATTCCAGCTTGTGCTTCCTTCAGCCCAGCATTTCTCATGATGTACTCTGCATATAAGTTAAATAAGCAGGGTGACAACATACAGCCTTGACCTACTCCTTTTCCTATTTGGAACCAGTCTGTTGTTCCATGTCCAGTGCTAACTGTTGCTTCCTGACCTGCATATAGCTTTCTCAAGAGGTAGGTGGTCTGGTATGCCCTTCTCTTTCCAAATTTTCCACAGTTTATTGTGATCCACATAGTCAAAGGCTTTGGCATAGTCAATAAAGCAGAAATAGATGTTTTTCTGGAACTCTCTTGCTTTTTCCATGATCCCACGGATGTTGGCAATTTGATCTCTGCTTCCTCTGCCTTTTCTAAAACCAGCTTGAACATCAGGAAGTTCACGGTTCATGTATTGCTGAAGCCTGGCTTGGAAAATTTTGAGCATTACTTTACTAGCATGTGAGATGAGTGCAATTGTGCGGTAGTTTGAGCATTCTTTGGCATTGCCTTTCTTTGGGATTGGAATGAAAACTGACCTTTACCAGTCCTGTGCCCACTGCTGAGTTTTCCAAATTTGCTGGCATATTGAGTGCAGCAGTTTCACAGCATCATCTTTCAGGATTTGAAATAGCTCAACTGGATTTCCATCACCTCCACTAGCTTTGTTCATTAATATTTTCTAATAAAGAGACTCATGCCAGTGGTGTATCAGAGACATATTACATACAATTATACTGATAAAATGAATTGTTAAATAGTTCATGGTATAGCTATACAACATAAAACCATACAGTTCCTAAATATAACAGTTCATGACACAGAAGTTTATTTCTGCTATATTTAGTGGAAAATAATAAATTAAAAACAAATTGAATATAATCTTTTTTCAAAGAGGGTAGTTGTAGAAATATTTGTGCATGTGTAGAAATATTTCTGTTAAGTATATGTCTACATGTAACAGTTGTTGTCTCCAAGTAGAAATGACACAAATAAATTTTTTAGTGTTTTAAAGTATGTTTTAATAATAAAGTGAATTAAAATACTAATACTTTATAAGAAAGCATCCCATCATTCATCTTTTACTTTAAATTTTATTTGATATTTTTCCAATTTTATTGAGAAATAATTGACATATATCATTGTATCCGTTTAAGGTGTCTAGCATGACAGTTTGATTTACATATATTGTGAAATGATTACTACAGCACGCCCAGCTAACTTCCATCTTCTCATTCATCTGTTTTTTTATCTGATGAATTATATTTTCAGTACTTCATAAGATTTTAGAAGATTCAAATTCCTTTAGTTGAGCTGTGCTCAACGTAATGCCTTTTAACAGTTTTTTGCAGTCTATTTTTCTTCTATCTTGGCTTTATTTTATATGTATTATTAGCTCTTATGATAAAATCCACATTTCCTCATCTATAAAAGGATAGTCCCTATCCACATGGTTGTTGTGAAGATTGAATGACATAATACATAAGCATAATCAAGAATGAAGATTATTATTTTTAATCTAATTCTTAATTTTCAATTATAAAATAATATATTTGAATGCTTTCCAATACAGCACATACTTACACTTGTCCAAAAGTAAGAAAAATTTATAATTCTGATTTTATAGGCACTTTGATGGTTTCAAAAATAAATGAAGCATCTTAGAAACAGCTCAAATGTTTAAAGTCTTGGTATTTAAAATTCACACTATTTAAACTATTTTGCCATAAACATTACCTTGTTAAAACTTTGTTTCTTATCATCAATCCTGAAATAGTCATAATATTGTTAAACATTTTGACTCACTTCATCAAAAAATGGAGCAAGTAATATTTAAGTTACAAGAGAAGAGCTATTTCCTTTGAAATATTTTGTAACCCATCATAATATTTTACCATGTAGAAACAATACCATAAACCAAAATTTGCATTTAAATGTTCAGTTTTCAAAACAGTTTTTCAGAATCAAAATAAATGATGTATGTTCAAAGAAAATCTGCTTTGCAGGAATTATAAAAACAAATGCCAGAATACCTATTTTAAAAATGCTTTATCATTTCATGGGTGGATTTGAACATTTAGACTGTGCCTCTTACTTAGCATGGAAGACTTTCTCTTCTCTGAAAGATAAACTGTCATCTAAGGAAATACCTACTGAGTGGACGTTAACAGTGCTCTTCTCAGGATCAGTGCCATGTGCACACAAAACACTCAAAAAGGAGAACTGTAAGCTGGTCAATATTACTACTCCACAAAAATCTCATGAAGAGGTCTTTAATATAAAATTCAGTCAAATAAATCCTCGTCAGCTATGAGTTTTCAATAAACTCTATTTCAGTTAGCTGCACTCATTATTTTTGAAAGCAAACTTTTATTATAAAATAATGATTTCTATTAAAGAAAATTTGGAAAACTAGAATCAAAGGGTCATTTATTTTCCTAAGATCAAAATTTCTTTGAGGTTTTAATTGTCCTAATCACTCCTAAATCCAGCAAACATTTAGTGTAAGCAGATCACAATGGATCATCCGTATTTTGATTGTATTCAGCATAAGATTATCTAGTATTTGATTTCCATAAAAGAGCTCCCCTCCTACTGCTTTATGGAAATGAAGAAAGTTTACTGTTTCTCAGTTATTACTCATAAATATTGTGTGATGTTTCACTTGACCATATAGATTTCCACTGGCATCCAGGATCTTACAAGCCTATTATTATTTTAAAGGATGCTACTCTATCCGGGTTCCTAAGAGTAAGCTTTACTGCTAAATTTTGCCCCAAATGCAAAGCATTCTGGCTTGATTGGTAAAAGGACCTAAGTTCTAGCCCTGTGACAGGCCACCTTAGTATTCAGAACCTTGAGTCCCTCCTCTGTCATATGGGGAGACTAAACTAGATATTTTTTAGGGTTTCTTTCCAGCTCAAGTTGTTATGAATTTATTCTAGGTCACCGGATATAGCTGAGCACTCCAGAAAAGACTGAGTCATAATCTTGACCACTGGTTCTTGACTATGAAGTCAGGGGCTACAATTGCCAGAAAGTTAAAGCATATTGAAAAGGAAATATTCGTATGTCTCTACAAATGGAAGATGCCCTTTTTCATCTGGAAGATTCATTCACCACAAACAATCAGAAAAATATCATTGAAATCAGATTACAGCAAACTCCTTGCTTAAATTCTTAGATGGCTTCTAAAAACCAAGCCTGTTCACAGTGTATAAATCCCAAAAGCATTTGTCCCTGCCTAACTTTCCAGCCTCATCTCTTTTCTGTGTAATCTACACACCAGTATATCATAGCAGTGATTCAGGTACACTGGATTTCTTTGATTTTCTCTAATGAGTCAAGCTGTTTTTTACAATGGGTCCTCTACAGGTAAAATTCTCTCTGTCTGGAACTTTATTCAGCAGATCATAGTATATCAGTCTGGTGAATAGGCATTTATTCAGATATGTATGAAAACACACTCATTTTAGTCTCAGAAGTCAGTGGAAATATCTTGGTTCTGACCACATCATCCTTTTTATTTGCTCCAAACAGAGAAATACACATATTTGTACATTTTGTTGCACTTTAATCTCAAAACAGTGCAAGATAGCAACTGACTTCCTAGTTCAATGAAGTTATTGCAGTCTCAGCCATCATGTCTCAAGTCTTCCCTGTCCCTCCTACCAAGAGTGGTTACCTACTGTCACCTCCACCAGCAGCAACATGTTCTAATACATGACCTTGCATGGTCTTCACAGATTTAGGATTTTCAAAATGACCTCATTATTTGCTTTTTGTTTATTGCCTGAAAACATTATCTCTATCTCCTAGAATGAGAACAGACTGACTCTTTGTTCCTATATGTGCATATTCTCTCATCATGATGTAATAATATTTTAGCTGTAAATGTGGATCCTAAATATTTAAAAGGTGATCGTGCTCTGAAAGGGATTTTCTGATGAACACATTAATTTGCAAATGAAGGTTCCCCAACTCTATAAAGATTCCCCAATAAAGTACCAAACATAACGTGTTTTGAGTACAGAAAAGTTGAACCATGGCCAATTTGATTTACTGTTGGAAATGCTGAAATGGCAGCCAGCTTTGAGTTCTACCAGAAAAAGTTAAAAGATCCAAGAAAAAACATTACGAGTAAATACCTGAGTACTCAGAAATCCATGAAAATTTTCTCAAATGAAAAAACAAATTTGCATTGCTTATATTCAGCATTTATTACAAAAGCACACCTGAAGGATGAAGTGATATGATATTTAAAATAAAAAATTTAAATGCTATTTTGAAAACAGGGGCAAGGTGGAAAAAATCATTCCTATGACAAATTTCCAACTGGGACTTTTATAAAGAGAAACTATAATAATCTTTATTATAGGTATCTTCATTCTTTAGATGTTTCCACTACAACAATAAAATTTACAGAGTGATTTAATAAACCACCCCAACTTAAATAACTATGCTTTCTTTCCCCTTGAAGACATTTGTCTTTTGTGATTCATACTTAAAGAGCAGTAAAACAATTTCTGCACTAATCTACAAATTGCTAGGAAGCAGCAAGTGGGAAAGCATGATGCAAATTTTTAAATGATCCCAAAGTTCAATCCTCTTTGGAACTTTTAGGCAATCAACAGGAAGTTGTTATGAAACAAAATCAAGAAACCTTATAAAGTGTACTCTTTAAAGATCTATTGAACGCTATGGTGTTAATACAACCTTACAACACAGCACATAACATTACTGGGTGAAGGGGGGACAATTTCCCCTCCACAGAGCAATGAAATAATATTAGTAAGCCTTTATTACATGATTATTGGCTTCCCAGTTGGCATTAGTGGTAAAAAAAAAAAATCTGCGTGCCAATGCAGGAGATTTAAGAAGTGTGGGTTTGATCCCTAGGATAGGAAGATACCCTGGAGGAGGAAATGGCATGCCACTCAAGGATTCTTGCCTGGAGAATCCCATGGACAGAGGAGCCTAGTGGGCTACAGTCCATGGGGTTGCAAAGAGTCAGAACCAGCTAAACTGAGCACACATTTCATGATTATCAGCTCATAAAGCCATCAATACTTTACTCTTTTTTTAAAAAACACTTTAGTTTTGTTGGAGTATGGTTGATTTACATTGTTATGTTAGTTTCAGGTATACAGCAAAATAATTCAGTTATACATACATTCGTTCTTTTTAAGATTCCTTTCTCATATAGGTTATCACACAATATTGGGTAGAGTTCCCTATGCTACACAGTAGGTCCTTGTTAGTTACCTATCTTACATATAGTGGTGTACACATGTTCATCCTACGCTCTTGATTTATCCCTCCCTTCAGCATTGCCCCTTTGGGAACCACAAGTTTGTTTACAATATCTATAATCTGCTCCTGTTTTACAAATAAGTTCATTTGTATCTTCTTAAATTTATATTCCATGTATGAGTATATCATACATTTGTCTTTCCCTGTCTGACTTGATTGAAGGTGGGAGGAGAAGGGGACGACAGAGGATGAGATGGTTGGATGGCATCACTGACGTGATGGACATGAGTTTAAGTAAACTCCAGGAGTTGGTGATGGACAGGGACGCCTGGCATGCTGCAGTCCATGAGGTCGCAAAGAGTCAGACACGACCGAGCAACTGAACTGAACTGAACTGTCTGACTTAATTCACTTAGTATAATAATTTCTAGTTGCCTCCATCTTGCTGTGAATAGCATTATTTCATTCTCTTTTATGGCTGAGTAATACAGTTCCTTATGGCAGAAAATGAAGAGGAACTAAAAAGCCTCTTGATGAGAGTGAAAGAAGAGAGTGAAAAAGTTGGCTTAAAGCTCAACATTCAGAAAATGAAGATCATGGCATCTGGTCCCATCGCTTCATGGGAAATAGATGGGGAAACAGTGGAAACAGTGTCAGACTTTATTTTTGGGGGCTCCAAAATCACTGCAGATGGTGACGGCAGCCATGAAATTAAAAGCTGCTTACTCCTTGGAAGGAAAGTTATGACCAACCTAGATAGCATATTCAAAAGCAGAGACATTACTT
>NW_011494677.1:13310077-13315859 GCF_000754665.1 Bison bison bison | reverse complement strand
TCTGATGCTGGGAGGGATTGGGGGCAGGAGGAGAAGGGGACGACAGAGGATGAGATGGCTGGATGGCATCACCAACTCAATGGACATGAGTTTGAGTGAACTCTGGGAGTTGATTATGGACAGGGAGACCTGGTGTGCTGTGGTTCATGGGGTCACAAAGAGTCGGACACGACTGAGCAACTGAACTGAACTGAATAGTTCCTTGGATGCATGTACCACATCTTCTTTATCCATTTCTCTGTTGATGGACATTTAGGTTGCTTCCATGTCTTGACTATTATACTACTGCAAAGAACATTGGGGTGCATGTATTCTTTGGATTATGGTTTTCTCTGAATGCATGCCCAGGAGAGTAATTACTGGATCATATGTTCTATTTTAAGTTTTTTAAGGAACCTCCATACTCTTCTCCATAATGGTTGTACCAATTTGTATTCTTACCAGCAGTGTAGGAAGCTTCTCTTTTCTCCAACCTTCTCCAGCATTCATTATTTGTAGACTTTTTGATGATGACCATTCTGATTGATGTGTGATTCTCCATTGTAGCTTTGATTTGCATTTCTCTGATAACCAGTGATGTTGAACATCTTTTCATGTGCCTTTTGGCCAATTGTAGGGGTTTTTTTGCAGAACTCTCTGCTTAGATCATCTACCCATTTTTTGATTGGTTTGTATGTTTTTGTTTGGATTGTCTTTTTACACAGAGCCTTAAGAATTTTTTTTGTGTTTTGGAGATTGCTCCCTGGTTGGCTGAATCATTTGCAAATATTTTCTCCCATCTGTGGGTTGTTTTTCCATTTCATCAACACCTTGTTCCTAAGCAATTGGCATGACAATGTTATTGGTCTGAAACAAAATGATGTGTTGCTGCCCATTGGCTTTAATAAGATCACAAAGTGATGTATCAAAAGATGAGAAAATACTGAGAAGCATTGTCATCCATTAGAGGAATCTTTTTGTTTGTAAAATCCAGGACTAAAGGAACCTAGTATTCACTCTTCACCTATACCATTTTTTCCTGAATTTATTTGATTCATGTTTACAATAAAGAAATGGCCATTGAATATAGGTCCTAGTATCTGTGCATATACTGGCAAGTTGGGTAACTGACCTTTTCATATATTTCTCTTCTGCTCCTACTTCTCCTTTCTTTTTAATTAAATATATTTCAGTGTTCATGAAATTTCTTAAACTGACAGCTCCAGAGACAATAGTTCACCAAGAAACCACAGATACCCATCAGTATTTGGCAGTATGAGCTCTACCCAAGGATGGGTTCATTCTGTGTTTGAAGAGCTGTGAGTTTACCAGTGAAATTGGTGACAAGGATGACTTTAGCATCAGCCAGAGAGAGGTCAATACAACAAAATCTAAGAAAATACCTTTCTGTTTAACATATATACATATAACCTCAGAGATATAAACATTGAGAAATAAAGGAAAAATAATTATTTTGTTCAGGTCAGATTGTAAATGGCAGACACTATGTATCACATTGTCTTAAGTTCAGGGGAAAAAACAGAATAAATATTTTATTCCTCTGGTTAAATCAACAATTGGACTTCTTCTTGTCTTTTCTACAGGTTCCCAACATCTTTTTTAGATACACAAAAATTAGGAAAAAAAAGTAATATGCATCAAGAAATCAGAACCTATGGATACCATAATCAACCTGAAATTATGTTGCTTGTAATCAACCAATATGGTATTCTATTCCACAGTGTCCTCACAGCAATCTATGATTATTTTGTTCATAGGCTCTCATTTCACTCAACATTTTTGTAATAAAAAATTTGATCCCAATAGTGGAGAATTAGGGAACTATTTTCAGTGTAGTGTACTGAAAAGACCACACAAACTGAAATAAGTAATGAGACATGTGTTTGCTAGTTCTGATCTATTCATCTAAATAAATAGTCTTGGATGAAGTATCCCACCTCCATGAGCATCTCTTTTCCTAGATGGAAAATGAAAATAAAAGAATACACAGTTGTTGAAAAACTGAATAACTGTAGAAAGTATAGTCATCCAGTAGTGGGGCTTCTAATTGTTAAGAATACAACGTGCAATCTAATCCAAGTCTTCATAGGTCAAATTAGCATGTGAATGCAATTATGCGGTAGTTTGAACATTCTTTGGCCTTGACTTTCTTTGGGATCAGAATGAAAACTGACCTTTTCCAGTCCTGTGGCCACTGCTGAGTTTTCCAAATTTGCTGGCATATTGAGTGCACACTTTCATAGCATCAGCTTTCAGGATTTGAAATAGCTCAACTGGAATTCTATCACCTCCACTAGCTTTGTTCATAGTGATGCTTTCTAAGGCCAACTTGACTTAACATTCCAGGATGTCTGGCTCTAGGTCAGTGATCACACCATTGTGATTATCTGGGTCGTGAAGATCTTTTTTGTACAGTTCTTCTATGTATTCTTGCCATCTCTTCTTAATATCTTGTGCTTCTGTTAGGCCCATACCATTTCTGTCCTTTATCAAGCCCATCTTTGCATGAAATGTTCCCTTGGTATCTCTAATTTTCTTGAAGAGATCTCTAGTCTTTCCCATTCTGTTGTTTTCCTCTATTTCTTTGCATTGATTGCTGAAGAAGGCTTTCTTATCTCTTCTTGCTATTCTTTGGAACTCTGCATTCAGATGTTTATATCTTTCCTTTTCTGCTTTGCTTTTTGCTTCTGTTCTTTTCACAGCTATTTGTAAGGCCTCCCCAGACAGCCATTTTGCTTTTTTGCATTTCTTTTCCATGGGTTGGTCTTCATAGGTAGCATATACTAATACTAATGAGTTCTATCTCTGTGTCTAATCCAGTAGTGATTTTAAATTTGACTGCATCAAAACAAAGCTTACCAGGTGTCACTACAGTAAAGGACTCACCTGCTAATGCAGGAGATGTAAGAAGCATCTTCGATCCCCAGGTCAGAAAGATCCCCTGGGGGAGGAAATGGCAACAGTCCAGTAGTTTTGCCTGGAGAATCCCATGGACAGAGGAGACTGGCCATCTACAGTCCAGAGGGTCACAAAGAATCAGACACGACTGAAGCAACTTATGTATTATACATATATAATTACACACATATATACATACATGTATATATAAATATATATTATATATTTATATAATATATATGTTATATAAAATATACACGTATGTATATATACACATATACACACATTTATGCATTTATATACACACACATGCTGTGCTGTGCTTAGTCCCTCAGTCGTGTCCAACTCTTTGCAACCCCATGGACTGTAGCCCGCAAGGCTCCTCTGTTCATGCAGATTCTCTGAGCAAGAATACTAGAGTGGGTTGTCATGCCCTCCTCCAGGGATCTTTACAACCCAGGGATTGAATTCAGGTCTCCTGCATTGCAGGCGGATTCTTTACCGTCTGAGCCACTAAGGAAACCCAAGAATACTGGAGTGGGTAGCTTATCCCTTCTCCTGGGGAACTTCCCAACCCAGGAATTGAACCGGGGTCTCCTGCATTGCAGGCAGATTCTTTACTAGCTGAGCCACCCAGGAAACCCTATATACACACCGTGTGTATATATGCATATATGTGTGTGTGTGTGTGTGTGTGTATATATATATATATATGTATGTATTAGGAAATATTGGTTTCAATAGCTTCATCTTTACTCTGATAATCCTGATATCAAATAATGTATAATCCCTTGCTAGCTTCACTTACAACCTGGGCAATAATTGTGCTCTGTTCAGAGGACCAATTCTGTTCTTTTTCTCCGCAGTAGAACTTGTCGAACAGTGTCTAAAATTCCATGGTGATTGTTAGAGATGTTTCATTGTCTTTAGACTGAGACCAAGAAGGGATGGTATAAGAATAGTGCTATAAAAACACCTTTTGAGAAATGCTGCGCTAGTGAAAATTGTATTACATAGCATTTGTACTGGAGGCTTCATCTCTAATACTAATATTTGATTTTTATGCTTTTACTGAAATTTTAGAAATTGAATGATATGGAAAAAGAAAAAGGTCCATTGCAATAACTCAAATGATATGAAATCTGAGGCCCATTTTATAAAATTATCCTGATTAGTTATGCCCACTTAATAGCATTGAATCTCTAGTAAACTGAAATTAACAACCCTTTCTTTTAGCTCTTTGAGCAATATTGAAAGCAACTAAGCAGCATGATCATGAGCCTTAAAACACTGTTTATCATTAACACGATAATTATATTTCTAAAGAGCTTTACAAAATATAGAAAGAAAAATCCTTTATGCCAATACATTTATTCCAGCATATTTACATAAATGGCCAGCAATAGATAAACAGCAGTATAAAATCAGGCTTATTTGTAATATGGGAAATTATACAGCCAATAAAATGTTTACGAAACATTTTAAACAAATTATTAAATAAAACATTTTAAATAAAACATTATAGCACAG
Organism: Bison bison bison; assembly: GCF_000754665.1. Lineage (NCBI taxonomy): Eukaryota > Metazoa > Chordata > Mammalia > Artiodactyla > Bovidae > Bison > Bison bison. Next base: position 13,311,431 of record NW_011494677.1, on the reverse strand, counting down.
AATATGCTGGTGTTATTGATATAATGATAGGTGAAAAGTCACGATAGAAATTTTTATATACACTATTTTTTAACTGTAAAAAATATTCAGAGACAAAAGTTTGAAAAAATGCATCAAAATGCTAATGTTGATTTCTTATGTTAAGAGAAGTTTCTTCTACTTGTTCTTTGAACTCTTATATACTCACTACTATAATATATACTTGCTTGATAATCCAAAAACAACTTATAAAAATAATATAGGCCTAATTTAATCTCAGAAGAATTGACAGTTTAGTGAAATTTTTAAAACTTTTGTCATCTAAAGTTTAGATCTCCGAAAAAAGTAAGCTAACACTGAATCTAGGGTCTTAGTAAAAAAGAAATCTTTTTGATTCATTGCTGAGTTATTCCTCCTATATACCAGTTGATCTGATAAGACTCTAAAAGTCTTTGAAACTTCTATATCAAATGCATCTCTCAGTTCCTAAATCAACCTGAATTTTGAGGAAGACATGTTGGTGATTTTTTTAAAGTGTACCAAAGTATGTACCACCTTTAGAATGCTTGCTATGGGCATCTGACATTCAAGTAATATATCACTGTGATTTGTCATCCAGAAAAGTCATCCTTGAAAGATACTTGCAAAACATTTTAGTAGCTTCTCTAATGGTATGCTACTTGAATATATCCTTCATATAACTGATAGCTAGAGAAGGAATTTTCTAAAAGAAACTCTGAGAATCTTATGAGAAAAAAATACATGGTTTAATTTTATTTATTTATTTATTTTAAATTTTATTTAATTTTTAAACTTTACATAATTGTACTAGTTTTGCCAAATATCAAAATGAATCCGCCACAGGTATACATGTGTTCCCTATCCTGAACCCTCCTCCCTCCTCCCTCCCCATACCATCCCTCTGGTCGTCCCAGTGCACTAGACCCAAGCATCCAGTACAGTGCATCGAACCTGGACTGGCATCTCGTTTCATATATGATATTTTACATGTTTCAATGCCATTCTCTCAAATCTCCCCATCCTCTCCCTCTCCCACAGAGTCCATAAGACTGTTCTGTACAACACTGTCTCTTTTGCTGTCTCGTACACAGGGTTATTGTTAGCATCTTTCTAAATTCCATATATATGCGTTAGTATACTGTATTGGTGTTTTTCCTTCTGGCTTACTTCACTCTGTATAATAGGCTCCAGTTTCATCCACCTCATTAGAACTGATTCAAATGTATTCTTTTTAATGGCTGAGTAATACTCCATTGTGTATATTTACCACAGCTTTCTTATCCATTCATCTGCTGATGGGCATCTAGGTTGCTTCCATGTCCTGGCTATTATAAACAGTGCTGCGATGAACATT
>NW_011494677.1:13309062-13309977 GCF_000754665.1 Bison bison bison | reverse complement strand
TGGAGAAATGTCTATTTAGTTCTTTGGCCCATTTTTTGATTGGGTCATTTATTTTTCTGGAGTTGAGCTGTAGGAGTTGCTTGTATATTTTTGAGATTAGTTGTTTGTCAGTTGCTTCATTTGCTATTATTTTCTCCCATTCTGAAGGCTGTCTTTTCACTTTGCCAATAGTTTCCTTTGATGTACAGAAGCTTTTAAGGTTAATTAGGTCCCATTTGTTTATTTTTGCTTTTATGTCCGATATTCTGGGAGGTGGGTCATAGAGGATCCTGCTGTGATGTATGTCAGAGAGTGTTTTGCCTATGTTCTCCTCTAGGAGTTTTATAGTTTCTGGTCTTACATTTAGATCTTTAATCCATTTTAAGTTTATTTTTGTGTATGGCATTAGAAAGTGTTCTAGTTTCATTCTTTTACAAGTGGTTGACCAGTTTTCCCAGCACCACTTGTTAAAGAGATTTTCTTTAATCCATTGTATATTGTTGCCTCCTTTGTCAAAGATAAGGTGTCCATATGTGCGTGGATTTATCTCTGGGCTTTCTATTTTGTTCCATTGATCTATATTTCTGTCTTTGTGCCAGTACCATACTGTCTTGATAACTGTGGCTTTGTAGTAGAGTCTGAAGTCAGGTAGGTTGATTCCTCCAGTTCCATTCTTCTTTCTCAGGATTGCTTTGGCTATTCGAGGATTTTTGTATTTCCATACAAATTGTGAAATTATTTGTTCTAGCTCTGTGAAGAATACTGTTGGTAGCTTGATAGGGATTGCATTGAATCTATAAATTGTTTTGGTTAGTATACTCATTTTCACTATATTGATTCTTCCAATCCATGAACATGGTATATTTCTCCATCTATTAGTGTCCTCTTTGATTTCTTTCACCAGTGTTTTATAGTTTTCTATATATAGGTCTTTAG
>NW_011494677.1:13304119-13308430 GCF_000754665.1 Bison bison bison | reverse complement strand
GTTTGTCATATATAGCTTTTATTATGTTGAGGTATGTTCCTTCTATTCCTGCTTTCTGGAGAGTTTTTATCATAAATGGATGTTGAATTTTGTCAATCTTAAGAAGGCAGGATGAGACATTGACATAAATGTGTGTATAGCATATATGGGATACTGTAATATAATGAATGTCCACCATGAATGCATGGCTCTGAAAATGGAATTTAAGGTATGACTCTCAAGAGAGTAGAAAGAAGTGAAAGTGAAAGTCGCTCAGTCATGCCCAACACTTTGGGGCTCTGTATGACTATACAGTCCATGGAATTCTCCAGGCCAGAATACTGGAGTCGGTAGCCTTTCCCTTCTCCAGGGGATGGTCCCAAGCCAAGGATCAAACCCAGGTCTCCTACATTGCCAGTGGATTCTTTACCAGCTGAGCCACAAGGAAAGCCCAAAACTCTTGTGTGGGTAGCCTATCCCTTCACCAGGGGATCTTCCTGACCCAGGGATCAAACCAGGGTCTCCTGCACTGCAGGTGGATTCTTTACCAACTGGGCCATCAGGGAAGCCCCAAGAGAATAGAAAATATTCCAAATAGTGGAGAAACAATTGTGAACAGAAATGAATTCTGTTGCTATCTGGCCTGTTTTAGTCTGAGTATATCCTGTTAACAGGAAGTTATTCCTCAAAAAAAGGCAGTGGATTTTGCATCTTGATCAACACTATCTCTCATACAGGACAATGAGAACACTGCAGTGGCTGAGAAAGGGTATCTTCCTCTGGGTGGATTAAAGATGGGGCAAATAGCTTTCAAAGTTAACATATATGTTTATAAGATCACATGTCACAAATGGGAAACCAATTTGACCACATAAGTTATTCTTAGAAACAGCAAATCAAGTTGTGCAGGCAGCTTTTAATGAGACCTGATATATATATATATATATGTAAAACATGTAAATTTATATAGATACATAGATATAAATGCTTCCTAGGTGACTCAGTGGTAAAAAATCTGCCCACCAATGCAGGGGAGGTGGGTTCAATTCCTGGATTGGGAAGATCCTCTGGAGTAGGAAATGGAAACCCATTCAAGTATTCTTACCTGAAAAATCTCATGAACAGAGAAGCCTGGTGGGCTGTAGCCCATAGGGTCACAAAGAGTCAAACATGATTGAGCAACTGAGCTCACACACACACAAACACACACACACACATCTCTGTAAATACACGGACTTCCCAAGTAACTCAGTGGTAAAGAATACACCTGTCAGTGCAGGAGACACAAGAGATGCTGCTTTGATCCCTGGGTCAGGAAGATCCCTGGAAAAAGAAATGGCAACCTACTCTAGTATTCTTGCCTGGAAAACTCCATGGACAGAGGAGCCTGACAGGCTACAGTCCATGGGGTCACAAAGAGTAGGACATGACTTGGTGACCAAAAAACAACAGCAAATATAAATAGACATAATCATGTATAAAATGTATTTAAATATAAATTATATAAAATATTTATAGATACACGTGTAATATACATACAAATTTATGTTGCCCTTCCAATTTCATGTCCTAAAAAGTGAAAAACTAGCAGAATTCAGCAGTTCATGTAAATACTAATAGCTGAGAGTTCTTAATATATTCAAGGTATTAGTCTTTTCCTGGATGTGTGGTTTGCAAATATTTTCTTCTAGTCTGTAACCGGTCTTTTTATTCTCTTGACAGAGTCTTTCATAGAGTAAAAGTTCTTAACTTTTATAAAGACCAGTTTATCAATTTTCCCTCATAAGAGTCATGCTTTTGGCATCAAATCTAAAAATTCTTTCACTAGGCCCAAAGACTTTTTGCTATATTTTGTCCTAAATACTTCATAGCTTTACACTTTTCATTTAAATCCATACTCTAATCCGAGTTAATTTTTGTATATAATGTGTGATTTAGGTGGGTTCTCTGTTTCTGCCTAAAGATGTCCAATTGCTCCAGCAGCCTTTGTTACACAGTGTATTTTCCTGCATCAGATTGCTGTTACGCTCTTGTCCAAAATCAGTTGGGCATATCCGTGTAAATCTAGTTCAAGATTCTCAGTTCTGTTATGTCTGTTATATCTATGTCTAGCTTACCCTCTGCCAGTACCACACTGTCCTGACATCTGTGGTTATGCACCAAGCCTTCATACTGGATAGAGTGATTCCTCTCACTTTTTTTCTTCTCAAAATCATCTTAGCTACTCTGTGGCTTATTTCTTTTCATATAAAGAACCTTGTCTATGTGTACAAAACTCTTGGTGGGATTTTGATCATGTTCATCTTTTTTCAACTTACTTGGAAAAACAAACACAGAATTTTTTCAAAATGAGCAAAAGTAACGCAGAAGTTTTTAAATGGAAGTTTGTTACCACTCTGTGTAGCCAACATGCAGGATATTAGAACTGCTTTTGTAGATTGAGTGTTCCTCGCCTTAATCTCTCAACATATACCTTGTAACAGAAACTGACAAACTTTGGCCCATGCAGTCTCTTTGTAATAAGACTTGTAAGCTAAGAATGGTTTTTCATTTTGTAGGGGTTGTGAATAGCAAACACAGAGGAGTGTGACAAAAATCACATGTTAGCTACAAAACCTAAAATACATTTTTCTCTTTCTCTTTAAAATATATCTTTCTCTTTCTCTTTACAGAAAAAAGCTTGCTGACTTCTGATGTATAGTGTCACACATTTACATGATGAAGAATAAAATGAAATAAATTGTTACAATCTGAAAAGTGTAAAACTCTGGAATAACTAGTAACTAAATTTACCAATATATAAGGGGCTTCCCAGGTGGCGCTAGTGGTAAAGATTCCTCCTGCCAACCATTATATAAACTTCTCCGCAACCAAGTTAAGGTCACCAAGTAAATCAATCTCTAAGCTACTGAATGTATTCCTTTAAAATTATGCTAAGAGACAGTTTGCATTTCTAATATAATGTAGTTTTGTAAGCTGAATAACAATGCTCTTCAAGTACAAGGGATTAATTTTATTCACATATTAAAACAAGATGATTTTATGGAGACAGAAGAGTATAGTTTACAAAAATGGATTCCTGAGCCAAGTGCTTTGAATTTGAAAATCAGCTTTGTCACTAAAAAGAATCTGCCTGCCAATGCAGGCGATATAAGAGATGCCTGGGTCAGGAAGATCCCCTGGAGAAGGAAATGGCTACCCCACTTCAGTATTCTTGCTGGGAGAATTCCATGGACAGAGGAGCCTGGTGGGCTAAAGTCCATGGAGTCACAAACAGCTGGACACAACTGAGGGTCTGAGTACAACCTGACCTGAACTTAGGTTAACAAGTATCTTAACCTTCCTGAGGATCAGTTTTCCCATCTGTAAAGATGAGGATAAAACCAGTACTTACATTACAGGGATATAGTGATAAGTGTGTTAATACGTGTGAAAAGTATTACAACAGTTTAAAGAAAACTCAGTGTAAGATGTTTCCTAGTAGTATTACTATTAGTTATATACCATAGTATTCATTGTCAACACAGTCCAAAAATTAGCAACTTATTCTTATCACCAAAATCTTACAGAGCCAGTTTTTTTCATGGTAGTTAATACTTGCAATATTTAAGTCAAAGAGTGTAAAATCATTATTCATTCTCCAGATATGTGTTAATAAGCTAACACAGTGCTAAGCACGGTGAGGAAGCTTATAGTAACATAACAGAGATCCTACCCACTTGAGGACTTTATGAAGGGTAGCCTTAAAAGCAGGGCAGTGCAGATCTGCATATATTACTCAATAGAAATACAAGTAAATAATTTTCTGTAAAACCTAAAAGCTAACATGCTTATCAGTGACAATATACTTAAGTAAACATAACAACATGATGGATTTTTATTACCTATAAAGCAGAAATTGTAAAGATACAAGCAGAAAACTAAAAATATACTGCTTTACTAATAAACAAACTTTAAAAAGTTAGGCTTCTTTTTGCAACATGAAACATTACCCTAATCTCAGTGCTATAGAGATAAATCATGAACCGCTCTGACACAAAGATACTGTATACAATTTTTATGTAATAATAATAGTGATGTGGACATGCAAAACCATGCCTTATTTGTCAAGTTACCTAAATTGCATCTATATGGATAAAGACATTTATGTCCTGGCTATGTAAATGGTGCTGCAATGAACACTGCAATACATGTGTCTTTGAGTTATGGTTTTCTCAGGGCATGTGACCAGTAGTGGGATTGCTGGGTCATAGGGTAGCTCTATTTTTAGTTCTTAAAGGAACCTTCATACTGTTCTCCATAATGACTCTATCGATTTACATTCCCCACCAC
>NW_011494677.1:13264717-13303989 GCF_000754665.1 Bison bison bison | reverse complement strand
TCAAGAGGGAGAAGATAGATGTATATATACAGCTGATTCACTTTGTTGTACGGTAGAAACTATCACAGCATTATAAAGCAATTATACTCTTATTGAAAAAAGATCTTTATGACTTAGAGGCAAAGTTGCACTGAACTGAAAAATCAGAATAGGAAGGCAAATTCATTTTATTCAGTGAAAGTTGGACTCCCAAGGCTAAAGTATAATCGAACATAGGAAAAATCGTGTTTTTTTTTTTTTTCTGTATTGATATATTTGGTAGAGCTGGTTGCCTCTCAAACTCAGATTTGGTAACTATTTTAAGCCTAAGATCATTGTTTTAAAAAAGATGAAGTGCCAGAGCTTCCCTGGTGGCTCAGTGGTAAGGAATTCACCTACAGTGCAGGAGACAAAGGTTTAATCCCTGACTTGGGAAGATCCCACGTGCAGTGGAGCATTAGCCCCTGCACCACAACTGCTGAGCCTGTGCTCTCGAGCCTGGGAGCTGCAACTGCTGAAGTCAAACACCTTAGGGGCTTTGCTCCCAAACAAGAGAAGGCACCGAAATCAGAAGCCCTAGTAATACAATTAGACAGTATCCCCTACTCACCGGAACTAGAGACAAAGCCTCACAGCAACGTAAGTAAAGTGCTGTGTCCAATTTTCCTTCTTAAAACCAGTGTTATGTCTGTTATCCTGTCATGCGTTACATTCAATGTCTTTATACTAAAGAACTAAAAATCTTCATGCACCCCCCAAAAAAACTTTTAATTACTAAAATGTAGGAAATATAAACATTATAATAAAAACTTCAAAAGAATTTCCTTTAATTTTCCTCCAAGAGGTTAACCTGTTTGAAATCAATGAATGCAAGGACATGTCACATTGTGATTCTATAATATTTCGTGCATTCCAAGTAAGCTAATACATTAGAAATACCTGAAAGACTTAAAGTTCCTGAAGTATTATTTCCTGTTAATCATGTATCCTTTGTCCCTACAATATGACATGAGTGTGCTGATATTAGCATATAATCAAAGGTAAACAAGGTGGAGAGGATGTTTAAATTTTTGCCTATTTTAAGCAGTAATACTCCACTGGAGATACACTTTTCTATATGTTTCATAAATATGATACTTTATTAGGGTATAAGAGGAATCCTAACTTCTCCTATAATAGGAAATATTGCCTAACTACTAGGTTGGTGCAAACGTAATTGCAGTTTCGGACCATGTTTTAAATCATCATCAGTAGTCTCAAACACATCTTTTTAATCAAAATAGGAACAATTACAATCAACATATTTTTTCCAATGAGAAATAAGTTTGTATATTCCTGTAGAATAAAAATCTGTACTTCAGGATTCAGGGAACTCTTGGAAAGCATTTTCTGCATCCTGCTGGTTGTGAAAGTGTTTTCCCTGCAAAAAGTCGTAGAGATGCTTGAAGAAGTGGAAGTTGGTTGGTGAGAGGTCAGGTGAATACGGCAGATGAGACACACTTTGTAGCCCAATTCATTCAGCTTTTGAAGCCCTGGTTGTGTGAGCTGCAGTTGGGCATTGTCATGGAGAAGAACTGGGCCCTTTCTATGGGCCAACCCCAGCTGCGGGTGCTGCAGTTTGCAGCGCAGCTCATCGATTTGTTGAGCATGCTTCTCAGATGCAATGGTTTCACTGGGATTCTGAAAGCTGTAATGGGTCATACTGGCAGCAGAATCACCAAACAGTGACCATGATGCTTTTTCGGTTGCAAGTTTCATTTTGGAAAGTACTTTGGAGCTTCTTCTCAGTCCAGCTACTGAGCTGGTCATCACCAGTTGTCATATAAAATCCACTTTCCATTGCATGTCACAATCCAATCAAGAAATGGTTCATTGATTTGCATAGAATAAGAAAAGACAACACTTTAAAAGGGCAATTTTTTTTGACTTGTGGTCAGGTCACAAGGCACCAGCTTACTGAGCTTTTCACCATTCCAATTTGCTTCAAATGCCACATGACTGGAGAGTGGTCAATGTTGAGTTCTTGGGTAACTTCATGCGTAGCTGTAAGAGGATCAGCTTCAATGATTTCTCTCAACTTGTCATTGTCAACTTCCTACAGCTGGCCAGTATGTTCCTCATTTTCAAGGCTCTCATCTCCTTTGCAAAATTTCTGGAAGCGCCACTGCAGCGTATGTTTGTTAGCTGTTTCTGGGCCAAATTGTTGACGTTGCGAGTTGTCTCCACTGCTTTGTGAACCATTTTGAACTTGAATAAGAAAACTGCTCGAATTTGCTTTTTATCAACATCACTTCCCTAGTCTAAAAATAAATAAACAGCAAGTAATAGCATTAGCAAAAATAACATAACGAGAGAAGTGTGCATTAAAATGATGTGTAGTATAACCATATTTATTTAAGAATATATTCCAAAATCAAATGGCACATCTCAACAATGTAAAAATTTCTTCTGTACCAACCTAATACTAAATTGCTAAACAAGTCACTCAGTCTGGCTTTGCTTAAGTACAATATATTTAATCCTGTACCAGAGAAACACCATGTTCACCTTCAAGGCCTCGAGGAGAAGAATCCATTGAGAAATATGAATAAATGTTTCATGATTTAACTGTGCATCACATGTCACTTTGCTTTCAAAATAACATTTCAGCTTTCTGAACTTGTAAAATGATTTTCTGACCCATGTCTCAAACAATTTTTAAAAGTAAATTAATATCTCCATTAGACCCAGAATCACTATTGAGCTAAATTCTCATGGTTGGTTAGACACTTAATGATCATAGTTCATTTGACCTTAAATGAACTAACATTGGACACATATTTAATTTTTTTAAAATTCTGAAGATATCCTTTTACGGGTAGAAACATCCTCTTGAACCCCTAGTCTCTAAAAGATGTTTTTCTGACACCAAATTGGAGGTAAAATAACAATGCAGTAATTTGTTTGTTGAAACATCTGTATACATTCAGGACCATAAATGCAGAGAAGCATAACTGAAAGTAATTACAGGCTTGTATTTACATCTGCTTGTGGTAAGACAAAGCATATTGTGCAAGCCAGGGGTAACTGCACAGTTTACATTTAACAAGTTATCTCTAAGGCAGCTGTCATTCTGGTTAAGATAAGGGGCTACACATCAAATGTAAATTACTTTCCACCTCATCGATCAGAGTCAAAAAGAAATGCGTAAGAGTAAACAAAACCACCATGATGCTCTCCGCTCCACATGATTTAAGTCAACAGTTGGCATGCATGCTGAAGGGGAGGAAAGAATTAAAAATACATGCAGCTCATGCTTCATCCCTAGACAAATAACTTTCAGGCATTTAATTCAATCAACCAAATTTTTATTAAGTCCCTACCATGGGGAAGGCAGAGCAGACCTCCCTGCTTTCACAAGACTACAGTCTATTCAGGGGGTAAGGGAATAGGCTACAGGGTTGTGGTGGTGTTCCGACACTCAGTCATGTCTGACTCTTTGTGACCCTGTAGACTACAGCATGCCAGGCTTCCCTGTCCTTCACTATCTCCCAGAGTTTGCTCAAACTCAAGTCCACTGAGTCAGTGATGCCATCCAACCATTTCATCCTCTGTTGCCCCCTTCTCCTCTTGCTCTCAATTTTTCCCAGCATCTGGGTCTTGTCCAATGAGTGGGCTCTTCACATCAGGTGGCCAGAGTATTGGAGCTTCAGCATCGCTCCTTCCAATGAATATTCAGGACTGATTTCTTTAGGGTTGACTGGTTTGATCTCCTTGCTGTCCAAGGGACTCTCAAGAGTCTTTTCCAGCACCACAATTTGCAAGCATCAGTTTTTCAGGCTCAGCCTTCTTTCTGGTCCGGCTCTCACATCCATACAGGACTACTGGAAAAACTATGGCTTTGACTATATGCACCTTTGTCAGCAAAGTGATGTCTCTGATTTTTAATATGCTGTCTAGGTTTATCATGGCTTTTCTTCCAAGGAGTAAGCATCTTTTAATTTCATGCCTGCAATCACCATCCGCAGTGATTTTGAACCCAAGGAAATAAAGGCTATAGGGAAAGAAGGCAGAGAGCTACTATGAGAACTCAAATAACCATATGATGAGATAATACATGGACAGGGGAAGAAGAGGTCTTGTCTAGTACACAAAAAGTAATGGCCAACGATACACAGCTAAGTCAGACTCTCAGTCTGAATTTTAAGAAAAATAAGGGTAGTGTGGTATAGAAGCCCTAACCTTTCATGAGAAGGTCTGATCCCAACATAATTAAATCTTGAACTTCAAACATTATCAATCAGACCCCATGGTATGTCTGCTGACTACTGAGTTAATGATTTCAAATTAGTAAAACAGATCTTTCTCTCTGGGGATAATAAAACTTACTCTCAAAGGAGAAACCTTGGCAATGGACTTGTTACCTTTGTTTCAAGTTTTATGGTGTTATGAAATTAAAACTGACTAAAAAATAGAAAACTTAATCAACCAATAATGTATTTATGCATTTGATCAACTCCACTTGCAAGCAGTGACACAACTAGAGCAAGTTTTCATGAGGATGGAATTAAAGCCCATAGTCGCATCTCTGTTTAATGATTATCAATTTCAGAATCATCTAGTGCAATCATCCGTTCACTAAAATGGGGTTTTAAATTTTCTTTATTATATTATATATGAGTTCTTTTTTTACCTTCAATTTTATATTGGAGTATATGTGAAGCTTTTCTATGTTAAATATTAACTGTCAGTTTCTATAACTTAAGTTTATAGAACTTTGACTTATACATATTGCATTCACTACATTATTCAACCACTACTTAGAGAATGCTCTTATTTAGAAATGATTGTTCCTGATAAATATTTTGAATCTCTATGATCAAAGATTTGTTTTTAGTGAGATCTATATTTTATTGGCCATAAGTGTGATGAGTATACTTTGTAAACATGCTAAATAAAAAAGTCTTGCAAATTGATAGCATACCAATCATACCAACTGTTTAAGTTCATGCAAATCACTCATGGGAGTACTTCTATTTATTATGCACTTACCATGTATTATTCATTATTAATGGACATAATGTATTGGGTTTGTATGCAGAAGATGGTTGTAGGCAAAGTAAATTCAGGAAGTGATGGGAACTGTTTAAATAAATTCAGAGCAAATGATCTTTCATGGGTGCTACACTCCAGACATTCCTTCCTTGAGGTGTGTTGATACTTGAATGTGTCTTCCAAAAACAGTAAGAAGAAAAAGTGACTCATCTTTTCTAAATGACCACCCAACAAAGGGTACTAAAAGTAATATGTCATGAGAGATCAATATTTAATTTTACTAATGATTTTTCTTGTAATTTTCCGCATGGTAGTAATAGTATGTTTGTTAGTAACTCATCCACATCCAATTATTTGTGACCCAATGTGTTGGGGATTTTTTCTCCGGGACTTGGAAGCGATGAACCTGAAAGAAGGACACTCGGACAATCTCTTGTAAGGACTGACAAGTTTATTTTTGTAGTCAAGTCTTTTTATAGAAGTAGGAACAAAGAGTTTAGAGTATACAGCCAGTAGAGCGCATATGGGGTTAACACCTAATCAGTAAAAATATGTTAAAGACAGCGCGCTCTCAATAACCCATGTGCTTATCACATAACCCTGTTTTTTAAGTAACATCTTTAATATTTATTATTAAATCTTGGCGTCAGACATAACCAAAGACAAAAAATGTTTTTCTGCCCAAACATACCAAGTCGAGATATTTTTGGCCCTTTGCCATTTTCTCAAGGACTTTTTTCAACCGACTATTTTATACTGGACTTCCCAACACAACGGACTGTTGCCTCCCAGGCTCCTCTGTCTGTGGAATTCTCCAGGCAAGAATATCAGAGTGGGTTGCCATTCCCTTCTTCAGAGGATCTTCCTGACCCAAGGATTGAACTGAATCTTCTGCATTGCAAGTAGATTCTTTACCATCTGAGCCACTGGGAAAGCCCAGTAATAGTATACAGGGAGCAAAATTTGTTTACATTAGAAACGTGATAGAAGGAAAACAAGCAAAAATGACTCAGCTCTGAATTCCGTTTCCTCTTTGTAAAGCAGACTGGTAAATTTTTATGATTCTAAGGGATTCACCCATAGGAGACTTGTCTCCATATAAGAATTCAGACACCCTGAAGACAAGCTACAGTGTTCTTAACTAGCTACAAAATCTGATCACAAATCCTTAAATTGAGAGAGGTGGGGTTGTTAGAGGAACAGAAAGTTGGGGCAAAGTGAATCTTTCTAAAAATTAAAAGAAAAAGAAAAAATGTTCACCTATAATATTATATGCTCTGATCACAGACTCAAATATGAATAACTTACCTCTATTAAAGAAATGATTAAATGAATTTTAAAACTCCACAAATTTAAGAAAAAACATTCTCAATGCTAAGTTACTCAACTGATGTGTATTCCTATCTCAGCTGTATAAGTAATTTCAGTGCATTTTTACATCCTATTGTTAAAACGGAGAGAAATTCCCCCAACACTGGCAGAAACATCATTATAGTTACTTGGGTAAACAGAATCCCCTGTAGCAATTCACAGGGGATTTCCTGTCCAATTAGTCAGTTAGCCGTCTCACACGAAGAAGAGTATCCTGACATTCTGAATGCACCTCGTCACTGTGCCAATTTTCATGCAGTTCATTTTACAGTCACTCAAATTTTCAACCACGCGTTTTCTTAGCAGACTGCTTCAAAGACTCAAACAGGTTCATAAATGAAAGGTAAGATTATTTTGGACTGACAGGTTTGCCAAAGGAAGAAGATCTGTAAGTATCAGGGAAATAGGTTCAAAAATGATACAGCAGGTAAATTCAAGAGACAGGCTGCTCTAAGTAGATATGTGATTATTAGGATTATAGTTAATGGGCAAGGAGGAAATGCAGGGAACATAATGATATCAGAAAAGTATGAGAACTGGCTTGTTAGTACTTAATGAGGAAAATGGTTATATTCCCCCAAAGTCCTATTATACCCCTTTCAGTGACTCTAATTGATCGGTTGGGTTAGTTAATGAGGTGCTGTGCACTAGTAATTTGAAGCAAAGACCTCTATTCTTATTTTATGATAGCTCAGATTGATTGCAGAGTATTCACGGGAGACTGGCAGATGTTTCTGGATGTTTCATATGTTTCATTTTATGTCTCTGGTGCTGCGATACTGTTCTATGCTTGAAAAATTGACATTGAATACTACTTTTAATAGCAAATGCAGAGATGTCTTGAAAATTCTAACTTTATGATTGCAGAACAGTTCCATAGTTAGTCTAAAGAGAAAAAACTTTTTAGTAAACAAAATTGAGTAGAGGTCAGGAGCATGTACTAAGTGAGACTGAGGAAATATGGCATGTATTATCCAAGAAAAATTAGCATAAGCTATTTTCCCATTCAAAAATTATAAAACCATAAATGATATATTTCTCAGGCAAAGGACAAATAAAACAGAAATATGATTCTAAGCCCTCTCAAGAATTCACAGCTTGTTCAAAAGTGAAAGCTCATTGCTTATTTGTTGACTAAAGTACTTCCAACAAAAATCTCCTAATAGCAAAATAATCTACTCAATTTTTGTCAAATGTGGCCATAATTGTAATTCACTCAGAGTTCTGATAAAATCCATATGTCTTAGCTCAGGCTGCCATACAAAATCCCATGGACTGGATGGCTTAAACAACAGTAATGTATTTCTCAAAATTTTGCAGTCTGGGAAGTTTAAGACCGAGGGGTAGGCTAGTTTGGGTCCTGATAAGAGCTCCCTTCCTGGCTTGTAGAGGGCGCCTTCTGGCTCTGTCTTCATGGACCTTTTCCTCCATGCACGTGCTAGAGGGTGAGGAAGAGAGGAGGCCAGCGCTCTGGTGTCTCTTATTTTAATAACACTAAAGCCCTTCATGAGGCCCCTACCCTTGTGACCTCAGCTAACTGTATGTTGGTTTGCTTTTTGGCCACACCAGGCTGCTTGTGTGATCTTAGATCCCCGACTAGGCATGGAGCCCATGCCTGCTGCTTCAGAAGCACAATCTTAACCACTCCTATGTGCTGCGCTCTGTTGTGTTCAACTCCCTGCGACTGATGGACTGTAGCCCCACGAGGCTCCTCTGTCCCTGGAATTTCCCAGGCAAGAATGATGGATTGGGTTGCCATTTCCTACTCCAGAGTATCTTCCTGACCCAGGGACTGAACCCGTGTCTCCTTGCATTGGCAGATGAATTTTTTACCACCGTGCCATTGGGAAGCCCCAGTACTGGAGTGGGTAGCCATTTGTGACTCCATGGACTGGAGCCCATCAGGCTCCTCTGTCCATGGCAAGAATACTGGAGTGGGTAGCCATTCCCTTTTCCAGGGGATCTTCTCAACCCAGGGATTGAACTTGAGTTTCCCACATTTCAGGCAGATTCTTTATCATCTGAGCCACCAGGGAAACCACGCATCTTAATGTAATTCCACACAAAGGCTCCATTCTCCATGATCAACAGTGGAGGTCAGGGCTTTACATTAGAGTTTGGGGAGAATTTAAACGTTCAGTCCATAATATGTATTTTCATATAGGTAGTGTTTTGTGGTAACTAAAGGGTTAAAAGGGGCTTCCCAGGTGGCTCGGTGGTAAAGAATCTGCCTTCCAACGTAGGAGACAAGAGAGAGGCAGCTTTCATCCCTGGGTTGGGAAGATCCCCTGGAGAAGGAAATGGCAACTCTAATGTTCTTGCCTGGGAGATCCTATGGACAGAGGAGCCTGGCAGGGCTACAGTCCATGGGGTCACAAAGAATCAGACACGACAGAATGACTAAGTAACAACAACAGCAAAGTCTCAGAACACCTGACTTTGAATTCGAAAACCGTAGTTTGTGCTTGCTCTGGGTCTGACATATATAAACTATTCAAAATATGTTTGCTCTTATAAGTCAGTTATTAATATGAACTATACATTCTACCAAAGAGAAAAGTATAACATTATTTGTGCAGGGTATAGAGGTGATAAAAATTCTCCCCAACATCTTGAATAGGTACAGACTTCACTCAGCCTCAGTGAAAACAAGAAAGTTTCTTCAGTAGAGGCAAGGAACATAAAGAATATTAGTTTCTATGTTCAGCTAGTTTTAAAGCCATTCAAATTAACTGGCTAACCTTCTAACAGTCCATCATGCCTAAGTGTAATATGTGTATTCTTGTAGATCACTGAGCACTGCAAATAGATACAATAATTTCCCTTTTATAACTGCTTGAAAATGTTATTAATCCACTTTCATTTCTTGAAGTCACTTGCTGCGTTGATTCTTACCTTTATAAATCTGATTATAATGCAACACGATGTTACAGCATTTAAGTGTAAATATTACCAACCATCACAGTATTTCAACAATACATGGGGAGATATCTTTATTTCTAAAAGTTTCCAAAGAAGTCTTAAAATGTCATATTATCTAAGGGCCTGGTGGAGCAGAGCCCTCACAGGTATCTAAGCAAGTGTAGAAATAACAAGACAACCTCAGAACCCCAGAACTTGGGTCCCAGCGTTATTTTCACCTGGCAAAACTTCTGGGCCCTGAGTAGAAGCCTGCTTGCCCTAATGGGGTGGGCAGGACAGTGCACGCAGGGCTTTACTTTGCTCAGTATCTTTGGGTGTGGATGCTGCTCAGCAGTCCGTCACCAGTGGAGTCCAAAGAAGCTTATGCCCTCCCTTTCCCTAAAGCAAACTGTTCTAGGTAAAGTTTTCTGCTAGCTATTAAATTCTATTTCTTCTTCATCAAACTGACTAGAGGTTGTCTTATACATCGGATTCCCTTAGAAATACATTCTTAAAAATTGCCATGTAGGGCATCTATTGATGGGAAAAGGCAATGGAACCCCACTCCAGTACTCTTGCCTAGAAAATCCCATGGACGGAGGAGCCTGGTAGGCTGCAGTCCATGGGGTAGCGAAGAGTTGGACACGACTGAGTGACTTCACTTTCACTTTCATGCATTGGAGAAGGAAATGGCAACCCACTCCAATGTTCTTGCCTGGAGAATCCCAGGGACAGGGGAGCCTGGTGGGCTGCCGTCTATGGGGTCTCACAGAGTCGGACACGACTGAAGCGACGCAGCAGCAGCATCTATTGATAAGTGCTCTTAGAAACACCTGTGAGTGTTGAGGGCAGCAGAATCCAATAGAAAGAGAAGTGGACCATTCTGCAGTTGTAATAGAAGCCACAGCTAATCCCTTATGGGTCTCTTGGCAGTGTTATAAATTGAACTAAGGGGATACCACTGACCAGAATGGGAAATATAGGAAGTGAAGAAGGGTTAGAGCTGAGTGGTATGTATGATGTTGTAGTAGAAATTTCCAGAAAACACCTGGAAATATAGGTTGGGAGTTTCAGGAAAAAGCCAGAACTAAAGATACTAATTTGAGAAATGTGAAGGAACAGCTTAAATGAAAAATAACATGAAGGTGTGGTTTGGAGGTCTAATAGCCAAAAGAAGAAAATGACGAGGACTCCTCAGAAATAGACAAGGAAACTCAGGAGGAAATGAGACTTAGACACCTTGAAAGGTCATATGATATAAATGGTAAGTGGGATAAAATGTTGTCATCTGGCAAACAGAATTAGGATTGAAACATGTTTATTTGAATTGGAAATTAAAAAGAAATCGTGACCTCATTGAAGACATATTCATAGGGTCATTGTGAGTGGAATTAAGATTGTTTGGCCTAGCAAATGAAGCCATTGGGGTAGCAAATATTTAATTTCAAGAAATTTAGTTTCAGGCAGAAAAAAGTCTGCATACAGCAGATAAGCAATGAATATTTGTTGAGGAAAATAAAATAGTGTATAGGCATAAAAACCCAAAAAAATTTTTTTAAAAGAAGGAGCTCTCTGAAGTTGAAAAAAGTATATTCTCTTTTGAAGTAGAAAATGACAACCCGTTCCAGTAGTCTCACCTGAAAAATTCCATGGACAGAGGAGCCTGATGGGCTGCAGTCCATGGGAGTCACAAAGTCGGACCTGACTCAGCAACTGAGCATGCGCGTACTCTCTAGTTTTGTGTGACCTAGCCACCTACATATCTATATATTTTTTTCTCTTTCTCAGCAGACTTGGGACTAGATTGCATTTGACTGTATTTCATTTTTGGCTACCTGGGTTATTCACTTGCTGTTGAAGGAGCAAAGGCAGAGAAGTGCCACTAAAAAAATTTTTTTTCTTGGAACAAATCAGTATTATTATTTTTTTGTTGTGATATGCTAGGAGGGTTATACCATTCTGTGATATTCCTGCTCAAAATGCACCCCCTGATGCATTTTGGGAATGTCATGATGAGGGGAAATCAGACAAAATCAAACTGAGGAACACTAAACAAGCATACTGTCCTTGCAAATGTCAAAGTCAAGAAATATGAAGGTTGAGGAGACTGTTACAGATTAAAGAAAATTAAGGCCTGATTACAAGTATACACAATACATGATGCTGGTTTGAATTCTTCACTGGAAAAAATATCTAAAATGCAAGTACAGGGTAATTGATAATTATTTGAGTAAGGACTGAAAATTCAATAATATTGGACCAATGCTCAAACTTCTGATTTTGAGGATTCTCATGTGGTTATATGAAAGTCTTTGTTCTTAAGAAACACATTAATTATTTCAGGGTAAACAGGCACAGTGTCTCCAATTTACTCTCCATTGGCTCATAAAAAAAATTACAGAGAGGTCAATAGAGTAAGCGAATGACAAAGTCAGTCGTGCAAAATGGAAATAGTTGTTGAATCTGAATATATGAGATTTCCTTATACTATTCTTGCAACTTTTATGTAAATTTAAAACTGTATTAAAATAGAAAGTTACAAAAAATAATCCTGGGAAATAAAACACAACATTTTATTTCTAAAGGTTAATGTTCCTATTGGGAATTTTTATTAAATTCAAAGGTCCCAATGTATCAATACTTCAGAGCAAATGTAGAAACAGTTCTGAGGAGAATGGAAAAGGGCTATTTAAAGTTGTAATGGGCAAAGGGAATGTAAAAATGAGGACATTTCAGGTGAACAGTGCCTGTGTAGTCTACTGAAACTGTCAAAAAGTAAGTTCATGAGACGGTGTCAGAAAATTCATCCACATAAAAACTGCTCAAACTAACAAAAAGATGAAATGAGACCAACTCACTGAGTTTATGAGCTCCCAAATTTATATGGATGTTCTTTTCAAGGGAGGAACAGTCAGGCATGTTTTTGTTTTCTTTGACTTTGTGGGCTTTGCAAATTGGTGCTGTTCAGTAGATGTTACGGTACCTTAATGGTTTAAAAGAGCTCACACAAGAAAAGACATGGAGAGAAACTGAAGAAAATGATGTTGAAGAGGATGGGAATCTCTGTCCAACATGAGAAATTGACAACTTTTCTAAAGATCAACCTGGAAGGCATTTAACAAACATTGCTAATATTCACTGGTGTTTATGGAAGCATCTTCTTTCATGTCCTTGATAATATTTTTATTCTCAAAGACTACAATGAGGCTGAACTATTAGTAGTAACCACAAATAATAAGTTTGTTGTTTTTCAACAATCAGCTTCTTAACATCCAGGGTCTGCATGGCTATTTGACAGAAGGTGAAGCATTTGCGAATACATCTGTGAATGCATGCTAAGTCTCTTCAGTCGTGTCCAACTCTGTGTGACCCTGTGGACTGTAGCCTGCCAGGCTCCTCTGTCCATGGGCTTCTCCAGGCAAGACTACTGGAGTGGGTAGCCATGCTCTCCACCAGGGGATCTTCGCAACCCGGGGATCAAACCTGCATCTCTTACGTCTCCTCTGTTGGCAGGTGAGTTCTTCACCACGAGTGCCGCCTGGGAAGCCCATGAATAGGACCAACTCTAATTCAGCAAACTTGGGCCCTGGCACATTGTTGCCAATACTACCACCTTGCTATTGCAAAAAAGACGCAGAAACACACTCACACCCCTTTCTAATCACCATCTAGTATCCAGTAGCCGTCGCTCCCATGGAATTCCAAATTACTATTTAAGTTATTCCTATCAATGTCCTAAAATGAAAGGCCCTCCTTGTATAAAATGTTTAAGAACCAAGGAACACAGGTATTTTATTACGCAGACTGCATGAAAGTTATAACCATAGGTGTCCTCATAGTTTTCTCATGAGCCTTTGATGTAGCCTGGCAGAGGCAATAACAGCCATGTCACAACACTGACTATATGCACATTAAGCTGAAACAGCAGGTGTCTGTATGTCTTCATTTTCCCTGGGAGCTGGTGTGAGACCAGATTCTATGACAAGCAAAATCTAAAACTAGATCAGCTCTGATTTCATTTTTTGAGTATATTTGATTAGTACTTAAGACAATAGACTACTGGACAATAGTACTTGGTATTTTAAAAGATTTTTAAGAAATTTCTTGGGGTATAATGGCTCTAAAATTTTGTGTTAGTTTCTGCTGTACAATGACGTGAATCAGCTATATGTATACATATATTCC
Organism: Bison bison bison; assembly: GCF_000754665.1. Classification (NCBI taxonomy): domain Eukaryota; kingdom Metazoa; phylum Chordata; class Mammalia; order Artiodactyla; family Bovidae; genus Bison; species Bison bison. Next base: position 13,290,519 of record NW_011494677.1, on the reverse strand, counting down.
TTCCCTCTTGGATCTCCCTCCAACCTCCCTATCCCACCCCTAGGTCACTGCAGAGCACTGAGCTGAACTCCCTGTGCTATATAGCAAGTTCCCACTAGCCATCTGTATTACTCATGGTAGTGTGTGTGTGTGTGTGTGTGTGTGTGTGTGTATATATAGATTCTAACCTCCCAGTTCATCCCACCTCCTCTTCATCCCCAACCGCATATCCACACATCTATCACCTGCGTCTCTATTCCTTCCCTGCAAATAGGTTCATCTGTACCATTTTTCTAGATTCCACAGATATGTATTAATATATGATCTTTGTTTTTCTCTTTCTAACTTACTTCACTCTGTATGACAGTCTCTGGGTCCATCCACATCTCTACAAATAACCATATTTTGTTCCTTTTTAGGGCTGAGTAATATTCCATCTCATGTATGTACCACATCTTCTTTATCCAGTTATCTGTCGGTTGACATTCATGTTGCTTCCGTGTCCTAGCTATTGTAAATAGTGCTGCAATGAACACTGGGGGTACATGTACCCTTTTTATTTATGGTTTTTGGTTTTTCTTTGGGTATATGCCCAATAGGGGGATTGCTGTGCTATATGGTAGCTTTTTGTAGTTTTTTAAGGAACCTCCATACTGCTCTCCATAAATGAAGAAAATGTGGCAGATATTGGTCTTCTTTGCTCACTTGCATCCTTTAATAAACTATTAAACCAATGTTGAAATTATTTGGCAGGTTAATATTTGGATTTTAAACTCCTTTTCTAAGCTTTTTATACTTATTTGTATGAAAAAATTTCAAAGTTGCATTTAAACACTTAAATCTTCTCTTTCTTCAGACATTCTATGACTCTCTGATTCATTTAGTATCCTCACTGTCTCTAGTATAAACTTAAATGATTTTTTAGCTTCCCAACCACAGGAAGTATTGCTTTGCATGTCATGAAATTATGTTACATTTCTCATGTTTATTCTCTTTCTCTCAGTGTTCCAATTGTGCTCCAACTAGAGATGCTATAAGTAAATAACAGCAATAATAATCACGCTGGTTGAAAATATTTTAAAAGGGTCTTCTTTCACTTATATGAAACAGAATCTAGTAAAAGCCCGAATTTTACATTTTATTTACTTGAAATCATCACAGCAGTTTTTATCTGAAACTGTTGACTTCCAGGTAATTCAGGCTGCTCTGTGATTTCAGGTGCCTTTGGGCTTGTCCTTACTACTTTTCTATTACTTTCTCTAGAGAAGGCTGGCAGAATAAAATAGATGTTTTTTCCTGCGAATTTATACAGTTGGATCACCCTTATTGTTTAAAAAGGCTCTCTCTACCTTTAGTTTTGGAGAAAGAAGTAGCTGTGAATTATCTACTTACGAAAAGGATTCATTTTACTTTTTGTAGCATTTAAAAATGTGATCACCCAGTTGTGAGTCACAGTTCAACTTTCACGTTTTGTATTTATTACTTGTTTATTTTGCATCCAAACTCCAATCCGTTATTACTGATTTTACTGTTTGCAGAAAAACAATGAAAAGAGGGTATTAGCTAGGAGTGAAGATATAAATATAATTTGGAGGGGCATTTAAAAAAACAATTGAATATCTTTAATAGCTATTTCAGCTGATCTAATAGAGAAATCAACTAGAGTAAGAAAGGATGTTATTTTATGTTCCTATCACAACACAAGCTATTATCTTCAGATGTAAAATTTAACTCTGAAAATTCAGAGCAAGCAATGTATTCCTATATTATACTAAATTATCAGTACATTGCTGGATTACTAACTTCAGAAATTAATGCCCTTTTCTCATAGATCATGTAGGCAGTAAGGTATACTCAATCATGGACCAAAACATTGATCATATTGGAGGCTATCTAGAAAGAATCAGAACATAAATCCCTTGCTTTGAACTGGGAGATACTCATCTTAGTTTTATTTATTTGTTTGCTTGTTTGTTTCTGAAACTGCCACAGACTTCATTGCTCTGAACTGGGGTCCCAGGCCTTGGACAACCTTCTCCAGTGCATTTTCCAGAGGCCAGTGAAAAGAGTTATTAGCACCACCCTTAGTGTCTTGTGTTCTCTGCTTGCACGCCAGTTTGCTTGCATTGGTATTTCATTTCTGACCTGAGTTGACATGCTGTATCACTGCCTTCTATGGGGAGAAGATAATATTTTATGACTGCATTGGATGAGGGTTGAAAAATTCAGAAATAATGATGACTGCTCAGGGCAAAATTCTGAAGTAGCTAAAGTTCATTTTTAGAAGCCACCCCCTCCACTTTTTAATATCTCTTTCATGCTTCTTGGTGCTTTCTCCCAGTTTCAATCACCTCATATTTTCTTCCTGTAGCTGAGTGAGACCCAATCTAATACACACACCCCCAAGGTACCCTGTTTTTCATTTTTTTTTACTAACAACAACCAACTCTTTTATATATGCCATTAGTTCTCAGCTGGCTGTCTTTTTGAGAGTAATCTGAAGAAATTATCATTCAAAATAATCTGAAAATATTAATGACTAATAATGCCTTAGTCTTCCAAGGGTATTTGCCTTTTACAAATTGCTCTTGGAAAAAAGAAGTCTGAATCCAAATAAATCAATCATCAATGATATAATCTTATCCAGAACTAAGAGCTGCTATATCTGAGCCAGAAACTTTCCTTTTTTTCATTTGCTGTCTTAACGTTATACCTGAGCAAGGCTAATTATTTTCATATCAGTTGGATCTACAGTTGGTTACTGCATTGTTTGGCTTTGAGAAAGCTGAAATATTAAATACACATGCAGAAAGATAGCCCTGTGCTCTATTAAACTAACTCACACCTATTTTATTGAGGACCACTCTTGGCCAGAAAGAGTGCTGGCATTTTTAAAGTATAGATGTAAAATAGCAAGTTAAAAAAGTCTCCTGTCCTCATGGAATTCATAGTCTAGAAAGGTATCAGAAGCAAAAATAAGCAAGTGCAGTGTATCATGTTAAAAAGTATACAGGAGAGAAAGGGACATTGATGGTGCTTAGAATGGGCATTTGAAGCAGAGGATGAGAACTCTAGGCAGAGTAATATTTTCATATTTACATTATATAGATGTGCTACAAGAAAAAGTCCATATGAGCAATTTGAGGAAGTAGGTGTCTTAGTCTGCATGGGCTGTTTTAACAAATGTTACGTTACCAGCATACATTTATCTCTCACAGTCCTGGTGGCTGAAGTCCACGATCAGGGAGTCAGCACGGTCCGGTTCTGGAAAAGGCTGTCTTTGTGGTTTGTAGACTGTCATCTTCTTGTTGGTTGTCTTCTCACATGGTGGAGAGAGCAGAAAGCAAGCAAGCTCTGTTTCGTCTCTTCCTATAAGGATACTAATTCATTTGTAAGGGCTTCACCCTCATGACCTAACGACCTCCCAAGGGCCTCATCTCCTAATACCATCCAACTGGGAGTTAAAATTCAACTTAAGAATTTGTAGGGGACAGAAACATTCAGTCCATAATGGTCAGTATTTGCTTTTAGTGGACGCTGTAGTGTGCTGCCCAGATAACCCTTCAGGAAAAGTGAACTTAGTGCTGAGACTACTACTAATAGGTAGTCTTCAGCTAGTCCGCCTGCTGTGGAGCATATGAAATTGGCATGTGTCATCTTGGTGCTTTGAATCCTCTTATGTATGGTTTAACTCTGTAAGAAAACTTAAAAAGGAAGAGACTCCCCCACCCCACCCCAAAGAAAAAGGCCTTATAGAAAAACTAAAGCAAATTCTTTATAGGGAACAATAAGGGTTTTCAATTATACAAAAAGATGATTTTTTAAAAAATCTGCAACAGAAACAAGAAAAATTATGTCACCGCAACTCCAGTAGCTGAAGGTGAATGGTTCTATGAAGACCTACAAGACCTTTCAGAACTAACACCCAAAAAAGATGTCCTTTTCAGTATAGGGGACTGGAATGCAAAAGTAGGAAGTCAAGAAACCCCTGGAGTAACAGGCAAACTTGGCTTTGGAGTACAGAATGAAGCAGGGCAAAGGCTAACAGAGTTTTTCCAAAAGAACACACTGGTCATAGCAAACACCCTCTTCCAACAACACAAGAGAACACTCTACATATGGACATCACCAGATGGTCAACACCGAAATCGGATTGATTATATTCTTTGCAGCCAAAGATGGAGAAGCTCTATACAGTCTGCAAAAACAAGACCAGGAGCTGACTGTGGCTCAGATCATGAACTCCTTATTGCCAAATTCAGACTTAATTGAAGAAAGTGAAGAAAACAACTAGACCATTCAGGTATGACCTAAATCAAATCCCTTATGATTATACAGTAGAAGTTAGAAATAGATTTAAGGGACTAGATCTGATAGAGTGCCTGATGAACTATGGACGGAGGTTCGTGACATTGTACAGGAGACAGAAATCAAGACCACCCCAAGAAAAAGAAATGCAAAGAAGCAAAATGGCTGTCCGAGGAGGCCTTACAAATAACTGTGAAAAGAAAAGAAGCAAAAAGCAAAGGAGAAAAGGAAATTACCTATCTGAATGCAGAGTTCCAAAGAATAGCAAGGACAGATAAGAAAGCCTTCCTCAGCGATCAATGCAAAGAAATAGAGGAAAACAATAGAATGGGAAAGACTAGAGATCTCTTCAAGAAAATTGGAGCTACCAAGGGAATATTTCATGCAAAGATGGGCTCAATAAAGGACAGAAATGGTATGGACCTAACAGAAGCAGAAGAATTAAGAAGAGGTGGCAAGAATACACAGAAGAACTATACAAAAAAGATCTTCACAACCCAGATAATCATGATGGGATGATCACTCACCTAGAGCCAGACATCTTGGAATGTGAAGTCAAGTGGGCCTTAGGAAGCATTACTATGAACAAAGTTAGTGGAGATGTTGGAATTCCAATTGAGCTATTTCAAATCATAAAAGATGATGCTGTGAAAATGCTGCACTCAATATGCCAGCAAATTTGGAAAACTCAGCAGTGGCCACAGGACTGGAAAAGGTCAATTTTCATTCCAATCCCAAAGAAAGGCAATTCCAAAGAATGCTCAAACTACCACACAATCGCATTCATCTCACACGCTAGTAAATTAGTGCTCAAAATTCTCCAAGCCAGGCTTCAGCAATACATAAACAGTGAACTTCCAGATGTCCAAGCTGGTTTTAGAAAAGGCAGAGGAACCAAAGATCAAATTGCCAACATCCGCGGGATCATCAAAAAAGCAAGAGAGTTTCAGAAAAACTACGATTTCTGCTTTATTGACTATGCCAAAGCCTTTGATTGTGTAGATTACAATAAACTGGAAAATTCTGAATGAGATGGGAACACCTGACCTGCCTCTTGAGAAACCTGTATGCAGGTCAGGAAGCAACAGTTAGCACTGGACATGGAACAACAGACTGATTCCAAATAGGAAAAGGAGTATGTCAAGGCTGTATATTGTCACCCTGCTTATTTAACTTTCATGCAGAGTATATCATGAGAAATGCTGGGCTGGAGGAAGCACAAGCTGGAATCAAGATTGCCGGGAGAAATATCACTAACCTCAGATATGCAGATGATACCACCCTTATGGCAGAAAGTGAAGAGGAACTAAAAAGCCTCTTGATGAAAGTGAAAGAGGAGAGTGAAAAACTTGGCTTAAAACTCAACATTCAGAAAACAAAGATCGCATCACTTCATGGCAAATAGATGCGGAAACAGTGTCAGACTTTATTTTTGGGGGCTCCAAAATCACTGCAGATGGTGATTGCAGCCATGAAATTAAAAGACAGTCCTTGGAAGGAAAGTTATGACCAACCTAGACAGCATATTAAAAAACAGAGAGATTACTTTGTCAACAAAGGTCCGTCTAGTCAAGGCTATTGTTTTTCCAGTGGTCATGGATAGATATGAGAGTTGGATTATTTAGAAAGCTGAGCACAGAAGAATTGATGCTTTTGAACTGTGGTGTTGGAGAAGACTCTTGAGAGTCCCTTGGGCTGCAAGGAGATCCAACCAGTACATCCTAAAGGAGATCAGTCCTGGGTGTTCATTGGAAGGACTGATGTTGAAGCTGAAACTGCTATACTTTGGCCCCCTGATGCAAAGAGCTGACTCATTGGAAAAGACCCTGATGCTGGGAAAGATTGAGGGCAGGAGGAGAAGGGGACAGCAGAGGATGAGATGGTTGGATGGCATGACCCACTCAATGGACATGGGTTTGGGTGGACTCTAGCAGTTGGTGATGGATAGGGAGGCCTGGCGTGCTGTGGTTCATGGAGTCCAAAGAGTTGGACATGAACTGAGAGACTGAACTGAAATTGATTTCCAGTATTGAAGTCTTAACTCCCTGTACCTCAGAATGGACTTTATTTGGAGATAAGGCCTTTAAAAAGATACTTAAGGTTAAATGAGGTTATATGGTGCATGCTTAGCTGTGTCTGACTCTGTGACCCTATGGACTGTAGCTCCTCTGGGTATAAGGTTTTCCTGGTAAGAATAATTAAGTTGCTTGCCATTTCCTCCTGCAGAGGATCTTGCAAACCCAAGGACTGAACTGACATCTCCTGCACTGGTAGGCAGATTCTTTACCACTAGAGATCTAGGTTGGCCCTAATCCAGTATGGGCTTCCCTTGTGGCTCAGCTGGTAAAGAATCCACCTGTAATGCGGGAGACCTGGGTTTGATCCCTGGGTTGGGGAGATCCCCTGGAGAAGGGAAAGACTAGCCACTCCAGTATTTTGGCCTGGAGAATTCCATGGACTGTATAGTCATGGGATTGCAAAGAGTCTGACATGACTGAGAGATTTTCACTTTCACTTGTACTGGGGCTTCTCTGATAGCTCAGTTGTTAAAGAATCTACCTGAAATGCAGGAGACCCCAGTTTGATTCCAGGGTCAGGACGATCTGCTGGAGAAGGGATAGGCTACCTACTCCAGTGTTCTTCGGCCTCCTTGGTGGCTCAGCTGGTAAAGAATCCACCTGCAATGAGAGAGACCTAGGTTCAATCCCTGGGTTGAGAAGATCCCCTGGAGAAGGGGAAGGCTACCCATGCCAGTATTCTGGCCTGGAGAATTCCATGGACTGTATAGTCCTTGGGGTTGCAAAGAGTCAGACACGACTGAGCAACTTTCACTTTCAATCCATTATGAGAGATGTCCTTATAAGAAGAGGAAATTTGAACACCAGGAATGCTCATGCACAAAGAAAAGGCCATGTGAAGACACCCATTTGCAACCCAAGAAGAGAGGGAAGCCTCAGAAGAAACCAAACTGGCCAACATCTTGATCTTGGGCTTCTAGCCTCCAGCACAGTGATAAAACAAAGTTTTGTTGTTTAATCCACTCCAGTGTGTTTTGTATAGCAGCCTTAGCAAATTAATGCATTGCCCAAGAGTACAACCCTTTCTCATTGCAGTCTCCATCTAATAACTGGTCAGTGAGGGGACCAAGTTCAGAGCTCTCCACGGGGTTTGCTGAGGTCTTCATAAAGGCTGCTTTGTGGACAGCATCTTCCTCTTCCTGACTCAGCTTCCTCTCCTTCCCTTCCATGAGTATTAAATGAGAACACGTTCCCTAATAAACTTCTGAGAAACTGATCTCTAAGCCTTAATTTGCTCCCTAATGATCCCATCCTGGGAGAGCTGGTGGCAGAATTAGTCTGAGAAAGTTGACCTTCAAACAGCATTTGTGAGTTGGATCAGCCCTCCCAGATGGTGATGCCAGAGAGAACCCATCACTGGTGATGGACAGAACAGATCGTCCCCCTATGGTGCTGGGCTGCACCCCACAGGCTGCAAACTCTGTACTTGCTAAGACTGAAGAAGGAACCCAGAGCCAACAACAGAGACATCAATGGCTTAACGGATAGGAAGATCTTGCACATCTGAAGCAAGGCCCAGCAGTGATACCCCACTGCGAGCGGAGGAATGCAGGCAGGGGAGGGTTACCAGTTATAGCAAGAGTTGACCTCTAGTTGACTCACTGGTTACCAGGGAAACCAACAAGAGCTCATGCCCCTCACCACGCCTTGATAAGCTATCATGGTGGAGATATTCCAATCTAAAGTTACAGCAGTCATTAGCTGAGACCGGGGGCAAGGGTAGATAGAGGAAGGTCAGTCACATGAGTAGAATGTAAGATCAGTAGGCCCTGGCCTAGCAGGGGGATGTACAGACAGCAAGAGAATGGCCGTTTTGAATGGCCTGACCATACACCTGGGTACTAAGAAATTATTAAAATTTTCACAGAAGATGAGCTAGCATGGGATCACAGTGAAAGAAAATGCACTAAAAGGGAAGACACAGTAGGTATCTGAGATTAATGATGGGGTTGGGAGGAGAATAGAGAAATCTCTCATCCTTCACATCTAGAGGGGGTTGGTTTCAGGACCCAATGCAGATACCAAAATTTGCATATACTCAGTCCTCTGAATCTGTGGATGCAGATTTCATGGATACAGATGACCAATTTTAGATTTATTGAAAAAAATCCCATGCATGAGGGATTTTTTTTTTTTTTAAACTAGAACATTGATTAGTAGGTGAGAATTGGTCAGAACTTCCAAGGGCAGCTTCTAATAAATTCCTGTATGCTAACCTCTTTCAGAGTCTGCTTCTCAGAGATCAGACTGTGTGACTCTGCCTTTTATCACTAATATGTGACTCTCCCAGAGTCATACTGTCTCCGTAAGGCTTCTCCAGAAAGGCTAATCATGAACATTTGGACAGAACCCGAGAAGTACAGGATGACAAAAAATCTAAACACAGGTCACATTCCCACTTACTCACTTCACCATTACTCCAGCCTCCTCCCCACACCCGGGCACCCTCCTGGGGCTTGTATGCTAAATAGTCTAGCTTGTTTCTATCTTTGTGACGTTGGCTGAGCTTTGATTACCCTTAGTATTAGGGGACCAAAGAGAGTTACCGAAGTGCCTTCATTTCTTTCAAGCGTATTTCCTAGGGGAGTTAAATAGTTCCCTGACTCTTCAAGAGTGACCTAATACAAACTTTGAAGACAAAAACCCTCAAACAAATATATGACCTTGTCGTATCTTTTCCATATATTTCTGATATTTTTCAGTAGAGATTTCTACTGAAAGCAAGAAAGCATTGGGTTTGTGGGTGAATATTGATCACATCTATAGATTTGTTCAATTCTGCTTATGCAGAGTTCTATGAATAGTTGCCAATGCTATCAAAGATTTTCAAGACTATGCCGGCAGGGTATTGGATCCCATGGCTGTCTTTTTGTTCTTTGTTTCTGATCCTTTTGATCTTATGGACTGGCAAACCTGCTGAAATCATAAAAATATGAAGTTTTTTTTTGAAAAGCCATGTTGAGTGCAAAAATAAATATTTGGCAATGACATAAAAGCAAGCAAGAAAGGAAAGCACAATAAAAAGTTTAGCAAAAAAAATTACTGGATAAGAATTTCACTTTTTGAAAGTGTTTTTAAGTGACGGTATTCCAAGAAAATAAACCTAGCATAAACGTGGGGTGCCTCAGATATGAATAAACAGGAAAATAAAAACGGGCATTAAGTATAGCACACAGAGTGTTTACTTATGGAAATTCTGAGAAGGTAAACAGCAGAGAGCTAACACCACCACTTTAATAAATATCTCTTTTAAAACATTTCTGCCAGGGCGGACAAGGACCAAAGAAAGTGTGTGCTTAGCAACAGAGAAATTGTGAAGTGTCTGACCCATCTCATTACCTGGGTTACATCAAAATAACCCAGTAGGTGTGTAGGGCTGTGACTGAAATTTTGAGCAGTAGTATTTGAGACCACTTCATAAAATTGCTGAAGTGCAGCCTGAAATATTAGCGTAGAAATGTGACAAGTGAGGAGAGATCCACACATGTTAATACCTTTTTTTTTTTAATAAGCCACTCCATTCTCAAAAGGAAAATGATGTCCATTCCTATGGATGCTAATCCCCAACTAGTAACTAAGGGAATCCTATGTCATTAAGGAGACAGTGCATTAATATGTGGTATTATTTGTGACCACATCATGGCATGGGATTTTTTACACTGATTGCAATAATTATCACAAACAAGAAGCACTGACCTCTCCTGGCTCTCCTATTACTTTTTTGAAAACTGATTTCTAACTTCTTTCACAGCTCTTTACTCTTTAAATATTTGAGGTCAACTCTCGATGTCTCTGTCCTCCCTGGGTAATCTCATTCCATTCTGGTTCAGTTTCTCCATGCTCAAATCTGTATCTCTTACTGACCTTCTGAGCACAAGATTCAGATATTCAATTGCCAGTTGAATACATCTGATGGAAAGTCCCATGGGCAATTCAAATTCTTCGTGTCTGAAATAAAAGACCAGACTTCTGATCTCTTTTCCAACTTATCTCCAAACTTGCTATTATTCACATATGGCCTATTTCCATTAGCAACGTATCTTCAACATGTTTCTCCAGTCTTTCTCTTCTTACCACACCAGCTGTATCTCTTCTCTGTCAGTCTCTCCCCAGCTCTCAAGCAAAGCATATCAGAACTCTTCTAACAGGCTGTGCTCAGTTGCTGAGTTGTGTCTGACTCTTTGTGACCCCATGGACTGTAGCCCACCAGGCTCCTTCGTCTATGGGGATTCTCCAGGCAAGAATACTGGAATAGGTTGCCTTCTCCAGGGGAGTCTTCCCAACCCAGGGGTAGAACCTGCCCTCTTTGCAAATCTCTTCCCTCTCCAATCCATCCTGAACCTTTGGATATAAACATTCCCACAAAACACCCTTGATGTTTTTATGTCACTACAGAATAAAGTCCAAAGTATACACTGTAACTGACAAGGCCCTTTGTAACTGTCCAGTTATGTATCTGATCATCCTTTGTAATCCTTTGTCAGGCCCCTGCACACACCTGTGAGCTTCTGAGCTTCTACTCCAGGTGTTCTCTTTTGTGTGCAGTATGTTTGTCCTTATTCTACACTTGATGAACTCCTTGAATTGCAGTTTAAACCTTAGGTGACCACCTCTTGGAAGCCATGGTTCTATATGGGCTTAGTTATCCACACAATCCACCTCATAGTGCAAAGCCATTTTGTACTTTCGTGTCATATGGCACTTGTGTTGTAATCACATTAATAATCCCTTTCTCACTCATTACAAAAAAGATCTTAGGTATCTTTGCATCTACTCAGCTACACTAACCCTGGAGGAGGTCATGGCAACCCACTCCAGTGTTCTTGCCTGGAGAATCCCATGGACAGAGGAGCCTGGTCAGCTACAGTCCATGGGGTCGCACAGAGTTGGACATGACTAAGTAGCAGTAGCAGCAGCTGTACTAAAATACTATTTTTCCCCCAGTTTTTATAAAGTTGAAACTCTGTTTTGAATACCTTTATTTGTCAGACCCTTGCTCTGAAAAAGTCAGGACCCAGAATTTTCTAGTGATGTATCATCAGCCAATGGCATTTATCTTCTCTTGCCAGGCTGTCACCTGGAACATCAATACCCCTCAACGGCTTCTGCACAACATACTCATCTCCCATCCTCTCTAACACATCACCTGCAAATTATTTCCAAATACAATTCACTATTTTTTGGTACTTAACTGAAGTGTGGCATGCTGCAGCCATGGGGTCACAAAGAGTCAGACATGACTTAGCAACTAAAAACAACAACACCAGATATAAAAAAAATTAATTTCTTCATGATTACATTTATTACATTAACATATTCTTTCACAAATATGTATTTTGTGGTAAATGTGTTTGTTAAAACTTTAACAACCTGAAAAAAATCATAGGGATATTGATTGATGTGTATGTAATAGAAATGATGATAGAACTCAGCATTTGTATTTCTAATCTTTATAAAGTGAAAGTTGTTTTGACATATAGTGTTCTTCTCATAGGCTTCTTCTAAAAATGTTTTTGAATGTCAGTCACATCATTTTCAGGATTGATCTATACATTTTTTTCTTCACGTCTTTGTTTTTACACACAAATTTTTCTGTTTTCATCAGACTTTTCCTGTAGTGAAATTCAATTTTTTATAATTCTCTTTAAAGTTTAGCATGAACTACTTTCCTGTGATTTATGTGACAATTAAGGAAATTAAATTTCATATCTCTACCAAAAATATGTACATTCAAAATAGTAATTCAAATTAGAAGTCAGTATTACTTTAGCCTTTTAAATTGTAAACATCTTGAAGCACTTCAGTGTTCAATTTTCTGTTTAATGATGAGCATGAAAGTACATTGTCATTTATTTTGTGTATGCCTCTTAAGTATGAACATTTTCACATATATTTGTCTAGAAACAACACCAAAATTTAATACAGATTTAATCATAGTTTACGTAGAAGTATTATTTCAAATAATGCATAAAATGCCAGATGATTATAAGCATATTAAGATAGTACATACATAAAGCAACAATCATAGCCATCCTCATATAAATAAGATTATGATGAATTAATAACACTAAGATTACCAAGCCAAAAAAACTCATCTCATCTTACAGCATAAAGATTCAAGTGTAAATAAATATAAAACATTAATTCTTGTAAGATATGCAAGCATTTCTAACTAGGACCAATGAATATCTCAAAGTAATTGCTTCATTTTAAATCATTATATAATCATGTATGAATACATGCATAATTTGAATTTCATAATTATCTTTTAATGGAAATAGTATCTTCATATTTAATTTCTTTTTCAATCTGCATATGCCTAAGGATAAAGGAATGCATTCGAAGGAATTCCACCTAGGGTAGCAGAGCTTCAACTTAATAACAACAAGAAAAGGTTAATGTGGCACTCTGTGGTTAATTAAAGCAGAGTCCCCAGTAGTCTACTTCTTAATTAAAGAAATGTTCTAGGTGGAACATTCATTTTACCTTCTTTTTAGTTGTATTGGTCGTGGTTTGCCAGCCTAAGTGTTGGAGAAGTGATTTCTCATTGTCCTGCACTCCATGTGCCTTCATGATCAAGGAGAACTTACTTTTCATCCACAGACAATGCCCTTCCTCTGCAATCAAATGCTCATTCATCCCTTCTGCTGCTGCTGCTGCTGCTGCATCGCTTCAGTCGTGTCCAACTCTGTGCGACCCCATAGATGGCAGCCCACCAGGCTCCCCCGTCCCTGGTATTCTCCAGGCAAGAACGTGGAGTGGGTTGCCATTTCCGTACTCCGAATGCATGAAAGTCAAAAGTGATAAATTGTAAAAGTGTAAATTGATACAGCCTCTATGGAAGACAGTATGGACGTTCCTAAAAAACTGGAATAACACCACCATGCTGCTGCTGCTGCTGTAGCTGCTAAGTCACTTGAGTCGTGTCCGACTCTGTGCGACCCTAGAGATGGCAGCCCACCAGGCTCCCCCGTCCCTGGGATTCTCCAGGCAAGAACACTGGAGTAGGTTGCCATTTCCTTCTCCAATGCATGAAAGTGAAAAATGAAAGTGAAGTTGCTCAGTCGTATCCGACTCTTAGCGACCCCATGGACTGCAGCCTACCAGGCTCTTCCATCCATGGGGTTTTCCAGGCAAAAGTACTGGAGTGGGGTACCATTGCCTTACTCATCTCTTTAGCACCCCAGCCCCCATCCTCTGTCCACAGAAGGCATTATGACATATTTGTTTTAACCCAGTTGATTAGATAATATCCTTATAACACAGCTCAACTCATTTACCTCAGCATATAAATATTCCCCCTTAAGTATCTGAACACAAACACACATTATGAGACCCCATCTCTTAACTCTTAGTACCATAAATTGGTTGGCCATGTGTCCTGCTGTATCCCTACTATTGTGGCAAAATTATTAATAGTGCTCCCTTTCATTCTCAAAGGTGACCTTGTCTGAAAATTGTGATGGGTACAATAATGTCCCCCAAGATATCCATGCTCTAATTCCTGTAATGTTTATGTCATCTTACATGACAAAGGGATTTTGCAAATGTGACTAACAGTGTGGACCTCGAGAGGTAGAGGTTATCCTGGTTTGGCTGGGTTGACCCAACTAGTAAATCCTTGAAAGCACGGAATTTTTCTAAAGTGAGTCAGAAAAATAAGGCAGAAAAGGAAAGAGGAAAGATTCCAAGCATGAGAGGGACTCAACCTATCTTTGCTGGATGGAAATGATGGCAGGAACAAGAGCCAAGAAATGTGGGTAGCCTGGAGATGCTGGGAACAGTCCTCTGCTCACAGCCAGCAAAGAAAGGGGAACCTTAGTCTGACAACCTTGAGGAACTGAATTCTGCCAATAACCCAAATAAAAAATGCTCATTTAGCCTGATGAGACCTATATTATATTTTTATCTACAGAACTGTAAGATGATCTGTTTAAGCTACTAAGTAAGTGTACAATAACATCTTAGGTCAGTATATTGGTCACCTTAGGCTGGTATAGAAAACACCACAGACTAGGTATCTTAGAAACATTTATCTTTCACATGTCCAAGATCAAGTCTGGCAGATGTATTTCCTGGTGAGAATTCCCTACTGACTTACAGAAGGTCACCTTCTCACAGTGTCTTCACTGGGTTCTCTTTTCTCTTATAAGGACAGTGATCCCTTTGTGAGGACCCCACCCTCATGATCTCACTGGAACCTAATTACCTCCCAAATTGCCCACCTCCAATTACCATCACATTGCAGGTTAGGGCTTCAACATATGAATTTTTGGGGTCAAACATTTAGTCCCTACAGCAGTAGAAAATGAATACAGACATTAATTCAATTCAGTGGTCACCCTAGTCAGGAAGCTGTGTCATAGCAATGAATACAAAACCTGCATAGTAGGAGCCCAAATTATAAACCAACTTTAAGCATCAGACTGAGTGCAGGGTGTAGAGAAATCCCACCCTTCCATCCCCTGAAGTATCTGATGCCACATCCCCAGGTTTCAAAAAGAGAATGGGAGTGTGTATTTCATATACAGCAAGCTATCAGGTGGTGCTGGTTTTATGCTATTAGATGTTGAAATTTAATTTCATCTCTTCGGGAGAACTAGTTTATAGATGCATAGAGAATGACAATGTTGGCATTTTTGAGAGCATCATAACAGTTGAATGAAGGAGTTATATGAAAGAAGAAAGCATTTAAGTGTTTGAATAAAGCTGCTTCAGCTGCTGTGGATTTTCACTGAACAAGTGCTACCTTCTTTGACTGCTGTTTCAGGCTCTTCTTCAATATTCTAGAATTCAATCTCTTTAGTTTTTTATCAACTCACTTATTGTTAAATAGGCTTCTGTGATGATTCAGTGGTAAAAAAAATCCGCCTGCAGTGCAGGAGATGGATTCAATTCCTGGGTTGGGAAGATCCCTTGGAGGAGGAATGGCAACCCACTTTAGTATTCTAGCCTGGAAAATCCCATTTACAGAGGAGCCTGATGGGCTACAGCCCATGTGGTCACAAAGAGGACTGAGCAGTTATGCCTACCTACCTATTGTAAAACAATAAAATCCGTTTCTTCAGGAAATAATATTTATCCTTAGGGGAAAGTGTATACATAATTAAAACATCCCAAGTTGGAAATTGAGTGTCAAATTGTATATTGAAAAAAAATAATAATTAAAAAATTATTCTATTTTGGTAGAACCTATAAGGTGCTAATGGTCTAGCGGTTTTCCCTACTTTCTTCAATTTTAGTCTGAATTTGGCAATAGGAGTTCATGATCTGAGCCACAGTCAGCTCCTGGTCTGTTTTTGCTGACTGTATACAGCTTCTCCATCTTTGGCTGCAAGGAATATAATCAATCTGATTTCGGTGTGGACCATCTGGTGATGTCCATGTGAGAGTGTTCTCTTGTGTTGTTGGAAGAGGGTATTTGCTATGACCAGTGTGTTCTCTTGGCGAAACTCTATTAGTCTTTGCCCTGCTTAATTCTGTACTCCAAGGCCAAATTTGCCTGTTACTCCAGGTGTTTCTTGACTTCCTACTTTTGCATTCCAGTCCCCTATAATGAAAAGAATACCTTTTTTGGGTGTTAGTTCTAAAAGGTCTTGTAGGTCTTCATAGAGCCATTCAACTTCAGCTTCTTCAGCATTACTAGTCGGGGCATAGACTTGGATTACTGTGATATTGAATGGTTTGCCTTGGAAACGAACAGAGATCATTCTGTCATTTTTGAGATTGCATCCAAGTACTGCATTTTGGACTCTTTTGTTGACCATGATGGTTACTCCATTTCTTCTAAATCAAATCCCTTATGATTATACAGTGGAAGTGAGAAATAGATTTAAGGGACTAGATCTGATACATAGAGTGCCTCATGAACTATGGACGGAGGTTCGTGACATTGTACAGGAGACAGGGATCAAGACCATCCTCATGGAAAAGAAATGCAAAAAAGCAAAATGGCTATCTGGGGAGGCCTTACAAATAGCTGTGAAAAGAAGAGAAGTGAAAAGCAAAGGAGAAAAGGAAAGATATAAGCATCTGAATGCAGAGATCCAAAGAATAGCAAGAAGAGATAAGAAAGTCTTCCTCAGCGACCAATGCAAACAAATAGAGGAAAACAACAGAATGGTAAAGACTAGAGATATCTTCAAGAAAATCGGAGATACCAAGGGGACATTTCATGCAAAGATGGGCTCGATAAAAGACAGAAATGGTATGGACATAACAGAAGCAGAAGATATTAAGAAGAGGTGGCAAGAATACACAGAAAAACTGTACAAAAAAAGAGCTTCACGACCCAAATAATCACGATGGTGTGATCACTCACCTAGAGCCAGACACCCTGGAATGTGAAGTCAAGTGGGCCTTAGAAAGCATCACTATGAACAAAGCTAGTGGAGGTGATGGAATTCCAGTTGAGCTATTCCAAATCCTGGAAGATGATGCTGTGAAAGTGCTGCACTCAATATGTCAGCAAATTTGGAAAACTCAGCAGTGGCCACAGGACTGGAAAAGGTCAGTTTTCATTCCAATCCAAAGAAAGGCAATGAATGCTCTTTTTATTCCAATCCAAAGAAAGGCAATGAATGCTCAAACTACCACACAATTGCACTCATCTCACACACTAATAAAGTAATGCTCAAAATTCTCCAAACCAGGCTTCAGCAATACGTGAACTGTGAACTTCCAGACGTTCAAGCTGGTTTTAGAAAAGGCAGAGAAACCAGAGTCCAAATTGCCAACATCCACTGGATCATCAAAAAAGCAAGAGAGTTCCAGAAAAACATCTATTTCTGCTTTATTGACTATGCCAACGCTTTTGACTGTGTGGATCACAATAAACTGTGGAAAATTCTGAAAGAGATGGGAATACCAGACCACCTGACCTGCCTTTTGAGAAACCTATATGCAGGTCAGGAAGCAACAGTTAGAACTGGACATGGAACAACAGACAGGTTCAAAACAGGAAAAGGAGTACGTCAAGGCTGTATATTGTCACCCTGCTTATTTAACTTATATGCAGAGTACATCATGAGAAATGCTGAGCTGGAGGAAGCACAAGCTGGAATCAAGATTGCTGGGAGAAATACCAATAACCTCAGATATGCAGATGACACCACCCTTAGGGCAGAAAGTGAAGAGGAACTAAAAAGCCTCTCGATGAAAGTGAAAGAGGAGAGTGAAAAAGTTGGCTTAAAGCTCAACATTCAGAAAACTAAGATCATGGCATGTGGTCTCATCACTTCATGGGAAATAGATGGGGAAACAGTGGAAACAGTGTCAGACTTTATTTTTGGGGGCTCCAAAATCACTGCAGATGGTGATGCAGCCATGAAATTAAAAGACACTCTCTCCTTGGAAGGAAAGTTATGACCAACCTAGATAGCATATTCAAAAGCAGAGACATTACTTTCCCAACAAAGATCTCTCTAGTCAAGGCTATGGTTTTTCCAGTGGTCATGTATGGATGTGAAAATTGGACTGTGATGAAAGCTGAGCACCGAAGAATTGATGCTTTTGAACTGTGGTGTTGGAGAAGACTCTTCAGAGTCCCTTGGACTGCAAGGAGATCCAACCAGTACATCCTAAAGGAGATCAGTCCTGGGTATTCTTTGGAAGGAGTGATGCTAAAGCTGAAACTCCAATACTTTGGCCACCTCATGTGAAGAGTTGACTCATTGGAAAAGACTCTGATGCTGGGAGGGATTGAGGGCAGGAGGAGAAGGGGACGACAGAGGATGAGATGGGTGGATGACATCCACGACTCGATGGACATGAGTTTTGCTGAACTCCGGGAGATGGTGATGGACAGGGAGGCCTGGTGTGCTTCAATTCATGGGGTCGCAAAGAGTCAGACATGATTGAGCGACTGAACTGAACTGATAAGGTGCTAAAGAAAGATTCTTAGCTACCCTGAGAGATGGATTATATGGGAAAAGATGTGGGGATTGGGGAGTGGGGCTTGTTTGGAGATGAGGAAAACTGAAGACGGATGTAAGACATATCAGAAAGTGAGCAAGCCTGGGTCCTGCCCACGTCCCACCTCTGTGGTTGTCCCAGAGTGGTCCCAAACCAGCAGCACTGGTATCATCTGGGACCCAGCAAAAAAATGCCAATTCTTGGGGCCCCTCCTAGACCTCTTGAATCAGGAACTCTGGAGGTGGAGTCCAATAACCACATTTTAACAATTCAGCTGTGAGCTAATGTTTGAGAAGTTCTCTTAATGACACACAGCAAACCCCAACTGTATACCTTCTAAATCAATCTCTTTAGCTTTTGCCAAAGTTGCCTCGTGAGGCACCTTCGGGAATATAAACACAGGGTCCATTGAGTAGGTGGCTGCAGCTGGAAGAGGTTCTTTTAGGGAACTATGTAC
Source organism: Bison bison bison (assembly GCF_000754665.1). Lineage (NCBI taxonomy): Eukaryota > Metazoa > Chordata > Mammalia > Artiodactyla > Bovidae > Bison > Bison bison. Next base: position 13,271,784 of record NW_011494677.1, on the reverse strand, counting down.
TCATGGTTTGGGAGGCTTCCCAGGTGGCGCTAGTGGTAAAGAATCTGTTTGCCAGTACAGGAGATGCAGGAGATGCTGGTTCGATCCCTGGGTCGGGAAGATCCCCTGGAAGAAGAAATGGCAAGCCATTCCAGTATTCTTGCCTGCAAAAATTCCGTGTACAGAGAAGCCTGGTGAGCTACAGTCCACAGGGTCCACAAAGAGTCAGAGAAGACTGAGCGACTGAGCACACTCATGGACTTAGAGTTCGTGTTGTAAGTCAAAGGAGGTTTTTTAACACAGCGGGTGCTCAATAAATGCAAAATAATAATTAAAGTTGATGATATGTTAGCATTTATTATAGATAGGAATCCAAAAGAAGAGACAAATTAATTGTATCTGTTTGGTCTCAAAGTTTATTCTACCTGCTTTATACATTCTCATTTCAGATTCCAAGTCATTTACTTGCATGATAACAATATTGTAGTGAAAAAGAGTTTGTAAATATACAGATGGTGATGCATATGTCTGTTTGCTTCCCTTCCGGTTAATATATTGAAACACAATATAGATTGATTTGTCTATCATCTCTTTATTTTCCTGATAAAAAATATTGACCTTTATCACGTTTCCCTTGAACTGCAATAGTCTCCCAATTTGCTAAAGAGTGTCTTGAAAATACCCAAATCATGGAAAGCTAGTGATGTTAGACTTAAGAAATTTAGCACTTGAAAATAAAAGTATGGTTAGAACATTCTAGCTTTTAGGGTGCATAATGTATCAGAAAAATGTTAAGGAAGAAAATGATAACTCAGCATGGAGTTCTTAATGATGGCAAATAATTAAAAGATTTTTAGAAAGAATGGCAGCAAATAGAGCCTATCCAATTAAGAATTTTAAACACAGCCTAAGTTTCTTGTAATGTTTATTGGTTTCAATATATTTTAGGCTGAGATATTGTTAATTAATATATTGCCCTTTTAAAATGTTAAGGCTGTTTCACCGTGTACCTTTAATTGTTAGCACCAATTTTCTTTGTTGTGTACAGTTTGAAAGATTTGAATATTTTAATTTTTATGACTAACCAATATTCCAATAAGCAATAACCAATTAACCAATGTAATATATAACTAAAAGCAGTGCCAATAGTAAGTGAAAAATTATAGGAAAATTTGGGTTTTAAAACCCATGACCAAGTTTGTGAATTTTAAAAGCTGGAAAAGATACAGAGGTGGTTCCTAGGGTATTAATAAGAAATTGCTTAATTTGGAGTTCCCATATATACCACAGAATCATAATACTCAGATTAGTATGGGACAATATTCATTATCTTCAAAATCATTAAAGGCTCAAATGTCAATTCTCAGGAAACCCTCCCTGAAATCAAGTGCAACTTCCATGACCCTCCATTCTTTCTCATAAATCCCTCTGCTATAGTACATAACAGAGTAGGTAGTAGTACTCATGTATTACTGTAAATTCTAGGTGACTTCTCTGCTTTGACTCCTGCATTCATGTGTCCAGTGTTTCATGATCACTTTTGTCTTCTATTTCCAGTGTCCAGCAAAGTATTTGATAGGTTGTATAATCTAAATATAATTTTGGAATGGGTGAATGAATCAGTGCTTTTATCTAATGCATACAAATATGGTTAACATTTAAAATCAAATATGGATGATAAGACAGTGCTTGCCACAACCTCATGCTTTTGACTTTTGTATTGAAGATTTGTAAAAGTTTTGTGGTTGGAGAAATTTTTTAAAAGTCTAATAATTTTGCAATATAATGCACAAAATAATGCATTTCTTTCTCTTTTTTTAAATTTTATTTTATTTTTAACCTTTACAATATTGTATTAGTTTTGCCAAATATCGAAATGAATCTGCCACAGGTATGCCTGTGTTCCCCATCCTGAACCCTCCTCCCTCCTCCCTCCCCATACCCGCCCTCTGGGTCGTCCCAGTGCACCAGCCCCAAGCATCCAGTATCGTACATCAAACCTGGACTGGCGACTCGTTTCATACATGATATGATACATGTTTCAATGCCATTCTCCCAAATCTCCCCACCCTCTCCCTATCCCACAGAGTCCATAAGACTGATCTATACATCAGTGTCGCTTTAGCTGTCTCGTATACAGGGTAATTAATACCATCTTTCTAAATTCCATATATATGTGTTAGTATACGGTATTGGTGTTTTTCTTTCTGGCTTACTTCACTCTGTATAATAGGCTCCAGTTTCATCCACCTCATTAGAACTGATTCAAATGTATTCTTTTTAATGGCTGAGTAATACTCCATTGTGTATATGTACCACAGCTTTCTTATCCATTCATCTACTGATGGGCATCTAGGTTGCTTCCATGTCCTGGCTATTATAAACAGTGCTGTGATGAACATTGGGGTGCATGTGTCTCTTTCCCTTCTGGTTTCCTTAGTGTGTATGCCCAACAATGGGATTGCTGGATCATAAGGCAGTTCTATTTCCAGTTTTTTAAGGAATCTCCACACTGTTCTCCATAGTGGCTGTACTAGTTTGCATTCCCACCAACAGTGTAAGAGAGTTCCCTTTTCTCCACACCCTCTCCAGCATTTATTGCTTGTAGACTCTTGGATCACAGCCATTCTGACTGGCGTGAAATGGTACCTCATAGTGGTTTTGATTTGCATTTCTCTGATAATGAGTGATGTTGAGCATCTTTTCATGTATTTGTTAGCCATCTGTATGTCTTCTTTGGAGCTAATTGCATTGAATTCTACTGTCTCTAGTGAAACAGAAATTACTCATGGTTATATTCAATGAGTACAAGTAAACCATATCTCTGACTGCTGCCCATCTTTGTTTTCTCTTCCCAATTTTTTCTCAATCTTATTTTATTGGAAGATGATTCTATACTCTTTGAATAACTTATTCTAATATTAATATAATTTGTAGTGACAAATTCTGAACTAAGAACTGAGGTGCTATGTTTCTAATACTGAAAGCCTGCTTAAGGCAGTGAGGGAAAAGTAAAGCGTATTACTGACTTTTGTTTTATTTATGTCTGACATTTTCCCAAACACTTTATTTTATCTTTTTGTTGTTTTTTTTAATATAAATTTATTTATTTTAATTGGAGGTTTTAAATTTTTTTATTTATTTTTTTTGGGAAAGCAACAGATGGTTTTATATGATACCTCATGACTGCTCCAATTATGGTTTACTTTATTTTCTGTGCAGACTCTTACTTTTTTGTTCCTAAAATTAAAATTAGCAAAGGAAGACTGTTTTTCTCCTTAACTCCACTCTCGTTGATTTTCTTGCTGAAGTGTAATTGACATGTAATATTTGGTTAAGCCAGCTGGACTGCATAGTGATTTGACCTTTGTATACATGGCTTCATTGTCACCACAATAAGTCTGTTGTGTCTCTTAAGGGCTCTTGAATGATCTGAAGTCATAAATCGCTACACTGCTAACTCCCAGCTGTAACATCAAAACAGCTTTTTTATTTTCATCTTCAAAAGCTTCCTCTGAGAGTATTTTCAGAAAAGTTTCAGCACTGTTACTTGAAAGTTGGGATTGCAGGTTATGTATGAAATATGATGAAATTTTCAAAATATAAAAATTGCAGGAACCACCTTGTACAGAAGCTGAATGGGGGAGAAATTTTTGTGGGAATGGTTTTGATGCTTCTCAGCCTTGGGCTTGTATGCATTTTATATGAGGCTTTATATTTGCTGCTTATGGAACCAAATAAGTTCTCCAAAGTTGAAAAAACAAGTCAAGATATATTTTCCTCTTAAAATATACATGTTGACAAAACTGGGACATTTTTGCTTCTCTCTGTGTCTTATAAGTTACAAGCAAAGGAACTTGAGGTAAATCCATGCCACATTCCGTTTAAGGAAAAAGTTTTAGAATGTCTTTTTAAGTATTTTAGATTAGATACACAAACAATTCCTTAAATCCCCTCAGGGATCACGAGATCTGAGGCTTTAGAAAGGCTAAACCTCTGTTCTGTTCTTTGTTTCTGCTTGTCACCAGAAAATGCGTAACAAATATTCTTTCCTGAAGGAAATAGACCCAGAAACATCCTTATGTTTCTATCAAGTTTCTATCAAGATGTTTATTTTGGACGCTATACAGAAATAGTTAGAAAGAAAACATGGTCAGATATACACGTGTTGCAGCCTCCATTTTCCATAAAACCACCCTCCCTCCACCAAAAACATTTTTTTGTTTTATAATATGGGAAAATAGAATACGAAACAAAAACACAGTTTTGTAGTCAGAGGTGGATTCAAGTCCTAATTCTACCACCAAGCTAAGTGATGTTCAGCAAAATATTTAACCTCTGTAACCTTCATGTGAAGAAAGCTGAGCCCCGAAGAATTGATGCTTTTGAACTGTGGTGTTGGAGAAGACTCTTGAGAGTCCCTTGGACTGCAAGGAGATCCAGCCAGTCCATCCTAAAGGAGACCAGTCCTGGGTGTTCATTGGAAGGACTGATACTGAGGCTGAAACTCTAATACTTGGGCACCTCATATGAAGAGTTGACTCATTGGAAAAGACCCTGATGCTGGGAGGGATTGGGGGCAGAAGGAGAAGGGGACGACAGAGGATGAGATGGCTGGATGGCATCACTGACTTGATGGACGTGAGTCTGAGTGAACGCCAGGAGTTGGTGATGGACAGGGAGGCCTGGCGTGCTGCGATTCATGGCGTCACAAAGGGTCAGACACGACTGAGCAACTGAACTGAACTGAACCTTCATGTACTCAGTTCTGTTGCCATTATTCCCTTTCTCTGTTGATGTGGGTTTGTACGAAACCATGGATGGTCTCCCTCTGGGGAGATGTCTGTGCTGTGCTGCACTCAGTTGTGTCTGACTCTTTGTGACCCCATGGCTCCTCTCTCCATGAGATTTCCCAGGCAAGAATACTGGAGTGGGTAGCCATTTCCTTCTCCAGGGGATCTTGCTGTATCATGGAACCATATCTCCTGCATTGGCAGGTGGATTCTTTACCATGGGGAAGCCCATGTGGTAATACTATCCTGGAATATAAAATAAGACAGGGGAGGTGAACAATCCCTATTTATTCTATTGACACAACATTTGTATTTTCTCACTCTCCATCTGAGTCCATGTCCTTCTGTGAACAATTTCTGCTTGATATTCTGTCAGTAGATGTAGTAAGAATTAACTCTCATTTTCCAAGTAAATATAACATTTTTGACTAATTCATCTGTTTATCTTCCTATATCGACTTTTGCCAAAAATAGCCTTGTTATATGGCAGCAAGTCTTCTTAGGAGCAGAAGTCAAAATGACTTCTACTTAAATCTTTGTCTGTCTCTTTGGCTTTATAAATCCTGATACTTACAGCATGTCTTTCAACCTTAAAACTGTTTTTATTTTGTTTACTGTGTGTCTCAGTATTAAGACCTCACTTTGACAGATAAGCATTTCTGTCCAGTCTTTGTTCAGCTCAGGGAAGGTTTCCAGGCTGCATTTCCTTTATGCATTAAAAGATCAGGGTAAAAGACTTTGGGTTGCTCGTAATACCATTACGAGATTCTGCTTAACTCTGTGTTATCAAGCATTAACAGTTCCAAATATAGACTATATTGGCAGAAAATCTATATCAATATGAAATGCAAAATATTTGAAGATAAATTTAACAAAATACAGACAAGACTTCTACCCAAATAATGGTAAAATTCACTGAGATAATTAAAGGTAAATAAATGGGAATATACCAGTTTCATGGACTGGAAGGCTGAATACTCTTAAGATGTCAGTTTTCCCCAAGTAGTTCTGTAAATTCAATGCAATCCTAGTTAAAATCCCAGTAAGCTGCAATGTATATATTAATAAATGGATTATAAAATTTACTTTAAAATGCAAATGACTTACAAAAAAGAAAAATTATTTTAAGGCTGAATATAAATATGATTTGTATAATAATAAATATAGATCAATTGAATAGAGTCTAGAAATAACCTACTCCAGTACTCTTGCTTGGAAAATCCCATGGACAGAGGAGCCTGGTGGGCTGCAATCCATAGGATTGCTAAGAGTCAGACACGACTGAGCGACTTCACTTTCACTTTTCACTTTCATGCATTGGAGAAGGAAATGGCAACCCACTCCAGTGTTCTTGCTTGGAGAATCCCAGGGATGGGGGAGCCTGGTGGGCTGCTGTCTATGGGGTCGCACAGAGTCAGACACGACTGAAGCAACTTAGCAGCAGCAGCAGCAGCAGCATAGTGTAGGTTAAGACCAAAGATAATTCAATGAGGAAATGATAAACTTTTCAATAAATGATACTGAAACATTTAGATATCTATATGGAAAAGCTATGAGCCTTGACCATAACTTTTATAACATACCTAAAAATTTACTCAAAATAAGGCATAAATAAGATATATTGTAAAAACTAAAATTATAAATATTTTAGAAGAAAACAGAAATCTTTCAACTTTGGAGTACAATAATTTCTTAGGAAACAAACCATAAAAAAATAATGAATTTGATCTCATCAAAATTAAAATCTTCTTAATTTGAAAGACACGATTTCAAATGAATGATGCTCTTTGAAAGACATGATTAATAAAAAGGCAAGGTATGAATGGGAAGAAAAATTTAAATCCATGTATCCGATATGTATTGCAGTTCAGTTCAGTCACTCAGTCATGTCTAACTCTTTGCGACCGCATGAATCACAGCACGCCAGGCCTCCCTGTCCATCACCAACTCCCGGAGTTTACTCAAACTCGTGTCTGTTGAGTTGGTGATGCCATCCAGCCATCTCATCCTCTGTTGTCCCCTTCTCCTCCTGCCCCCAATCCTTCCCAGCATCAGGGTCTTTTCCAATGAGTCAACTCTTCACATGAGGTGACCGAAGTATTGGAGTTTCAGTTTCAGCATCAGTCCTTCCAATGAACACCCAGGGCTGATCTCCTTAGAATGGACTGGTTGGATCTCCTTGCAGTCCAAGGGACTCTTAAGAATCTTCTCCAACACCACAGTTCAAAAGCATCAATTCTTCGGCTCTCAGCTTTCTTCACAGTCCAACTCTCATGTATGCATGACCACTGGAAA
>NW_011494677.1:13234422-13264617 GCF_000754665.1 Bison bison bison | reverse complement strand
ATATGTTATCTAGGTTGGTCATAACTTTCCTTCCAAGGAGTAAGCGTCTTTTAATTTCATGGCTGCAGTCACCATCTGCAGTGATTTTGGAGCCACAAAAAATTAAGCCTGACACTGTTTACACTGTTTCCCCTTCTACTTCCCATGAAGTGATGGGACCAGATGCCATGATCTTAGTTTTCTGAATGTTGAGCTTTAAGCCAACCTTTTCACTCTTCTCTTTCACTTTCATCAAGAGGCTTTTTAGTTCCTCTTCACTTTCTGCCATAAGGGTGGTGTCATCTGCATATCTGAGGTTATTGATATTTCTCCCAGCAATCTTGATTCCAGCTTGTGCTTCTTCCAGCCCAGTGTTTCTCATGATGTACTCTGCATATAAGTTAAATAAGCAGGGTGACAATATACAACCTTGACATACTCCTTTTCCTGTTTGGAACTAGTCTGTTGTTCCATGCAGACTTGTATCCATAATATATAAAGAACACGTACAACTCACAAGACAAAAATCCATTTATAAATTGGCAAAAGAGTTGAATAGATGTTTCACAAAAAATAGAAATTATTAATAAGCATATACAAAAATTATCATTATAAATTTTCATTGGGAAAATTAATGCTAAAATGATAAACTGCAATAGACCCATTAGAATGGCTAACATGAAAAGGCTTAGCAATATATCAGGTATTGGCAAGGATGTGGGGAACTGGAATTCTCAGACATTGTTAGTGGGAATGTGAAATGAAACAATTACTCCAATAAACAATTTGGCATTTTCCTGTAAAGTTAATCAAACTCATCATTCAACCCCAAAACTCTAGATCCACATATTGAACCAAGAGACATCAAACTTTATATCCAAACAATAATTGTACATGAGCGCTACAGTAGTAATACTTCTGAATTCAAAACATCACAAATGTCCATTGTCAGGTAGGCAGATAGGCAAACTGGTATTTCAAACAACAGAATAAAAAGGAACTAAATACTATTTCTCTAAACAAAATATGGGAATTTAAAAATCCTTATGAAGGTGAAGCTGAAGCTCCAGTACTTTGGCCACCGGATGCAAAGAGCTGGTTCATTAGAAAAGACTCTGGTGCTGGGAAAGATTGAGGGTGGGAGGAGAAGGGGATGGCACAGGATGAGGTGGTTGTATGGCATCGTCAACTCAATGGACGTGAGTGTGAGCAAGCGCCAGGAGATGGTGAAGGATGAGGAAGCCTGGCATGCTGCAGTCCATGGGGTCGCAGAGTTGGACGTGATTGAATGACTGAACAACAATGAGAGTGAAAGAAGTCAAAGACAAAAGAGTACACATTGCTTGACCCCATTGGTATGAAATTCTAGAACAGGTGAAATTTGTCATAATGAAAAGCAGATCTGTGGTTGCCTGATTCTGGATTTGGGAAATGCTGTTGATTGCAAAGGGCCTGAGGGCAGGTGATGAAATTCTGTATCTTGATTGTAATGATTCTACAGCCATGTACAGTTTTCAGAACTCCTTGAACTGATTACTTAATATGCATTTTATTGTACTCAAATTACATGATGATAAAGTTGATTAAACAGAGAAAATGAAAGAGGAGGAACAGGAAAAGGAAAAGAAGCGCATGCCAGACCCAGTTCTGTCACGGAGAGGAGCTGTTTTTCTCACATAATCAGAAGAGTAGGTGGTGCTAGTGATAAAGAATCCGCCTGTCAGTGCACGAGACATAAGAAATGAGGATTTGATCCCTGAGTTGGGAAGATCCCCTGGAGAAGGGCATGGCCACCCACTCTGGTATTCTTGTCTGGAGAATCCCACAGACAGAGAAGGTTGGAGGGCCACAGTCCATGGGGTCACAAGGAGTCAGATACAACTGAAGTGACTGAGCACGCATGCATGCAGAAGGGTAAGTGGTGCCCTGCTTCCTTGGGAGAGTCCTTAGAGGCAAGATTCCTGAGATAAAGGTTTGTGGAGTACTCTTAGTCAGATGAACCCGAGACAGTCACAGAAGTTCCTGTGGCCCAGCAAGCCTTGGAAGCAGCAGAATTGTCCCCTGCCTGGAGAGCGATGAGGGGTTAGAAGCCTTTAGCCAACCTCACAGAGCATTATGTAACTTGGCATGGTGGAGAAGGAGCAGATAAATCTCTTGCAGAGCAGAGGACAGCAAGGAACTCTCTGAGAGGAAAGAGAGGTGACCCAGTGACCTGGGTGTGCGCTGACAATTAGGGGCAAGCGTGATGCCTGCCGTGCCAGCATACAGAGGACGAGGGCCAAGTCCTCACAGTGCCAAAGACTGGGATGATGATACCCTTTCAAACCTCAGACAAAATTCCCAAACTCTCACCTCACAAAATGGGCCGAGGCACCTAAGAGAAACTGGGGTGAGTCTGACAAAAATAAATTCCATCTGTCTCACCTGAGGTTTAAACCCAGATTTGTGCTCTATGGAACTGTGACCCTCAAAGGAATGTTCATTTGTAGATAGGAGTTTTCCTTCTGCTTTTAATGAAGAACATAATAGAAGTCCCTAGTATTTAAAAAGTCATCCCCTTAGGTTAGTACTCTCATTTTACAAAAATCTATACGATCAATAAACAGTACTGGAACTTTGAAAATGTATTTTTATAATGATAAGAAATCCTGGGGTTCCGACTTACTTTCAACTCCACTGTGGGTGCCTACCTGTCACAAAAATGATTACATAGCATGGTTCGTCTTATGCCAGCCCTGGGAGACTTTGTGCCAATCGGGCACAGCTTGTATGGAATGCCCATTGCCAGCCTGTTGCCACAGAAGCCCTTTGACAAACCAGAGGGGCAGCTTGTTGAGAAGAGGTGGCAGGAACATGAAAGGAGAAAGAAAAGAGTAGAAACATGGTAGCTTTTACAGGAATTGCAAGAAGAATCAATCATTTCATGTCTTGATGATCAGCTTTTGAATTTGTCTTTCATTATGTATTTATTTGTTTATTTTTGGCTGCTCTGGGACCTCGCTGCTATGCTCAGGCTTTCTCTAGTTGCAGCGAACAGGGGCTACTCTCTAACTGTGAAGCAGGGACTTATTCTGGTGGCTTCTTTTGTTGCAAAGCACGGACTCTAGGCTGCGGGCGTCAGTAGTTGTGGCTCGCAGGCTCTACAGTGTGATGAATGCCCCAAATCTATGTTAATATATGTGATTCCTACTTCACAAAACAAGTCAGATCCTCCAGGGAAGATACACGGAGGAAGTGACATAACTCTCAGGATATTGCAAATGAAAGATATCAGAAATATGTGTAAGTAGTTGCCCTCAGTGCAAGGAAGCATCAGATAGGAGGCAGGATTAACCCTGGGTAGTTACAGGTGATAAATGGCCCGTGAGGGATCATTGCTTCTACTCCACATTGTTTCCAAGTTATTTCTATACATAAAATTGTAGTAGCCCCAGAGTGGCTACATATGAAACCCAGTTCTGTGTTCATATCAATTTTTGGTTTCTTATTCCTTATTCTGTAATTTATTGCATAGTTAACAATGGATAAACAGTTTTTTTTTCTTCTTTCTGCTGCTTGTGAGTTATTTCACACCTACCTGTAAGCATGGTATTTTGTAGACAAGTATTCCTCAAGTTGACTGCAAGTATTTTATATAATTTATTGTTCTAATAATTATATAACACTAAACATATTACTTTTAAAAAATAACCATAAGGTTGTCTTCACATTTGTGGCATGAAATAGGCGTCTGAGTCAATAGAGACCAATCGAACATGATTCTTGTGATTTTAAGATTTACTTTTAAATTTGATATACTTGAGAAATGTACAGAATGATTTCCTAAGGTAGATGGTGGGTTAGACCAGAATAGCAATATGCTTGCTATTTGAATTCTCTAATTTAAGATCCTGGGGCTTCCCTAGTGGCTCTGATGTTAAAGAAACTGCCTTTCGTGTAGGAGACACAGTTTTTAATCCCTGGGTCAGGAAGATCCCCGGGAGAAGGAAATGGTTACCCCTCCAATGTTCTTGCCTGGAGAATTTCATGGACAGAGGGGCCTGGCGGGCTACAGTCCACGGGGTTGCAAAGAGTCAGACATGACTGAGAGAATAATAGACACACATTTAAGATTCTGAGATCCATTCCTTAAAGCAGTGATTCTTAACAAGGGGATGGGGGTCCCAGGAGGCCATGAGCCTGGCATCACCACAAAGATAAAATACTATTATTGTTTGGGGAGGTTTTTTAAATTTCACATGTTCTCTCTACCTCACTGACCTCGATTTGCCTACAGGGAGAGGGTCTATATACTGCAAAATCCCTTGGGTATTTCACTATGCTTACAATGTATCCTCTACTGCCATCCTTAATCTCCACATCCCCAGAATGCTTACTAGCAGGTAATTCTTCTTACTCATTAGAGGGCCTTCACCGAGTGTGGTCAGGGTGAAGGGGAAAGGAACCAGCCTTTATCGAGCCCTGTGTACATGCCAGTGGCTGGTGATGCCCAGTTTCCGTACAGTGGAGCTCTGGAGGGTCTGCGATAACAGTATCCTTGGAATCTCTTAAATTTTATTCCTCAAGTAAGATTCAGGGGATTAGTCAGAATTCAGTGATTCTAACAAATGAATGATAAATTGTCCCCAGAGATACTGGAGGAGGATATGATCACTCCCCAAACGGTGTCATTTTGCAGTGTGTTGTATGAAGGCATTAAGTGACTGGCAGACTTAGCGAAGATTGTTGGCTTAGAAATACGTTTCGCAAGAACTTTCCTGGCAGTCCAGTGGTTAGAACTCTTTGCATCCACTGTGGGGGACAACAGGTTCCATTCCTGGTTGGGTAACTAAGATCCCACATGCTATATGGTGTGGCCAATAAAATAAAATAATAAATGTATATATCTTAAATTATATTTTATTAAAAAAGAATTTTAAGCAATACATCTTACAGCAGAAGTGCCTCACAAGCTGCTGACTAACTTAAATTTGTTATTACTCAAATGCACTATAAGACAAAAAATCTGGGAAATTGCTTATCTTATTCAATCCATAAGCAATTAAAGATTCATTTATTGAGTTTAATATTAAGACAATAGGTGAAAAAGTGGTGATATTATATTTTTTTTCTAAGGTTTGCTTTATGTATCTCATATTCCCCAAGTGAAAATGTTGGCCTATACATCTTTATATCTCCTCCATATAATTAAAATATACTACTGTTTAACGATAATGAGAAATAAATTAGTTGTATATATTCTTAGAGATTAGATTTTGCACACTGGCAACATATAAACCACAGCCAGCTGACAGACATATGGCATGTCTGCCCCGTATTTTCTTTTTTAAAATATGAATGTATTTCTGAAATTCTATCTGTGAATATTTTTATAGGTATCTCTAGAGATTAGATTGATGTTCTAATATGACCCTCATTAACCTTATCATATATTTCCTTGATATCAAATATCCAGGCAGCAACTCATAAATATTATAATTTAAAAAATGTTTTATTTTTTATTGAGATATAATGTTATTAGATTCGGGTATACAACATAAGGTTCAATATTTGTTAAGTGTGCAAAAAGATCACCATACTCAGGAATTGAAGTTGGTCTCCTGCATTGCAGGCAGATTCTTTACCATCTGAACCACCAAGGAAGCTGCATAAATGTTATAATTTTTAAAATTTTATTTATTTTTATTGGGATATAATTGAGATATAATGCTATATTAATTTGGGGTGTACAACATAAGATTCAGTACTTGTATAATTTGCAAAATGATCACCATAATAAGTCTAGTTAACATTCATAACTGCACATAGTTATGAAATTTTTTTTCTTGTTTATAATTTTAAAAAATCAAGATCTATAGAGGTTTATACATTGCAGCTGGTTGATGTACCTTTTAAACTTCCTTTGGTCTACAAATTCCCCCTCCATGTCCTTTTTTTCTCTTGCAATTATTTCTTGAAGAAACTGTGTTGTGGACCCTGCAGTTTCTTACAAGGCTGGATTGTGCTGACTGCATCCCCATGGTGTAATTTAATGAGTTCCTGAGTCTCTGTGTTCTTGTAAATTGGGAGCAGGATCTAGAAGTTATATTCTGTTCATTGTGATTTACTTACCTTTTTTATAGGATCACTTCTTAAGTTTTCCATCATCTTTCTCTTTGTGATGTTATCAATCAATGACGATTCATGCCTAGATACTATAGCACCTTTTTTTTGAGTGTGCCCCCATAGTGAGACATCACAGATTTTAGTTCCCCCATCAGGGATTGAACCCAAGCCCCCTACAGTGGAAGTGCAGGGTCTTTTACCACTGGAATTCAGAGAAGCTTTCTGAAACAATTTTTTTAAACGAAAAATTTCACAAAAATACCTGGATACATAACCTGCTTGGGAAAAAAATGAAATAGCCCATTAAAAATTAGAAAGAGCTAAAGCTGAAACTCCAGTACTTTGGCCACCTCATGTGAAGAGTTGACTCATTGGAAAAGACTCTGATGCTGGGAGGGATTGGGGGCAGGAGGAGAAGGGGACGACAGAGGATGAAATGGCTGGATGGCATCACTGACTCGATGGACGTGAGTCTGGGTGAACTCCGGGAGTTGGTGTTGGACAGGGAGGCCTGGCGTGCTGCGATTCATGGGGTTGCAAAGAGTCGGACACGACTGAGTGACTGAACTGAACTGAAGTAGCAACTACCCACCTACCCACTTCAGATGGTGTAGTATTCTTTTGACTCAACAGCCTCACAAATCCACTCTCCACACTGGTCTACATCTGGCCCACTGTCTCATTTACATCAGGTTTCCCTGGTGGCTCAGCTGGTAAAGCATCTGCCCGCAATGCGGGAGACCTGGGTTTGATCCCTGGGTTGCGAAAATCCCCTGGAGAAGGGAAAGGCTACCCACTCCAGTATTTTGGCCTGGAAAATTCCATGGACTATATAGTCCATGGGGTCACAAGAGTCAGACACGACTGAGTGACTTTCACTTCACTCATTTATATCACCTGCCAATCTCCTGTAGGGATTTAAGTTTGTATTATTAACTTTTAATATAGACCGTAGTGCTGTAATCAAAACAAAATAGAGACTTGAAGGTGTTTTCACTTTTTTTTTTAAATGAAAGCAAGTACACAGAGAACAATTAAAGAAGAGCAAAGAATAAATAAGTTACTGGGAGAAATACTTGTATTAAAGGAATGGAGATGATTTTTGGTGATAGATTAAAAAGCAGTAAATATGAACAACTAGTAAATCAAATATATCAAGTGTAGTTAAGGATTTATAATTTGAATATTTACTATGTCAAAATGACACCTCAAGGAGAATTTAGCAATATCTCAAAAATTTATCTAGCAAGGACTGAAATATTTTCTGTCTAGGCTAAAATCATGATAGGTTTAATTTACTCCAGTCTGGTAGTATCAAGGTATCATTTTCCAAATACAGCGTTGCTCTGCCAAGATTTAGATTATTTTAGTCGAACTCAATTGCTTCTCCATCTGTCTTTCCTTCATCCTTTAGTTATGAAACCATTACAGTAAGATGCCTTTAGGTTTTCAAAATAAGTTGTCTGATCATCAGTCTGACTCACTTGCATATAAATATAAAGAGTTTTTTTAAACCATAAACAGTGTTTCAGGAAAGAAAGTAAAATTAGAGTAAATTGTTGTTAGAAAGCTCATTGAAACCCATTAAAACAATGAAAAGAAAAATATTCTCCAGCCTGGTTAACCTCAATGGTGGAAGAGTGAAATCATTTTGAAATGGTAAAATCACTTTGCTCCTAGACAGTCTTCTGTTCCATTATCTTGGTTATTTATACTCCCAGTCTGCTCTGAATAATGAGTCCAACAGATGTTAAAATAGTATTTCTTCACTTATAGGAAACTATATTCACACTATTAGCATTTTGAGGAAAGAGTAGAATTAAACTAAAATGTTATTAACAATAACATTTTGTGTAGCATTCTAAGACAAGAAAGCTCATTAAGAATGTCCTCAACAATCCCTGCAGTGACCCCTGGGGTGATTTCTAGAGAAATTATTTGTCCCGCAAATTAACTGTAGGGGTTCTGTGTTCATTTGCCCATAAGAGCCACTAAATAAAATTTATTCTCAGAGAAGGAAAGTCATAGGGGAAAATGTTAATAATACTTTATGCGTTTGGACATTGCAGCCAAGCCCACTGGGCATAGATTAATTCCTTAAGCACTTATTTGTTGAAAATATAAAGTATATGACACTTGCTCTTGAAGGGCAAACAATTTGTTGACAGTGACAACACAAAAGAATGAGTTACACTAAGTGGGATAAATGTTAATAAAACATAGATAAACTGGCATTAGAACATAGATGAAATAATGAATGGATTTGCCTGAGGGAGTCCAGGAAATGCTTACAAAAGGAGTAAATTTTCAACTGGGATGTAAAGAATGAATGACAAGGAGTACATTAGGCTGAGAAGAGAAGAGAGAACCAGTGTAAAGGGGCAAAGAAATTAACTGACATGCATGTCATATATCACAGTGAGTAAAATATAAGACTTTTTAATATCAAATCATATGGGCGTTTGCTGGCATTGAGTTCACAGTGTCAGAGTTGGCATCTCTGAATTTCTGTTGGTCCCTCATGCTTGTAATTTCAAAGTTACCAAATGGCTGCTATAGCTACAGAAGCCACACACACAAACAGAGTAGGAAGATTAAATCAGGATTTTTTCAGCACTGTTGGTCTTTGTTTGTCATGAAAATAAAACCTTTCATGGAAATGACCAGTAGCGTCAGTTCATGAACTCATAAAGTCACTTTCAGATACTGCTATGCATCACCCAGCGAAAACATTAAAAAAAATACAAATTAAGAAAGACCTTTTGTGATAGTCTAAGAAGATCCAGCTCAATCTAAAAAAACTAGGAGACATTGAAGGTGCTTTGTTTGTTTGTTTGTTTCAAGAAGGGACAAGACAACAGCATTGTGTGATAGCTTTTTAAACAATTAACATTTTTGCATTTGATAAACATTTACTGAGCACCATGCTATACCTCTGCAAAGCTGTGATTTTCCACAGCGCAGGATAAAATGGCATGAAGAGGTCCCAAATTTCCAGCAGATCAATTAGAATTAGCAGTGAGGATTTTTCAAACTATAGTCTTCCCTTCTTCTGATAAACCTCAATAAAAAGAGCTCCACTGTGTTTGAAATCCCTGCACTAATGATCACTTTTATTGCCAGGACTCCACAGTATGCCTCATCAGAGATGAGGCAGAAAAGAGTGCATAACCACTCTTTGAAAAGACCATTCCTGAATGTGAACTGAACAATAATTATCCCTTTGAAAAGAACTGAAAAAAGAAAGTGCTCAAGGTTTATATTTTGGTATAGTGGAGGGATAAGATAAAACCCTTGATTGTATCACTTTTCCACAGAAATACAATTCTCTCCCATATTTATATTTTTCCTATAGACTGAGGTACAGAACAGAACCTAATCCTTCAATCTATTCAACTTCCTGTAAACACTGATTTCTGATGCCCTTTCTATATGTGAAGCCCATCTAATCTTGAGGTACCAATATTGTTAAGATCACATTACAAACATGGGTCCTTCCCCACTGGGGTCAAACCAAGAAAAAAAAACAATGAGATCATTCCTTAAGTAATTCCAAAATCTTATTTAAATCATGTAAGCCTTTTTTATGCTGCACTTTAAAAAGCCATAGCACTATTTACCCTGAAAACTGAAAAAAAAAAAATGTGCACTAAATTGTTGATGGTTAATCTGTACAGCCTGATAATTTGTCCTTTCTGACCCATTCAAAGTTTTATAGATTTAAGAAAAGACAGAAAAAGCTACATATTCAGCCACATTAGTGTGTAAATTACATCCTGGGAACGAATTAGGTATTTTGAGCAGAGTGTTAACTCTTTCTGGCCTCGGGTGTCATTGAGGAAATTCCTGCTCTAGGATGGTGGAAGGCACCCCTGGGCCCAAAAAGAGTTAGAATATTTCCCCACTTATGAAGCTAACTCCCTATTAGTGATTTATACGGACAGTGTTGCTAATTAGCGTTTTTAATGTTCTATTAGAATGTGTTTGCTATTTTTTTTTAATCAGTGAAAGATGAAGTTTTTAGATGCCAAATTTGCTTAAGCTGAATGTAGAGAAACATGATTGCTCTTGGTATAGATACTATTTTAAAAAAGAAAAGTGAAAGCATCTCTTGATCAAACAAGTTCGACAAATACAATGTTACAAAAAGTTAAGGAAGTTGTCTTAATGAATAAATTTGTACTGTTTATTAGAATACAATGAATTTGTGATCTTCCAGAGATCACATGTACTACGTAGCATGTCTCAAATATAGATAGATGACCAAGTTATTTTAATTTTTGAAAATATTCATGAGCATCTTGCAAGATACTAGGTCTTAGAAGACATCTGGTAGGAAATAGCTAGCCTTGTCTACTATAAAATTTTGGTATTTTCAAACCACTCTCCATTTACAAAACACAGTCATGGAGTGTTACAGCAGCATTATACCGAGGACAGTGCCCATGTCTTTCATCTCTATTCACAGATGGAAGAACTAGCCTAACAAGTGTGAAGACTTGACAAAATCCACACAAGCAGGTGTAGGAACAGGAATGATAGACTCCTGGTTCATGACATTAAGAGATTCTAAAAGCGTGAAATGTTAGTCACTCAGTCACGTTTGACTCTCTTGTGACCCCATGGACTGCAGCCTTCCAGGCCCCTTTGACCATGAGATTTTCCAGGCAAGAATACCGGAGTGGGTTGCCATGCCCTCCTCCAGGGAATCTTCCCGACCCAGAGATCGAATCCAGGTCTCCTGCATCACAGGCAGATTCTTTATTGTCTGAGCCATCAAGGATGCACCATAAAAGATGTTGGTAAGATGTAGTTAAAATGCTCACTTTATGTAATTTTCATTATTATTTTATAATTAGATAAGATGAAATCTTTAGCAGCTCATTTGTATATCTTAGGGTTCTGTTTTATTTCCTATTTAAGAAATTCCAATATGACCAAGATCATGTCTTTTAAGACCAAAAGACTAAAAAGCTGTAAGACTGAAAGATATAACCGTCGACATAGTTGAACTTCTTAATACAGAAATGAAAAAAGAATCTGAAAATGCTCAAATGGGATTTTGATGTTTTAATATGTAATTATAAAATTATAATAAAATCACCTAAGTGAAGTTGCTCAGTCGTGTCTGACTCTTAGTGACCCCATGGACTACAGCTCACCAGGCCCTCCGTCCATGGGGTTTTCCAGGCAAGAGTACTGGAGTGGGATGCCACTGCCTTCTCCGTTAACAGCAGCTAGGCATATTATACTTACTTGGAGCTGGTATACTTGGTGAGAGCCTTAGTGCCCTGGGACACGGCGTGCTTGGCCAGCCCCCCAGGTAGCAGCAAGCGCACGGCGGTCTGGATCTCCCTGGATGTGATAGTCGAGCGCTTGTTGTAATGCGCCAGGCACGATGCCTCGCCAGCGATGCGCTTGAAAATGTCGTTGACAAAGGAGTTCATGATTCCCATGGAGGGATTGGGGGCAGGAGGAGAAGGGGACAACAGAGGATGAGGTGGCTGGATGGCATCACTGACTCAATGGACGTGAGTCTGAGTGAACTCCGGGAGTTGGTGATGGACAGGGAGGCCTGGCATGCTGCGATTCATGGGGTCACGAAGAGTCGGACACGACTGAGTGACTGATCTGATCTGATCTGATGGCCTTGGACGAGAAGCCAGTGTCCGGATGAACTTGCTTCAGCACCTTGTACACGTACACGGAATAGCTCTCCTTGCGGCTGCGCTTGCGCTTCTTGCCGTCCTTCTTCTGGGCCTTGGTCACAGCTTTTTTAGAGCCCTTTCTAGGAGCAGGAGCAGACTTAGCCGGTTCAGGCATGTCTATAATGACAACACCCAACAGCACAGAATGATATTGAATCACCTAAAGCCAGTATTTAAACCATAAATAGAGGGAAGCTGAGAAAAACACATGCATTTGGGGAATTATAATTAAACTGAAAAAAATTCAAATAATGCAGCTTCCCAGGTGGTGCTGGTGGTAAAGAACCCACCTGCCAATGCAGGACACATAAGAGACATGGGTTCAGTCCTGGGTCAGGAAGATCTCCTAGAGGAAGGCGTGGCAACCCATTCCAGTATTCTCACCTGGAGAATTCCTAGGAGAGAAGAGCCTGATGGGCTACAGTCCACAGGGTCACAAAGAGTCAGACATGACTAAAGAGACTTCACAAAGAGCTGTAAAAAAATAAAATTAGAAAGGTCAATTGTTACCTTTTATCTGCAAATAACCATTAAAAGTAATTATCAGCTAAATAAGTATTTATGTACTGCTTTCCTTCTCTATCAGGTATTGAAAGGATGTAAAGATAGACTGGATTCAAGCTTTCCTGTGTTCTTGAAATTTTGGGGTTTATGGTAGAGATGATGCATGTATGTAGATAAGAAAATATGATAAACTAAAGTTTCAAGAAATCATGAGAAAAAACATGAGCTATATGATTCTGGAAATAATGGAGCCCAGTTGTCATTTGGAAGAGAAGTAAGTTGAATTTAGGCAAGGAATCGTCACTGGTCAGACATGGAAAATGAAGAAGGCTAGGTGGTGGCTTGATTGTCAAGGTGCTTGTTACCGCCTGGAAAACATATATAAATCATATGAAACTAAGATATCACGTGAGATTGGGTTGAAAATCTGTGAATTAAAGTGACACATGGAATGAATTTGTAGTTGAAAGAAATGTGAGATTACTTCTGGGTGGAGTGGCCAGGGAAAGTTTGACTGATCAATGTAGCACTTGAATTAAGCTTCAAAGATCTTGTTGGCTTGTGGTAAAAGACGAGCAGATGGAAAAGCATTATAGCTAGGTGGAACAACATTTATTTGTTCAATTCGTATTTTCGAGAGGAAAATTGAGAAATTCACATGCATTTAATGGAATATAAATAAACTGGAAAGAATTTAAATCAAGACATCCAGCTGTATAAGACTAGAATTGTGAGTTGGTTCAGACTTCATATTCCTTGCTAGAAAGTTTAGAATATAGCTTCTGAGAAGCTACTAAAATTTTCTGAATAAAATACTGGTAAGCCTACAGAAACCTGCCGTTTCTTCCATTAATATATTGGGTTAATGTTGGGTTCACTAGCTGTAGCTCAAGCAATTGTTGTGTTCTAAACACTTTAGAAATAAGTAAAACATACTCTCTGTTATCAAGTTGCTTATCCTACAGAATTCACTACATGGGCACAAAGAAAAGCATCAAAAAATTTGCAGGAAAGTTGAATATTGGTGAGACTGCAATAGGTCTGAGAACAGGAAAGATTACAAAGCAGAAAATGAAGCTTGAGAAAATCATCAGATTTCAAGTGAAAAATGCAAAGAAAGTATCCCAAGCAGAATTTCCCTCTGAAGTAAGGCCATAAAGAAAGGAAGACACAGAGTGGGTTCTTGGAATGGGATAATAGAAGATAAGGCCACCAAAGGAAATTTGATCATTGTAGAGGGCTTTGAATCTCAGAGTAACCTTGTATTTCGTTGTGAAGCAACAGAGAGTCTGCCATGCCAGCCACTGAAGTTTTGTCCGTCTAGTCAAGGCTATGGTTTTTCCTGTGGTCATGTATGGATGTAAGAGTTGGACTGTGAAGAAGGCTGAGCGCCGAAGAATTGATACTTTTGAACTGTGGTGTTGAAGACTCTTGAGAGTCCCTTGGACTGCAAGGAGATCCGACCAGTCCATTCTGAAGGAGATCAGCCCTGGGATTTCTTTGGAGGGAATGATGCTGAAGCTGAAACTCCAGTACTTTGGCCACCTCATGCGAAGAGTTGACTCATTGGAAAAGACTCTGATGCTGGGAAGGATTGGGGGCAGGAGGAGAAGGGGACGACAGAGGATGAGATGGCTGGATGGCATCACTGACTCGATGGACGTGAGTCTGAGTGAACTCTGGGAGTTGGTGATGGACAGGGAGGCCTGGCATGCTGCGATTCATGGGGTCACGAAGAGTCGGACATGACTGAGCAACTGAACTGAAGTGGGTTTAAGAGGATGAATAACTTCCTAAATGAGTTGCTGTGAGGATAAAAGTCTTAATACGTATACAAGGCTTAGAATACATGTCAGATGTACTCTATAGTATAGTTTTTTTATTATTGGAAATAGAATTCCAAGTTTTTTTCCTATTATTCTCCAAACTTTAATTTCATTTGTTTGTAGGAAAACTCCATTTGTTTATAGAAATATGCTATCTGTCTCTATACAGACTTTACATAATATTTTTTATAATCATTTACCTTTTAGAGCTTCTGGATTTCTGACTTGGTTACAAAGAATCCTCTTTCCCAAGATTATGTAAGTAGTCTCAATCTTTTTTTTCCTAAAGATTTTTCTTGTTGTTTTGTATTTTGCATTTAAATCTTTAAGTGTAAGAGAGAATTAGTTTTATTTTCTTCCACATGGAGATGGAGCCTGTTTTGTTGTCTCTGAATCCAGGAAATGCAATCTTTATATGTTGCCTTCACATATAGGGGAATAGGCTGAACTCTCTGCTCTGTTCCATTGATCTAGTATCTATTCCTAGGCTAATAATACATTGATTTCATTATGGTAGATTCATAATTCTTTCAAATACCTGCTAATGAAAGTCATTTTAACTGCTCTTTCCTTTCATAATTCTCTACACCATGATTGAACATTTATCCTTTCATATAAAATGTAAAGTAGGTTTGTCTAATTCCAGAAAGAATCATTTTAGAGAATTCTAATTGAAATTGCATTAAACCTAGAGATGAATTTTGGGTGAGATAACACATCTAAGATTTAATCTTCTGCTCTGAGAACAAATATATTCCCAGTTATTTTAAAATTTGCTTATTTACTTCAGTATTAGTATCTCTATATATTGAGTAGTTTTCTTCATTTGAGTCCTGTTAACCACTGTGAATAAAATGGTGGTTTATTTTATTTTATTGCATTTCCAATTTCACATACTTACAGTTAGCATGGGTAAACTGTTTTGGTGTTTGTATATTGTATGTTATAATGTTGCATATTAATTAAGCTGGCCTTGGTTATAGGGGGCTCCAGCTGAGCTCAGCTGTGCTTCCATGATGAGTACAGCCTGTAGGAGCTCTGCTACAGTGCGTGGGCTAATCAAAATCTCTAATAATTATAGAAGATTTGGAGGGATTGTCCTTTTATCTGTTTGTTTCTAACTAACAGTGTTCTGGACATACAAACGTATCATCAGCAAAACAAAACACCTCTCTTCTTTTACAATGCTTTTTCCAGTTTTGCGTTTCTGGCTTGCTGAATTCACTGATACAGTTGACCACTCTCTGTGTCCTGATTTTAATGACACGCTTTTAGTGTTACATTATTTGTTATCTCTGTGGGCCCTATTTGTCAACTCCATGACAGTGCTGTCTATCCGCAAGATAGCCCTGTGTAGAAATCATACTCTAACTTAGAAACTTCAAACAGTACCATGTATTTCTTCAGGATTCTGTGGATGGTTGATTTAGGCTGGGCATGGTTGGTTGGGTTTTCTGCTGGGTTTGGCTGGGCTCACGGATGTGACTGTTGTCACCAACGGCCTTCTGCCTCTGGTGAGGGGAGGTGACAGGAGTCACTTGGTCACACACCCCTCATCATCCAGCAGGCTGACTTGGACTCATCCTCTGGAGGCTTTGGGCACCAAGGAAAGTCCTAGCCCACAAGCTTTTTCCAGCCTCCCATTGACTGACATTTGCTAATACTCCCTTTCCAAAGCAAATCTTCAGTGACAGTTCAGAGAGTAAGGGTGAGAGCTTCCAGGGGCATCAAGGGAAGGAAGAGAAATGTTTGTGGCCATCTTTGCAGTCAACTACATGATTAGCCCTTTAAATACAGAGGATGAATTGGAGGACCTGCAAATTGTTATCTGGACCAGGAAAACTTAGAGCACATATCCTGCATCTTTTAGGGTTTGGATGGAGAGTCCACTCTCCTGTGAAAGGCGTCAGGAGGAGAGAATGACCACCTCCTAGTACAGCAGGGAGGGAGCAACAGGTGAAGAATCAGCTTCCTTCACACTAGTGATAAATAATTCACTTGCCAATGTAGGAGATGTGAGATGCAGGTTCAATCCCTGAGTCGGGAAGATACCCTGGAGAAGGAAATGGCAACCCACTCCAGTATTCTTGCCTAGAGAATCCCTTTGATACAGGAGCCTGGCAGGCTACAGTCTGTGGGGTCACAAAGAGGCAGACATAACTGAAGTCTCTTATCACACACACACATGCTCAGCAGTTACTAATCACGAAGTTTCTCCAACCTCTAGAAAAATTAGAAGAATGGAAGCTACCTTCTCTTTTTAATTAACTTTGGCTCTTGCCTGAGCTGTTTAAAAGGGCAAGAAGATTGTAAGAGCGGAAAGCATCCTCCTTTAATTAGCTCACCTTTAGCCTGCTTTTGTTAAAAGGGCAGGAGCTTTTTTGGTAGTATCGGCTTATTGCAAACTGCGGTGATATTGAAAACTTCACATACAGGCAAGGCCAGAAGTAAGGCCAGTTCAAGGGCAACCTGGCTTATGGGAAGAATATGAATAGGGAATAGGATCTTTTAAGAATACCAGAAACACCCTGGAAGTATGACTGAACTTGGGGTTCACATATTAGGATTTTTCTCAAGTCTTCCTCTAAATGGGTATCTCATTTCTTTTATAACTTGAAGAACAACCTTAAGAACCAACTCACCATGTATAGCTTCAAAATTAGCCATTATGGTTTGCTGGAAAAACAGAAACCACGAGGACTTTTAAGTGGTTCATTTCTTTAGGGAACACTAATTTAAACAAATACTGTTTGACAGTAAAAAGCACAAATTGCGTGAACATTAAGGAATCTTAATACATGTATGAATTTTTTAAGTATATTGAACTTTAACTACTTTTAGTAACCTCTTCACCTCAACTCTGAACACATGCTTCTGATGGAGGTGGCCCATGGAAATAGTTCACCCTCATGCCACAGAGATGAGATTGAAATGGTGCCCATCACGTTGGTTCAAAAAGAAATACAGGGACTTCTCTGGTGATTGAGTGCCTGAGATTTTGCCTTCCAATGCGAGGGGTTGTAGGGGTTCCATCCCTTGTAGGGGAACTAAGATCTCACATCCCTCATAAAACAGAAGCTGCATTGTAACAAATTCAGTAAAGACTTTAAAAATGTTCCACATTGAAGAAGAATCTTGAGAAAAACACATTCCAGGGAGAGTCCCCATCAATGTCTTCTTAAGTTATAACAATGATAGATTTCAAGACCCATAGATTTCAACACCATGTCCTTGTGAAGTCTTACAGACAAGCCAATCCGTGACAATAAAGACAGAAGCATTCAAAGTGGGAGATGACGAGAAAGCCTTTACATTATTGGGGTCCTTGGATTGGGGTTCTGATATCCAGATGTGTCCCCCACCTTTTTCTGTGATCTGGTTTCTGGTGAGATAAGATGTCAATTTCTCTATTTTGCTTAACTATTTCAAGGTGTGTTTCTTTCCTAGGCAACAGAATTGCTCTGAATTTAATACAGTGGACATGCCAGAATGCTTGAAATGTGAAAAAACTAAATTCTACATTTTTACTTTTAAGGGAATAATCGTCCTTAAATCTTTTTCCATTTAATTGGTGTTTCTCCTTTATAACCTGGGAAAGAGCTCCTACACTATACATTTCAAGGTCTTCAACAGAGTTGTGTTGATGCAGGGACTTGTGGTACCTGCTCAAAATCTACAGCTAATGAGAACTTTCTATGGCATACCTGGTTTCAAAGATGCTTGTTTACTGTTAATTTATCTACCTTTGCATAAGGCTGAGAAAAATGTAATACTATCTCCATGGGAATTTACCCCTTTATGGGAACTGGTTTTGTTTTGCAGGAATTGGTCTCTGGGAGACTTTTTCCCCTATGAGGCAGTAAAATCTGCAAGAAGCACAGATTATGGCTACTAAAGTCTCAAAGAGGTGGGCAGGGCAGTTCCTCAATTACTCTGAACTAGCGCTTTCAGTTTGGCTTATTGTTTTTCACACAAATTTAAACAAGTTTTGTCTCATTTGGTTTTTAAATGAACAGCATGTTCATAACAGGGAATTTAATTCTTCACAATTTAGAAATTTTCTTAGGTGACATGATTCGCTAGATCATATGTGCTTTGCTATTTTGTGGCCTTCGATCTAAGTGGCTACATGTTTTATTACTGACTGTGCACATACATCAGTTGGCTTCCTATAGCGTAGATAGATATTTTATTCCATTAAAAAATTAGTGCATTTTCACTAAAGTTGAAATGCCTGCAACTTTTTGTGTTTTTCATTAGTGTTTTGGTTTGAACAACTCTGGGCTGTACCAAAAATAGCTGGAAAATAATTTTGATGACAGTGGGCACATACTGGGACACTGTAATTAGGATGATATAATCAGGAATACCCACCATCGATCCACCTGTGTGGACTACTGATTGATTTTGGGGGACCCAAGGTTTTATGTGAAAACTTCAAGGGTCTCTTGTTATTGTCTCCCAGAAGTTTCTGGACTTGATTTATTTGTAAATTTGGCAGTTTGTTAAACAAATTATTTATTTATTTATTTATTTTTGACTGCCTTGGGTCTTCATGGCTGAGCAAAGGTAATTCTCTAGTTGCAGTGCGTGGGCTTCTCACTGCTGTGGCTTCTCTTGCTGCTGAGTACGGGCTCAGTAGTTGTGGTACGTGGGCTTAGTTATTCCATGACATGTGGGATCTTCCTGGACCAGGGATTGAACCAGTATCCCCTGCATTACAAGGAGGATTCTTAACCACTGGACCACCAGAGAAGCGCCAATTTAGCGGATTTTTGATATTAATTTTATTCTGTTTCATTATATTCTTGACTGGTTTTGGGGAAATGAATAAAATATTAAACTGGGGTAATAGGTATCATTGCATGACAAAAGGCCTCTGAGAAATGGAAATTAGGTTAAAATATGAATCAGGAAATACTCAAGTACTAAAATAATCCATTTGGTGTTTGACCTATTATTTTCAAAAGTAAGTCTTTTTACCTTAATAATTCTTTTGCATCCCCAGGGAACAAGCACTTTATTTTGGACCTCTTTCTCCTACAAGGGAGAAATAAGATCTTTAAACTGTTTCTTACGGAGGTTCCCAGAAGGAGAGATTGGCACAGATTTGGAGGTGGTGTAAAAGGACGCTGCCTGTATCACTCTGACACAACAGTGTACAGCCTGCCAGCAGCGGGGTAGCTGGTTAGGGTTAATAGAGATTGCTCTGTGTTATTAAATGGAGGAGAAAGAATTAGCATCAGCACTGCCTGTGGCAGCAAACTGAGCAATGACACAATGAGAAAAGGAAATAGATTAAAAAAGTAAGACTCACATAGGAGCTAAAGACCCATAAGGCATACAGAGAAAAAGAGGTATGAGAAAACTTCGTAGCTGAAACCTCTAAGGCCAGTATTTCTCCAGATATAGGTGAATAAATTTACCTGTGATGCTAGGAGATTTATGCCTTTGAATTCTTGGATGTTTCACTAAGGGAATGCCTGAACATTCTTTTTTCGGGAAGTTTCAGATGATAGAGACTTGTACTCACTGCAGCCAATTCTATTACTCTTGTTTTCCTCAAGGTCCTGCTTCCTCAGCAGTTCAAGGATGTCAGGGCCAATATCTCCACCGTTCATTTGGTATTGCCTAATGGTCAAGGTGTGGCTGTCCCAGCTTCCGCCATCACTTCTGCATTCAAAGCTGGAAGAAGGAGGTGGACTTTCTAAGTTGTCCATTTACAAAAACCGAGATAGTTTGGGTATTTTCAAAGGGCACAAAATCTTTCTCAGAACTTGCATTCTCCAACAGAGTTTCACTTATATTTATTGGCAAAAATTAGATCATATTGCCAGCCCTGACTGAGGAAGGCTTGAAAAGTAGGGAAAAGTCTATGGGAGACACTTTGGTGTTGGCCTTGCTCTTCAGAGATGCTGTAATCTTGGGACCATGTTCCATTCTTGGGATGTGGGAATGAGAAAAGATTACTCCTAGGCATTAACATGACAGAGAGTAGAATCAAGATATTAGACTGTATGGAATTAGAGGCATTTGCAAATGTACCTGAAGTAATTTCTTTTTCTTAAATTATGTCATCTAAATTGAGACTGCCTTCTCAGAGACAAATTATTTTGCATCTATGGATTCATTTAGGATAATAACTAATGAAATATATAGCGTGTTAAAACCTCAGTATATTCTAATCGTGCCTGTTTATGTCTTATTTAAAGAACTCAACAAGTATAAACTCCATATATTTTACAAATGGTATTTCTTCCTTTTCCCATGCTGAGCTGTTTTCATGAG
This sequence comes from Bison bison bison, assembly GCF_000754665.1. NCBI lineage: Eukaryota > Metazoa > Chordata > Mammalia > Artiodactyla > Bovidae > Bison > Bison bison. The sequence goes on along the minus strand of NW_011494677.1, from coordinate 13,244,207 downwards.
AATTCCTACTTTAAAAGCTAAGTTCACGGTAATTGACTCATTATATTTTTGTAATGCAGGACAAAATGCAACTTTATTGTTTATATACAGCTCTTTTTCAGCTGTGCCTGAAGATAATGTCATAATCACTGTCTGTAAGACCATCTTACAATAATCAACAATATTCAGTAAGTGTTCAATCCCAAATTGTTTACATGGTAATAAAATCAAAGGGGTGATTTTAAGAAACAAGGAGTTGCTATGACTACTGTTTCCAAAGTTAGATATTAACCACAAATTGATATCTTTTTTAAATCCTTTTAATCTTGGCCATATGGTAAGGAAAAACACAATGATTAAACAAATATTAGAGCATACATAGGTGTAGATGAAAATAGATTTGGACAAATGCCACCTATTCTCCAGGACTGACTGGTTATAGGTCAAAATACATGTGTTAGGGATATCCCCAGGGCCTGGAAGTTTTCACTGAACAAAGTTTTGCAGAAGGGAGCTAAGGCAGAGTAGCATATCCAAGGATATAAAACCTCTGGCTCCTCACAGAAGTTCTATCCAGAGAAAGAAGAGGGAACCAGAGGTGTAAGTTACTGATACAGACTACCGTTAATGTTAATTTTTGTATTAAAAGACAAAGCTGGGGAGATTAGAATTGACATACACACACTACTATGTATAAAAGAGGTAAGTAATGAGAAGCTACTGTATAACACAGGGAACTCTATAACTCAGTGGTCAGTGGTGACCTAAAGGGGAAGGAAGTCCAAAACAGAGGAGATAATACGTCTATGTATGGCTGATTCACTTTGCTGTACAGCGGAAAATAGCACAACACCGTAAAGCAACCATATTCCAATAAAAATTTTACAAAATAAAAAAAAAGAGAGAAAGAGGGATCTGGTTAACGTTTTAGGGGAACAAAATCTGCCGACCCAAAATGTCTCTTTGGCATGCAGATAATTTCTAGCTGAAAATCATTAAGGCTCAAAAGACTCAGGAAGAAACTCCGACATTCTCTCTGACTGCCTAAAGAGTGTACCTAGAGGACCTGTTCCAGGGAGGGAGACACGCCGCAAACAACCGTAGTGTGAACTAGCTGTGTAGACAGAGAGGAACCCCGCAGAGTCTGTTAAAATTCCTGGGTCCCACTGTCTCTGCAGGCCCAGCAAACATTCGTTTGCCAAATGTTTGCTCTTCCATCTCCATGGAAATTGCCTTCTTTCCCTTTGAAGTTCCAAACTACTACCCCAACATCCTCTTTTTTGCTTTAGCTGAAGATATTGTTTGAAGTGAGAGCCTCAGGCATTTTGATGAATTTCTCAGTTTTCCTGGGTCTCTCATGTGTAGACAACTTATAAGCTTTGGTGTAATTTTCTCCTGCTAATCTGTCTCATGTCAATTTAATTCATAGACCAACCAGAAGAACCTAGAATGGTAAAGGAAAATGTCTTCCTCCCTCTCACTGTCATGAAATATGGACTCCACTTATTTTTAAACAAGTTTTAGGTAGGCTTTCCAGGGAGTGTTATACTTCTAATATTGATGAAAGTGATTCATGTTGATGTATGGCAAAACCAATACAATATTGTAAAGTAATTAGCCTCTAATTAAAATAAATAAATTAAAAATAAATAAAGTTAACTCTGTCCCATTAAAAAAAAAATAAGACAGAGCAGCATTTGCTTGAAAGCATACTTTAAAAATAGCATGCAGGCAACCTCATTTTATTGTGCTTTGATTTGCTGCCTTCACAGATACTTGGTTTTTTTAGGAAATGAAGGTCGTGACAACCCTACATTGAGCGTGCCTATCGGTGCCATGTTTCCAACAATGTTTGCTCACTTCATGTCTCTGTCACATTTTGATAAGTCTCACAATCTTTCAGAACTTTATTATTTGTTATGCTGATCGGTGCTGAGTAATTTTTTTATTGAAGTATAGTTGATTTACAAAATTGTGTTACTTTCAAGTGTACAGCAGAGTGATTCAGCTTTTTTCTTCTTATTGTATTCCATTATAGATTATTACAAGATATTAAATATAATGCCCTGTGCTATACAGTAAGTATTTGTTGTTTATCTATTTTATGTGTGGTAGAGTAGGAGCTTTCTGAACTAAGAGGCTTTGCTTTTCTACTCAATATTCACAGTGTCAAGAACAATGACGGACACACACAAATACTCTATAAATGCCTGTTGAATGAAAGCACACTTGTCTGAACCAGCAAATCTGTGTTACACTGTGTAGAATATGGGGAAGGAGCAAAGATGCTAATATTTTGTTTGAGTCTTTGTTCCATTTTCTACAGAGAAATCCAAGGCTCATATAAGTGCCAATAGAATCTCTGTGACCATTTATATTTCTAGTAATCTTGCACAGGCCATTTAGAGTTTGCAATGTAACCCACCCATCATCAATAGGGGATGTTGAGGGAATAGGCCTCGAAAAAAAAAAAGCATGCATGCAAGATATTGAATTCTCTCAACTGAAATTATTTCTTATTTTTTATGAATGTATTGATTTTCATTACTCATTACTGAGCACCCACGATATGCCAGACGTCCTTGCTTACTAGGCTGAGTAAGACTGCCATAAAGAAATTCATGATGGAGTAAAATATACTTACAAAGTAAGTATTTTAAAAACATATTTAGATGAATTATATATGAATTAATAGGCACATATCCTTATTCTTCACATTCTTGTGAAAGTACAGTGAAAAGAGTACTCAGTGAGATGCCAAGACTGAGTGGCAATTAATTGTTTAAGAAGTTGCCATGAAGGAAATAATATTTGAGCACCAGAATGAGGTTTCCTGAAACATCACTGCTGCTACTGCTGCTTAGCCGCTTCAGTTGTGTCTGACTCTGCAACCCTGTGTCCTGCCAGGATCCTTTGTTCCAGAGCTCTGGAGTAGGTTGCCATGCTCTTCTCTAGGGGAATCTTCCCAACCCAGGGATCAAACCCCGGTCTCCTGCATTGCAGGCAGATTCTTTGCCACTGAGCTACCAAGGAAGCCCCCAAATATCACTAATGTTCCCCAAAACTGCTGCTGCTGTGCTAAGTTGCTTCAGTCGTGTCCGACTCTGTGTGACCCCATAGACGGCAGCCACCAGGCTCCCTCGCCCCTGAGATTCTCCAGGCAAGAACACTGGAGTGGGTTGCCATTTCCTTCTCCAATGCATGAAAGTGAAAAGTGAAAGGGAAGTTGCTCAGTCGTGCCCGACTCTTACCGATCCCATGGACTGCAGCCGACCAGGCTCCTCCATCCATGGGATTTTCCAGGGAAGAGTACTGGAGTGGGGTGCCATTGCCTTCTCCTACCCAAAACTACATCCCTCCATTTTCTCTGCTTACTATGGCAAGCATCATTTATCCACACCTTTATATCCACATCTTCAATTTATTTTTTCAAAAATTTATTTTAAATTGAAGGATAATTGCTTTACAATATTGTGTTGGTTTCTGCCATTCAGTTCAGTTCAGTTCGGTCACTCAGTCGTGTCCGACCCTTTGCGACCCTATGAATCATAGAACGCCAGGCCTCCCTGTCCATCACCAACTCCCGAAGTTCACTCAGACTCACGTCCCTCGAGTCGGTGATGCCATCCAGCCATCTCATCCTTTGTCGTCCCCTTCTCCTCTTGCCCCCAGTCCCTCCCAGCATCAGAGTCTTTTCCAATGAGTCAACTCTTCGCATGAGGTGGCCAAAGCACTGGAGTTTCAGCTTCAGCATCATTCCCTCCAAAGAACACCCAGGGCTGATCCTTTAGAATGGACTGGTTTCTGCTATACATTAACATAAATAAACTATGTGTATACATATGTCCCCTCCCTCTTGAACCTCTCTCTCAACTCACTATTTACTTAAGTTTATAAACTTGCAACTTTGTTAATTTTGTATTCCTATAATTAGATTTTACAACACCTTAAATACAGGACTATATTTCCATAATCCTAATACTGAATTATTTCCCTGTGAATGCTTGACAAATACTTTCTAGTGCACTGGCATGATGTTCTTACCATCATTTAAACTGGAAGAATCAGGTTCTACATTTGGTAATTTCCACTTTTTTATTAATTTATGATATTGTAAATTACATTGTTTAAAATGTTCTCTAATTCATGTTCTGCTTTTTGATGCATAATTGTTCGTTTAAATTATTTATCTCTTCCTTCATAATGCAGTCGTTTAAGGCTATAGTATATAAATAGTATCACCAAACGGCTTCTTAACTTGTTACATATGTCAAGGAAGTAGGACACTGAATTAAGATGTTTTAAATTCCAACAGGATGTCTACATAGAATAGACTGTTATTCCTGTAAAGCCCTTAGTGTCCTTCATGGCTTAGTAGGAATAATGAATAAGCTATAAGAGAACATAACATAGTCATATCTAGGAACTGGATCATTAAATCAACAAGAGCTAATCCAGATTCTACTACTTGGCTTTACATGAGCTTGAGAAAGTTGTATGAATTCTCTAAGTCTCAGTTTTCTCATCTGTATAGAAGGATGAATGTGATGATCAATGAACAAATGAGTATAAATCACTTGGCACAGCACCCAGGCAAATGCATACAAACAGCTAGTTACCACTATAAATATTGTTATTTATGAGCTGAGATTTCAGTGCGGTATAGTGAGTGTTGTGAAAGAGACTACAGGATTAAGGAGACTGCATATCTGGTAGAATGTATACTGCTTGTTTCATCATAAAATGCTACCTCTGCAATCATATCAAGATTATTTTCCTTCTGCAAAAGAAAAAGAAAACTTGGTCACAAAATTGATTGCATGCCTTTACAGAGTAAACCACTTTCACCTGAGGCAACTGAAACTGTTCTAAAATGTTTTGTTCACTTTACCAATTCCTCGACTAATGGGAGTGTAGTGTGTGTGTGTGTGTGTGTGTGTGTGTGCATCAGATTAAATTCAGTAGAACTTCCGTAAACAGATATTTTAGATGGTCAAATCATACTTTTGAAGGAGTAACTCCAGTTACAAAATAACAGTTAGAGATGTATGGTAGACTAGGAAAAAAACAGTTATGAAAAGCTTTGCAAAGATACTTTTTCAACATGAGGTTAATCAACAACCTGTGAATGAATCTCCCACCCTTTGACAGCACATTTGGTACAAGTCAAACTGAAAAAAGTGGACACCATCTCAATAAATAGGCTCTATAATTTTAATGTTTATAGTAATAATACCTTTATGGATTTGATCATTGTATTAACAAGGGGGAAATATAGAAAATCAACTTTATTGTTTTTTTAAATCCCTTTGTATAGCCAATTCCATGGCTGTCTGTTTATTGAGCTCCTTAGAAATAAGACGGGGATTTGCAGCCTTAGACAAAGTGATCCTGGTTCCTATTAATCTTTCTAAGGTTAAAAGAGGAATATCTAGACTTTAACTTGTATGTTTTCTCTAAGGGAATTACCTTTTTAAGTTCTTAAAGATCATAGTTTCTTTTCATACTTTTAAACTCTAAAAAATATTTTTATGTCCTTACTTAAAGTTTTGGCCTACTAATTCACAAGATCTTTAGAGACTTTTATATCTAAATTATTCCATCCCTAAACTAAAATGTATCCTCATCTCAGAGTCATTCAAACTTTCATATAACAGAATTTTATTTATCCATTACATCTAATAGTTCTTAGAAACGTAAATCTTTTATATGCTTCTAGAGAAAAAATTCAGAGAAGGCGATGGCACCCCACTCCAGTACTGTTGCCTGGAAAATCCCATGGATGGAGGAGCCTGGTAGGTTGCAGTCCATGGGGTCGCGAAGAGTCAGACACGACTGAGTGACTTCCTTTTCACTTTTCACTTTCATGCATTGGAGAAGGAAATGGCAACCCACTCCAGTGTTCTTGCCTGGAGAATCCCAGGGACGGGGAAGCCTGGTGGGCTGCTGTCTATGGGGTCGCACAGAGTCGGACACGACTGAAGTGACTTAGCAGCAGCAGAGAAAAAAATACAGCTATGTAATTACATCAATATCTTATCTATTTTTGTAAGCTATTTTAACAGCATATTACCTAATCTTTAGATTAGTTAACATGAGAGAAAAGGCAAGCACTTAACTTCAATAAAGTTAATTTTTAATTCAAATGTATTTTTTTCTTTTCAAAGAGAGTGCATTTAACTACAAATGAGTATTTGAATTATTATTGTTAAGGGGATAATGACATCCTCTATTCTTAAGTCTTCACTAAAGAATTACCAAATACTTCATTCCCAAACCACCAAATTATATTTATTAACAGTAGTTAGTTATGATCAGGGTTATAGCCTTCCTTTATTGAAAAGTACAGTTCTTATCCAGAACCAGTATCTCCTCAAACCATAATTTATTCAGTGTTTCTTTAGCATTTCAGTAAAATAAAAGCTGAGATCTCATGGTGGAGAGAGAGAGAAGAGGAGAAAAAGGAAGAGGAGCAGGAAGAACAGGAAGATGTCAGCTAAAGACAGCCACACTCATCTTCTCTAGCATCCCAGCCACTCCGATTTGGTCCCCAAACTTGAATACCATAGCTTAGCAAAACAAGAAGAGTTAACCCTTCGCACTCTTTAAGAAGTTTAACAAACATCTAGATTATTTGAGCATCGCCCCAGACTCTACATCTTCCCTACTCACACAGCTTGTTAGAGGATGTCTTTCCACTCTCTCTATATATAGTACTCTTACCAAAGTCTTGGCAAACACTTTTTCCTTCTTCCAGAATCCAGTGATGCTGCTCACTAAAACACTGTTTTAGTGATACTTACAGAGGTACCCTAAAAAATGACACAGCTAGCCCATCCCTTCATCCACTTCATTCTACTACTGATTGACTTCCTGGAAACTTTCCCTACTTTGGCCACTGTGATACCACAGTCTCCTTGTCTGACAATCCGTTTTAGGCTCCTTCACTATTTTCTCTTCCAAGTTTCTGAAAGTATTATTATATTCACCAACATTCTACTGCTAAACAGAATCCCCCCAAGTAGACAGTTCCCACAGATCTGTGTTCCCCTCTCTTTGCTTTCTCTCTCCTTTAGTAAAATTCATTCACTTCTATTTCCTTGACGGTTACCAACCCTTTCTTTCAGTTCTTAAGCTTTAGACTTAATATCCATTTCTCTTCTGGATTTTTACACTTGCATTCTCAGAAATGCCTCAAGCTGAACATGTCAAAACAAATAAATTTGTACACTTCCTTCTAAAACCTACTTCTTGTCTTATTCTGATTCTGCAACTTGCTTCAATATCCCCAACAGACTCAGATCAAACCCTCAAGCCCCTCCCACTGTGTAAGCACCTACATTCTACTGATGTATTTCCTCCTCTTCTTTTGCTCTGCCTCCTACTCCTCCCACTCCTGACTTGATTATTTCTTACTTATAGTCATTGTTGTCAGAATGATTTACTTTAATCTCTTCCTTCTTATAATTCCTTCTAAGTGAAAGTGAAGTTGCTCAGTCGTGTCCGACTCTTTGCGACCCCATGGACACCAGGCTCCTCCTCCCGTGGGATTTTCTAGGCAAGAGTACTGGAGTGGGTTGCCATTTCCTTCTCCAGGGATTCTTCCTGACCCAGGGATCGAACCCAGGTCTCCCGCATTATAGACAGACGCTTTACCCATCTGAGCCACCAGGGAAGTCCATAATTCCTTCTAACCTGCTGCCCAAATAATCTCTCTAAAGTACAGCTCCTTCAATGATTCTCCATTGTCTACATATTAAAGCCTAAATTCCATGTAATTTATATCTGACACTTGCTTAGGGTGGATTTATCTGTATTCACACTAATGCTCATTACACAGACTAGGCTTGAGCTTCAAGAGACATTCCTGGGACATACCTGTACTTTCTGTCCCACATATTTTCTCCTGCTCATGCTAAACCCTGTAGCAGGAATGCTTTACCCATCTTTGATTGAGGTATTTTTCTTGCTTGTTTATCCTTCCTAACTGGCCCCATCACCACCACTCAGTTACTCTGCAGTACTTCAGCATATTTGTTCATTTACAGTTTTTTTTTTTTTTAACATTTTGAATTTTTTTTCCCGAGTGTCAATTTGTTCATTCTACTTTCAGAGCTGAAGGAACTAAAGATTTTGGTTTATTTGCTTGCTTTTTAAATTTTTTTAGATTGCCATGTTATTTTCAGTATGAAGCAAGCTTGAAAAAAATGAAAACGTGCATCGCAATTCTACTAGGTGCCAGGCACTGTATTCAGTGCAGTGAGATAGCCTGGCACCACTGTTCGGACTTCGAAACCATTTTTAAAGTAGTATTTCTTTCTTTCTTTGTGGCTGAGCTGGGTCTTCACTGCTGTGTGGGCACTTCTCTAGTTGTGGTGAGTGGGCGCTCCTCTCCAGTTATGATGCGTGCGCGTCTCATTGCTGTGGTTTCTCTCGTTGCAGAGCGCAGACTCTAGGGTACATTGGCTTCAGTAGCTACGGCCTGAGGGCTCAGTAGCTGCGGCTCCCAGGCTCGAGAGCACAGGTTCAATAGTTGCGGCACATGGGCTTCGTTGGTTTGTGCCATGTGTGATCTTCCCTGATTAAGGAGCAAACTCCTGCGTTGGCAGGTGGATTCTCTACCACTAAGCCACCATACCATTTTAAGCCCTCATACCATTTTTAATATAATATTTTAATGATAATTATATTGAAGTTGATAAATTTTCCTCCAGAAGTCATTTTCTGGAAATAAGCTCCATTTAGCAATTTAATTTTTATTAATTGATATAATAACAGCTCAGGTTACTTTTCATTTTTATTAACTTACTAAAATTACTTTTTATATCACTTTCAATTTTTTCCACTTAAAGTTTCTCACATTTGATTCTTATTCAATTTTCTGTCCATATCAAATTTTAAAATACTACGGTTTTCAATTATACATTTGTTGACCGTTTTCTCCTACCAAGTCTAACTTATCTAAGTCATATATAGCAATTGAAATGTTGTCTGGATTATGTATTTCCTCTATTTTTCATCAGTAACAAATATTAAAACTTGTAGCTTTAGCCATGTTGATTTAATTTTTTGTTGATTATTGTTACTAATGATGTTTATTATGAGTTAGAAATGATTGAGTTTTACTGATTCATTAGGTAGGTCATGACAAAATAGTAATTAATTTGGTGAGAGAGAAAGGGGGGAAAGTAGAGAAGAATCTGGGGACATTGACAAACCAACTCACAGGGAGAGACTTATCTATATAGAGAAAGGGAGATAGGCTAGACATTTCTGGTCACCTTGAACCCCCATCTCTGTCTCCTTATCTCAGCAAGATAAGATTTGAACCTCACAGAACAGAGCATGGTAATTATAACCATTTGATCCATTAGAGATCAGTGTGTCTACATGAGTTAGCATGCATGTGTGTGTGTAAAAGAAGGATAAAGAGAAAGTCAAATAAGATACAAGACTCAGAAATACTTTAACATTTACCACTTATAATATCAGAGCCAGTCAGTCAGTCAGTTCAGTCACTCAGTCATGTCCGACTCTTTGTGGCCCCTGAACCGCAGCACGCCAGGCTTCCCTGTCCATCACCAACTTGCAGAGTCCACCCAAACCCATGTGCATTGAGTTGGTGATGCTATCCAACCATCTCATCCTTTGTTGTCCCCTTCCCCTCCTGCCTTCAATCTTTCCCAGCATCAGGGTCTTTTCAAATGAGTCAGCTCTTCACATCAGGTGGCCAAAGTAATGGAGTTTCAGCTTCAACATCAGTCCTTCCAATGAACACCCAGGGCTGATCTCCTTCACAATGGACT
>NW_011494677.1:13232079-13234322 GCF_000754665.1 Bison bison bison | reverse complement strand
TTCCCAGTCCAACTCTCACATCCATACATGACCACTGGAAAAACCATAGCCTTGACTAGACAGACCTTTCTTGGCAAAGTAATATCTCTGCTTTTCAGTATGCTATCTAGGTTGGTCATAACTCTCCTTCCAAAGAGCAAGCGTCTTTTAATTTCATGGCTGCAATCACCATCTGAAGTGATTTCGGAGCCCAGAAAAATAAAGTCAGCTACTGTTTCCACTGTTTCCCCATCTATTTGCCATGAAGTGATGGGACCAGATGCCATGATCTTAGTTTGCTGAATGTTGAGCTTTAAGCCAACTTTTTCACTCTCCTCTTTCACTTTCATCAAGAGGCTCTTTAGTTCTTCTTTGCTTTCTACCATAAGGGTGGTGTCATCTGCATATCTGAGGTTATTGGTATTTCTCCCAGCAATCTTGATTCCAGCTTGTGCTTCTTCCAGTCCAGCGTTTCTCATGATGTACTCTGCATATATGTTAAATAAGCAGGGTGACAATATACAGCCTTGACATACTCCTTTTCGTATTTGGAACCTGTCTGTTGTTTCATGTCCAGTTCTAACTGTTGCTTCCTGACCTGCATATAGGTTTCTCAAGAGGCAGGTCAGGTGGTCTGGTGTTCCCATTTCTTTCAGAATTTTCCACAGTTTATTGTGATCCACACAGTCAAAGGCTTTGGCATAGTCAATGAAGCAGAAATAGATGTTTTTCTGGAATTGTCTTGCTTTTTCCATTATCTAGAGGATGTTGGCAATTTGGACTCTGGTTCCTCTGCCTTTTCTAAAACCAGCTTGAACATCTGGAAGTTCACAGTTCACGTATTGCTGAAGCCTGGCTTGGGGAATTTTGAGCATTACTTTACTAGCATGTGAGATGAGGGCAATTGTGCAGTAGTTTGAGCATTCTTTGGCATTGCCTTTCTTTGGGATTGTAATGAAACTGACCTTTTCCAGCCATGTGACCACTGCTGAGCTTTCCAAATTTGCTGACACATATTGAGTGCAGTGCTGACACCTATTGAGTGCAGCACTTCCACAGCATCATCTTTCAGGATTTGAAATAGCTCAACTGGAATTCCATCACCTCCACTAGCTTTGTTTGAAGTGATGCTTCCTAAGGCCCACTTGACTTCACATTCCAGGATGTCTGGCTCTAGGTGAATGATCACACCATCATGATTATCTGGGTCGTTAAGATATTTTTTGTTTAGTTCTTCTATGTATTCTTGCCACCTCCTTTTCATAACTTCTGCTTCTGTTAGGTCGATACCATTTCTGTCCTTTATCGAGCCTGTCTTTGCATGAAATGTCCCCTTGGTATCTCTAATTTTCTTGAAGACATCTCTAGTCTTTTCCATTCTATTGTTTTCCTCTATTTCTTTGCATTGATCACTGAGGATCAATTGATATAAGGGTGAATTATTACTATTAAGAATGAAGACTAACACTCATGGAGGACTTCTTACATATAGGCACTTCTCTGTGTGTTGACATTCAGTATCCCAGATAGTCCTACAGAAACCACATGTGGTCAGCATGACTGTCATCCTCACTGAACACACTGAGGCACGTAGAGGCTGAGGTACCCAAGGGAATCCAGCTAGAATGGGGTTGACAGACTTCAGACTGAGCCAGTCTACCTCCAGAGTCTGGGGTTCTACCTGCCGTATTATATTTAGCACAGACACAGCCTTAGAAAACATTTTGAAAGGTTTTTCCTTTTCAGTTCCTTATTCAATTAGTATGTGAAGTTCAGCATGGTGGCCGACTCACAGTGACTCCCACAGTATGAATGTCTTTCCTTCCTCCCAGTTTACCAAGCCTCCTCTTCTGAACTCGTTTCTCAGTCATTGTCCAGCTTCCCTTGGCCCCAGTAGGTCATTCTACTGAGTTTAGGATTGTCATAAGATAGAGTTGGTGTACATATGTTTCATCTGAAGAAGTGGACAATATGGAGAATAAATGTTACTGGTTTTGCTGTCATGTCTAATAAATTGTGCTAAGCAATTGCCACATAGCAACCCACTACAAAAGGCTCAAAATTACACTTTTCTTTATATTTCTGGAATTGTTTTGATAAATGTCCCAACACGTTCATCCACCTCCTGGACTTGCTGACTGTCCTGGGATGAGGATTTGCCGAGCAGGAAAGGACATTTCTACCGTCCTCCTGCCAGACCTCATGCCCCTCCCAGCCTTCAGAATAAGCAAAATGTAGGTGTATCCTCAATTCTTATTCAAAAT
>NW_011494677.1:13223741-13231979 GCF_000754665.1 Bison bison bison | reverse complement strand
TATTCAAAATACAAGTTTTTACTTTTTTTCTTATGAACAAAACTAAGCACCTATTTTTCCCAACCTACACCTGAGGAAATGACTCACCTGGGGTTGGATCATATGTAGCCCCAAATCCCTTTGATCCCTTTGGACACAGTTCTTCCCAGGGAGGTAAAATGAAAGAATAACTGGGTTATGTCTTCTTGGGGTGGAGTGTCGGGGGAGGGCTTGGGTTTGATCTTCTTGAATATAGGTAACCTTCTTCAGATTCGTCCTTTTCTCAAAAAATGCAATAATGATTTTATGTTTTCCATTTCCCCCCCTTTTCTCTGTGAAATGTATTATTTCCATGCTAAAAGATTTTTTTGAGGGAAGTTTTTCTTTATCTTTAACCACACAGTGATCCTATACAGCTTCCCAAAGCAGGACACCATCAAAATTCATAAACCTGCCCCATGAGTTTTGATTACACAAAAGCTACAAAGCTCCAGTAGTATACAAATCTCAGGCAATAATGCTTAAAAACTTGTGTGCAATAAGACTAAAGTAAACAGTAGGTGCAGCAGGAGGATCAAAGGCTGCACAGGGATGACCACTCGACCGCTCATGGTCAGTTTGTCCCCAGGAGCCAGCATTAGCCAGTCCCCAGAATCAGACCACTTTTTATGTGCAAAAAGAAAGAAAGAAAGAAATCTGAGGGAAAATAAAACATTATCTTTTAAAAACATATTATTTTTAATGTATTTATTTCCTTTTGGCTATGTTGGATTTTCATTGCTACACGGGGTTTTTTCTAATTGTGGAGAGTGGAGGCTACTCTCTAGATGTGGTGGGCAGGCTGCTCATTGCAGTGGCTTTTCTTGCTTAAGATCACAGGCTCTAGGGTTTGTAGGCTTCAGTAGTTGTGGCTCATGGGCTCTGGAGCAAGGCTCAATATTTGTGATACTCGGGCTTAGTTGCTCCATGGCATGTGGGATTTTTCTGGATCAGATCGAACCCATGTCTCCTGCATTGGCACATGGACTCTTTACCATGGAGCCACCAAGGGAGCCCAGGATAAAGCATTGTCTTGCAGAAAGCACAGAACAATCTACTGTCTCTACAGTGATTTTGTTCCTACCTATGTTTGGAGAGGCTTTGGGACTCTGATTGTAGAATTAGATATTAAGCTCTCTGAGCCAAGAATCTGGTCCCTACCTAAAGCTTAGTCACCATGCATGTCCACCCAACACAGTGAATCTTAACCCCTGGGGTCTCCATGAGCAGTCTCTGGTGACAGCTTGCTACAAAACCATAAGCAGCATTTTCTTTAACTCATGGATTTTAAAGGGACATCAAGAATCCTAACAGTTTGCTCACCACTATAAGAAGTCTAGAGAAAACAGGAGTTTTGAACCAAATTCCTACCTAGGAAGGCCTTTAGGGATACGCAGGTGTGTATGAGTCCTTTGAAACACTCAAGCCTCCCATTGGTCCTGAACACAGAATTAGCCTCCACCTTTCACATAATAACCAAGTATGTTATATAAAATAACATCTTGACCTCAAATAGCACTGCTAGGCATGATGATGCCCCTATAATATATCCAGGTACATAAAAAGTAGGAAATAGGGGGTTCTTTTTGTTTTTATCTAGGCTAAATGGTTTTCTTCTTTTATAAGAAAATAGGCTGCATTTCTTCTTTGAATTGTCTATTATTTTAATTAGAGAACGGGGAACATTTCTCTCCTGTTACATCTTCCCATCCCTGTTGAATTCTAATGACTAGTTTTAAGCTGTCAGGACAGAAATGATATCTGCAGCTGCCTCTGTCACATGGGTGGTTCTTTTTCTCCACGTCAAAGCCAACTCCTTTTTCTATTTTTGTGCTCAATTGAGCAAATTAAGAAGAAGGTAAAGTGAATAAATCTTCATTACACTCCAGAAAAGCAACCTGTAAACTGCTTACTAAAACTCTACCAGGCAAATTACATGGAAAGGAAGTCCTTATTACACCAGAAGGTTGGATGACTTTTTTTTTAAACAATTGGGGAGAGTCCTGAAAGTGTGAATACCCTAATTTCACACCTGGCCCAAATATGTCAGAAGTGATCCACCTTTTACATTTGAAGCATCACTCTGTCTTACTGTAGAATGGAGTAGGTTGTATTTGAAGGCAAGTTTTTAAATAAAACTTTTTTAGACTCCTTAAAATTCTGCTTCCTCATGGTACATATGAGCTTGCTCTCTTTTCTCTAAACTTTTTTCTTCGCCCACTCTGCTCTCCTCAGTATATATTAAGTAGATAGGCTCATTTTCCTAAGGGTATTTTTATCCTAAGTTTTAAACTCATTTAAATGTTGGGTTTGACAATTTTTTGACACACTTAGTGGTCTGAAAGCAATTATATGACAGAAAACACTGCTAGTAGAGTGTCAGTGGGAATATTGCATTGTCTTCCTCTAAGGTTCAACACACCTTCAATCATTCCTAGCTATTGAATATTATGATAAAGGCATGCATACAGGGTACAGTACACAACTTATTTTTCAAGCTCTCTCAAGATTGTTGCAAGACTTTATTCAGCGAAATTCAGGTTGCCAACCCTTCTTCACAAAACCAGCATCATGTAAAATCAATGTGTGCCAATGATGTTCACCCATATTCTCCATAGTACCATCTAAGCACTCTTAGTTAAGAGAATTCTTTTGAATTAAAATGAAATATGGTGTATTTTATTCCATAGAATGTTTTTTATGTACGAGCTTATATAAATTTAAAAGAAATACATTAAATTAATTATAGGATCCTTTAAAGGACAGAATTGCCTGTGTTTTGTATGGATTTTTATTTTAATGATTTCCCTGGTGGGCATCATCAGAGGTCATGTTAATTCATGTGTTGTATTTGTGACAACATGTGCTCAGAAGGTAATGCTAGCTCAACTTTCAGCACGATGGTACATTTTAGAAATCTTGAGGGAAATTTAGTGATAACCCCTATCATCAAAAGAAATACTTAAAAATGATTATCACTTTGTATATGAATTACCTGAGATGGAGTCTGGCTCTCCAAATTGTTAACTGTTGACATAGCATGGTGGAAGAAATAAAATCATTTCATGCCATTTCACTTAAAAATAACTTTTTCTCAAGATCCACAAATATTTATATACTCAACACTATTTATCCTAAGATGATCAGAGTATATTCTTTCTCAGAAAAGTAGCTCAACAAGTCTGTGATATTTGGGAACTTCTGATATGGCAGTATCTAGAATAATCTTCAAACTGAAAACTCTTTTGCATTCAGTTCCCATAGAGCCAATATCAAGTTACCTTAATCTTTTATGACTCCAGTGATCCGGATGTCTCCTACTCTCCTGCTTTGTTTTGGTTTTGTTCTTTCTTTTTTCTAAGCTCTAAGATTACTGTAAGGGGGACAGGGGATCCTACACAGAACACAGAGACCAGGCTCCTCTTTGCTGTTGACAGGAATGGTCAGGCCTCGCTCCCTTCTCCACATCCTCTCTGAACTCTGACTTCACAACCTTCTACCTTGTTGTAATCACCTACTATTGCAAGTGTGGGTGGTAAGGCTCCAGTTCCAAGCAGCCCTTCGGGACGAGGTATCGGTCAAAACCAAGATTTTTTTTTTTTTTTTTGGTTGGCTGGTTGGTCATTTTATTTTGATTCCATAGGGTAAAATTTATCATAGTTATCTGTCTTATTCAACTCACAAGCATAGTATTTGTTATATCAGTACATTTTAGCTAGAGAAATAAATAACAAATAATAAATATTATTAAGCAAATTGTATCACATTTTAGAAGGTAAAAAGTGCTAAGAAAAAAAGGGCCAATTAAGAGAGATCCAGACTTCATAATGAGGAGGTTACAATTTTTGATAGGGTAGTAAGAGAGTTTACTTCAGTCGCTCTGTTGTGTCTGACTCTTTTCGACCCCACAGACTGCAGCATGTCAGGCCTCCTTGTCCATCACCAACTCCCAGAGTTTACTCAAACTCAAGTCCATTGAGTCAGTGATGCCATCCAACAATCTCATCCTCTGTCGTCCCCTTCTCCTCCTGCCCTCAATCTTTCCAGCATCAGGGTCTTTTCAAATGAGTCAGTTCTTTGCATCAGGTGGCCACACTACTGGAGTGTCAGCTTCAACATCAGTCCTTCCAATGAACACTCAGGATTGATCTCCTTTAGAATGGACTGGTTGGATCTCCTTGCAGTCCAAGGGACTCTCAAGAGTCTTCTCCAACACCACAGTTCAAAAGCATCAATTCTTCAGCGCTCAGCTTTCTTCACAGTCCAACTCTCACATCCATACACAACTATTTGAAAAACCATAGCCTTGACTAGATGGACTTTTGTAGGCAAAGTAATGTCTCTGCTTTTTAATATGCTGTCTGGATTGGTCATAACTTTTCTTCCAAGGAACAAGCATCTTTTAATTTTACGGCTGCAGTCACCATCTGCAGTGATTTTGGAGCCCAGAAAAATAAAGTCTGACACTGTTTCCATTGCTTCCCCATCTATTTACCATGAAGTGGTGGGACCAGATGCCATGATCTTAGTTTTCTGAATGTTGAGCTTTAAGCCAACTTTTTCACTCTCCTCTTTCACTTTCATCAAGAGGCTCTTTAGTTCTTCACTTTCTGCCATAAGGATGGTGTCATCTGCATATCTGAGGTTATTGCTATTTCTCCCAGCAATCTTGATTCCAGCTTGTGTTTCATCCAGCCCAGCGTTTCTCATGATGTACTGTGCATATAAGTTATATAAGCAGGGTGACAATATACAACCTTGACATACTCCTTTCGTGATTTGGAACCAGTCTGTTGTTCCGTGTCCAGTTCTAACTGTTGCTTCCTGACCTGCATACAGATTTCTTAGGAGGCAGGTCAGGTGGGTATTCCCATCTCTTTCAGAATTTTCCACAGTTTGTGGTGATCCACATAGTCAAAGGGTTTGGCATAGTCAACAAAGTAGAAATAGATGTTTTTATGAAACTCTCTTGCTTTTCCAATGATCCAGCAGATGTTGGAAATTTGATCTCTGGTTCCTTGGCCTTTTCTAAAACCAGCTTGAACATCTGGAAGTTCACTGTTCATATACTGTTAAAGCCTGGCTTGGATAATTTTGAACATTACTTTACTAGTGTGTGAGATGAGTGCAATTGTGTGGTAGTTTGAGCATTCTTTGGCATTACCTTTCTTTGGGATTGGGATGAAAACTGACCTTTTCCAGTCCTGTGGCCACTGCTGAGTTTTCCAAATTTGCTAGCATAATGAGTGCAAGACTTTTACAGCATCATCTTTTAGGATTTGAAATAGCTCAGCTGGAATTCTACTACCTCCACTAGCTTTGTTGGTAGTGATGCTTCCTAAGGCCCACTTGACTTCTCATTCCAGGATGTCTGGCTCTAGGTGAGTGATCACACCATCGTGGTTATCTGGGTCATGAAGACCTTTTTTGTTTAGTTCTTCTATGTATTCTTATCACCTCTTCTTAATATCTTCTGTTTCTGTTAGGTCCATACCATTTCTGTCCTTTATCGAGCTCATCTTTACATGAAATGTCCCCTTGGTATCTCTACTTTCTTGAAAAGATCTCTAGTCTCTCCCATTCTATTGTTTCCCTCTATTTCTTTGCACTGATCACTGTGGAAGGCTTTCTTACCTCTCCTTGCTATTCTTTGAATAAAGTAAGAGAAGTCCTCAGCAGAAAATAGCATTTGAGCAAAGACTTTTTAATTATAATTCATCAAAGAAAGTGAATTCTGAGATATGGTAAATAACTGCAAGAAAATAGAATTACTTACTCAATTAGCTGGATAAAGCTAAATTACTGAGTGTTTGTTATTTGGTGAGCGTATACTTGGGCATGTGCTTATTAGTAACTCCAAACAGATAGCACCAGGTAACCAGAGCTAGTGAACAGCACTTATTTTTAGGGAAGATTGCTCACCAAGAAAAAAGTTTACATGTTGGTCCTTATTTATAAAATTGACATTTAACTCCTTCCTTTGGTAAAACACACTTAACTTTGAAAGGACCCAAGCAGATTTTTCTTCTTTTTTTTTTGGTCTGTTTATCACTGAGAACCCCTTTCCTGAGCATTTAAAGATATAAAATTAGCACCTTCATCTCAAAGCCACCAGATTCAATAATGAGAACTACCACCTCAGAGTTTTCCTTTAAAGTCCTGTGGTTTTTCAAGTTTTCTCCCTATTAAAAATTTATATGTGCTGTGCTTAGTCACTCTGCTGCTGCTGCTGCTGCTGCTAAGTCGCTTCAGTCGTATCAACTCTGTGCGACCCCGTAGATGGAAGCCCACCAGGCTCCCCTGTCCCTGGGATTCTCCAGGCAAGAACACTG
The DNA here is from genome assembly GCF_000754665.1 of Bison bison bison. NCBI lineage: Eukaryota > Metazoa > Chordata > Mammalia > Artiodactyla > Bovidae > Bison > Bison bison. Next base: position 13,225,629 of record NW_011494677.1, on the reverse strand, counting down.
GAGAGGGTTGCCATTTCCTTCTCCAGTGCATGAAACTGAAAAGTGAAAGGGAAGTCACTCAGTCATGTCTAATTCTTCATGACCCCATGGACTGTAGCCCACCAGGCTCTTCTGTCCATGAGTTTCCCAGGCAAGAATACTGGAGTGGGTTACCATGCCTTCCTCCAGGAGATCTTCCCAACCCAGGGATCATTCCCAGGTCTCCTGCAAAAAATGTATGTATCTGTTTACAATTTTTTTTTTTTTTTGGAAATATACCCCGTTGCCAGAAAAATGTAATGAGCAGTACAGTTACCGGAAGTGGACTGGTAGGTCAAGTGAACCAGTTAGCAAATACATTTCTAGAAATGCATGCTGTTTTGGATGAGTTATTGATTTCATCTGTGAACAGTCTATGGCTAACTTGCTTGTTTCATTTTTTAATGCTAACAGACTCATTTGTTGGAACCAGCATGACACATTATAGAATTACATTTGAAAGTGACTTTTGAACACTTATCTACCAGGTCTGTAAATGTTTGGAACATTAACTGCAGAACACATGAACAACTATTAATGGATTTTCTCTCTCATAAAAGGAAGAGTCTATGGTACTGTTCTGCGACAAAACAGTACAGTTATTGTTATACTGACATCTCTGAAAATAGAGGGAAGAGATGGAAATGAGGCTTCCTACTCTTCAAATCAGCCTTAAGCTGTGCTGCTTTTTTTTTCAATTGTCCTTGACTATTTTTATTTACTGACATGCCCTGGCATGAAATTTAATAAAATGAATTTGAATTGTGTGTGTTTATTACCCTGATTTATGAACTACTACTAATCAGTAATAAGGTCAAGATGAGAAAGAGTTTGTTTGTTTCTTTTTTAAACCCTTAAACATTTTTTCTACCTGAAGTTTGGGGAAGCATGCTTTTGTGTATTTTTCTGGTGACTTGCCAATCTACTCTCTAAGTTGTGTTGCTTCTGGCTATAGAATATAATGTCGTGAGTTTCAGCTTGTATGAAAGGAAAAGTCTATTCCTTGAGGACTCTATTCCCATTTCACCAGGTAAAAAATTTCATCCTTCCATCATGTGTACCTATGTCTGTGTGTATATATACATACACACTTAAAGGTATTCTGGTTTTTATTGATGGGATCTATTAATTATTCTAAAAAAGGGTCTATTTATTTTATCTGTTAAAATTATAGATATTCCCCACAACCAGTGTTTGACCTCTTTGCAGTGTCTAAATAAATTCTTGGAAGATTCCTGCTAACAGCCCAGATGTCTGAATTGATGCCATTTTCACAAGTTGGTAAATTTGAGTTGAGTTTAAAGTGTTTGTTAAAGTAAAAGAAGTACACCATCCGTTAAGCATACTTGATGCCTAGAATATAAAAGCCAAGAAAAGTATCTCTAGCCAGGCAGTACTTTTCTCTCTTTACAAATGTTTTTGCTCCTTTTGCTCTTTTTTGGGTTAGAGTCTGAAATTGGCTCAAGAAATGTTATTTAAATTCACAATCTCAGTGGGCAGCATTGTTCCAAAATTGAAAGAAACAGTCTCTGAGGAGGCAAACTAAATATTGTGTGAAGAACTTATCTCTAGGGCAAATAGTTCCCATTTTCAGCTTCTTACAACTAAGCCCTCTCCAAGGAAGTTTCCTAATACTTTCATTTATAATCCGAATGATATTTTTGACAGCATATCTCCTCCTCTGACCTGCCACTTGCTCCTGCCTCCCCACACATGCGGTCATAGATAGAGGTGGGAACAGACAAAAAGCTGTCGTGTCCGACTCTTAGTGACCCCGTGGACTGCAGCCTACCAGGCTCCTCCATCCATGGGATTTTCCAGGCAAGAGTACTGGAGTGGGGTGCCATTGCCTTCTCCTATATGTCTATAT
>NW_011494677.1:13208159-13223641 GCF_000754665.1 Bison bison bison | reverse complement strand
ACAGATATATATATATATACACACATACATATAAAAGAAGGCAATGGCACCCCACTCAGTATTCTTGCCTAGAGAATCCCGTGGACGGAGGAGCCTGGTGGGCTGCTGTCCATAGGGTCACACAGAATTAGACATGACGGAAGTGACTTAGCATGCATGCATGCGTTGCAGAAGGAAATGGCAACCCACTCCAGTTTCTTGCCTGGAGAATCACAGGGACAGATGAGCCTGGTGGGCTGCCGTCTATGGGGTCTCACAGAGTCAGACACGACTGAAGCGACTTAGCAGCAGCATGTATATATAAACTTGACTGCAATGTTGAGTGAGTAGAAAAACAGACTTCCTACTTAGTTATTTAGTATTCTCATATCTCATTAATTTTTTAGAAAAATTTTTAATTGAAGGATAATTGCTTTACAGACTTTTGTGGTTTTCTGTAATAAATCATCAACAAGAATCAGCCATAGGTACACCCATGTCCCCTCCCTCCTGGACCTCCCTCTCATCTTCCTCCCCACCCTACCCTTCAGCCTGTCTCAGAGCCCCTGTTGAGTTCCCTGAGTCATACAGCAAATTCCCATTGGCTATCTGTTTTACATACGGCATTGTAAATTTCTATGTTACTCTCTCCATACATCTCCCCTTCTCCCTTCTCTCCTCCCACCGTGTCCCATAGACCTGTTCTCTCTGTCTTTTTCTCCATTGCTGCCCTGGAAATAAATTCATCAGTGCCATTGCTTCAGATTCCACATATATGTGTCAGTATACGATATTTATATTTCTCTTTCTGTTACTTCACTCCATATAATGGGTTCTAGTTTCATCCACCTCATTACAACAGATTCAAATATGTTCCTTTTTATGGCTGAGTAGTATTCCATTGCATATATGTACCACAGCTTCTTTATCCATTCATCTGTCAATGGACATCTAGGTTGCTTCCATGTTCTAGCTATTGTAAATATTGCTACAGTGAACATTGAGGTACATGTGTCTTTTTCAGTTTTGATTTCCTCAGGGTATATGCCTATGAGTGGGATTGCTGGGTCATATGGTGGTGTTTTATTCCTAGCTTTATAAGCAGTCTCCATACCATCTTCCATAATGGCTGTATCAATTTATATTCCCACCAATATTGCAAGAGTATTCCCTTTTCTTCACAACTTCTCCAGCATTTGTTGTTTGTAGACTTTTTGATGATGGCCATTCTGACTGGTGTGAGATATCTCATTGTGGTTTTCATTTGCTTTTCTCTAATGAGAAATGTTGAGCATCTTTTCATGTGTTTATTAGCCCTCTGTGTCTTTGGAGAAATGTCTCTTCAGGTCCTTTCCCACTTATTGATTGGGTTGTCTGCTTTTCTGGTATTGAGTTGTATAAGCTGCCTATATATTTGGAAATCAATCCGTTGTTAGTTGTTTCCTTTGCTATTATTTTCTCCCATTCTGAAGGCTGTCTGTTCACCTTGTTTCTAGTTTCTTTTGCTGTGCAAAAGCTTTTAAGTTTAATTAGGTCCCTCTTGTTTATTTTTGCTTTTATTTCATTCCCATTACTCTAGAAGGTGGGTTATAGAAGATCTTGCTTTGATTTATGTCATCAAGTACTCTGCCTATGTTCTCTTCTATGAGTTTAATAGTTTCTGGTCTTGCACTTAGGTCTTTAATCCATTTTGAGTTTATCCTTGTGCATGGTGTTAGCAAGGGTTCTAATTTCATTCTTTTACATGTAGTTGTACAGTTTTCTAGGCACCAATAAATTGAAGAGGGTATCTTTGCCCCATTGTATATTCTTGCCTCCTTTATCAAAAATAAGGTACCCATAGGTGCATGTGTTTATTTCTTGACTATTTGTTCCATTGGTATATATTTCTGTTTGTGTGCCAGTACCATACTGTCTTGATGACTGTAGCTTTGTAGTATAATTTGAAGTCAAGAAGGTTGATTCCTCCAGCTCCATTCTTCTTTCTCAAGACTGCTTTTGCTGTTCAGGGTCTTTTATGTTTCCATATGAATTGTGAAATTCTTGTTCTAGTTCCATGGTAATTTAATAGGGATTGCATTGAATCTGTAGATAGCGTTTGGTAGTATAGTGATTTTCACAATATTGATTCTTCCTACCCAGGAACATGGAATATCTCTCCATCTGTTTGTGTTGTCTTTGATTTCTTTCATCAGTGTCTTGTAGTTTTCCGAATACAGGTGTTTTGTCTCTTTAGGGAGGTTTATTTCTAGATGTCTTATTCTTTCTATTGCAATGATAAATGGTATTGATTCCTTAATTTCTATTTCTGATTTTTCATTGTTAGTATATAGGAGTACAAGTGACTTCTGTGTATTGACCTTGTACCCCGTCACTTTGCTGAATTCGCTAATTAGCTGTAGTAATTTTCTGATAGTTTCTTTTGGGTTTTCTATGTATATTATCATGTCATCTGCAAACAGTGAAAGTTTTACTTCTTTGCTGACCTGGATTCCTTTTACTTCTTTTCTTATCTAATTAATATAGCTAGGACTTCCAAACAGAGAAGGCAATGGCACCCCACTCCAGTACTCTTGCCTGGAAAATCCCATGGATGGAGGAGCCTGGCAGGCTGCAGTCCATGGGGTCGCTGAGGGTCAGACACAACTGAGCGACTTCACTTTCACTTTTCACTTTCATGCATTGGAGAAGGAAATGGCAACCCACTCCAGTGTTCTTGCCTGGAGAATCCCAGGGACGGGGGAGCCTGGTGGGCTGCCGTCTATGGGGTCGCACGGAGTCGGACATGACTGAGGTGACTTAGCAGTAGCAGGACTTCCAAAACTATGTTGAATAATAGTGGTAAGAGTGGACACCTTGTTTTGTTCCTGATCTTGGAGGGAAAGCTTTTAGTTTTCCACCATTGAGAATTATGTTTGCTGTGGGTTTTTCGTATATGGCCTTTACTATGTTGAGGTAGGTTCCTTGTATGCCCATTTTTTGAAACGTTTTTATCATAAATGGATGCTGAATGTTGTCAAAGGATTTTTCTGCATCAAATGATCATATATTTTTTATCTTTCAATTTGTTGATATGGTGTATCATGTTGATTGATTTGCATATCCTGAAGAATCCTTGCATCCCTGGGATAAACCCAACTTGATTATAGTGTATGAGCTTTTTAATGTGTTGTTGGATTCTATTTGCTAGAATTTGGTTGAGGATTTTTGCATCTATGTTCATCAGTGATATTGACCTGTAATTTTCTTTTTTCATGTTGTCTTTTCCTGGTTTTGGTATCAGGGTGAGTGTGGCCTTAATGGCACCCCACTCCTGTACTCTTGCCTGGAGAATCCCATGGATGGAGGAGCCTGGTAGGTTGCAGTCCATGGGGTTGCTATGAGTCAGACACAACTGAGCAACTTCACTTTCACTTTTCACTTTCATGCATTGGAGAAGGAAATGGCAACCCACTCCAGTGTTCTTGCCTGAAGAATCTCAGGGATGGGGGAGCCTGGTGGGCTGCCGTCTGTGGGATCGCACAGAGTCAGACACGACTGAAGCAACTTAGCAGCAGCAGCAGAATGAGTTTGGAAGTATTCCTTCCTCTGCAATTTTTTGGAAGGGTTTCAGAAAAATAGGCATTAGCTCTTCTCTAAATGTTTGATAGAATTCCCCTGTGAAGCCATCTGGCCCTGGGCCTTTGTTTTCGGGGAGATTTTTGATCACTGTTTCAATTTCAGTCCTTGTAATTGGGGTTCATAATTTCTATTTCTTTCTGGTTCAGCCTTGGGAGGCTAATCTTTTTTAAGTATCTGTCCATTTCCTCTAGGTTGTCAATTTTATTAGCATATAGTTGTTCATAATATTCTCATATGATCCTTTATATTTCTGGGTTGTCTGTTGTAATCTCTCCTTTTTCATTTCTAATTTTATAGATTTGATTTTTCTCCCTTTTTTTCTTGATGAGTCTGGATAGTGGTTTGTCAATTTTGTTTATTTTCTCAAAGAACCAGCTTTTAGTCTTATTAATCTTTGCTATTGTTTCCTTCATTTTTTTTCTCATTTATTTCTGCTCTGATTTTTATGATCCCCTTCCTTCTGCTGACTTTGGGGTTTTTTTATTCTTCTTTTCCAGCTGCTTTAGATGTAGTGTTAGGCTATCTATTTGATTTTTTTTCTTGTTTCTTGAGGTATGTTGTACTGCTATAAACCTCCCTCTTAGAACTGCTTTTGCTGAATCCCATAGATTTGGGGTCCTCGTGTTTTCATTGTCATTTGTTTCTAGGAATCTTTTGATTTCTTTTCTTATTTTTCAGTAACCTCTTTGTTATTTAGTAATGTGTTATTTAATTCCCATAATTTGTGGTTTTTGCTGTTTTTTTTCTTATAGTTGATATCTATTCTCATAGCATTTTGATCAGAGAATTGATACAATTTCTTTGATACAATTTCATCAAATTGTATCAATTGATACAATTTCAATTTTCTTAAATTTATTGAGGCTTGAATTGTGGCCCAAGCCACAATCTGTGGCTTGATTGTGGCCCAAGATGTGGTCTATCCTGGAGAATGTTCCATGTGCACTTGAGAAGAAAGTGTATTCTTCTACATTTGGATGGAAAGTCCTGAAGATATCAAATAGAACCATTTGCTCTAATGTTTCATTTAAGTTTCATGTTTCCTTATTGTTTCTCTCTTTTGATGATCTGTCCACTGGTGAAAGTGGGGTGTTAAAGTCCTCTACAATTGTTGTGTTGCTGTTGATTTCTTCTCTTAATGCCTGTTAATGTTTGCCTTATGTATTAAGGTGCTCCTATGTTGGGTACATAGACATTTACAGTTGTTATGTCTTCTTCTTGGATTGATCCCTTGATCATTATGTACTGTCCTTTGTCTCCTTTAATATTATTTATTTTAAAGTCTATTTTGTCTGAAATAAGGATTGCCATTCCAGCTTTCTTTTGGTTTCTATTCCATTCACATGGAATATCTTTTTCCTTCATTTTACTTTCAATCTGTATGTGTCTCTAGATCTGAAGTGGGTCTCCTGTAGGGAGCATATATGTGAGCCCTGTTTTTGTATCCATTCAATCAGCCTGTATCTTTTGGTTGGTGCATTTAATCTGTTTACATTTAAAGTAATTATTGATGTATATGTTCCTATTGGCATTTTCTTGATTGTTTTGGGTTTGTTTTGTAGGTCTTTCCTTTCTCTTGTGTTTACTGGCTATGAGAGTCCCTTTAGTATTTGTTGCAAGACTGGTTTGGTGGTGCTGAATTCTCTTAACTTCTGCTTGTCTGTAAAGCTTTTGATTTCTCCATCAATTTTGAATGAGGTCTTTGCCAGGTATAGTAATCACAGTTGTAGGCTTTTCTCTTTCAGTACTTTAAATATATCCTGTCACTCCCTTCTGGCCTATAGAGTTACTGTTGAAAGACCTGCTGTTAATCATATGGGTTTTCCCTTGTATGTTACTTCTTGCTTTTCCCTTGATGATTTTAATATTCTTTCTTTGTGCTTAATCTCTGTTAGCTTGATTAATGTGTGTCTTGATATGTTTATCCTTGAGTTTAACCTGTAAGTGAGTCTCTCCACTTCTTGGACTTAATTGGCTGTTTCCTTTCCCATGTTGGGGAAATTTTCAACCATAATTTCTTCAAAAATTTTCTCAATGCTTTTTTTTCTTCTTCTTGCTCTGGGACCCCTATAACTCAAATGTTGGTGCATTTAATATTGTCCCAAAGGTCTCTGAGGCTATCTTCAATTCTCTTCATTCTATCCTTCTATTCTGCTCTTCAGCAATTATTTCCACCATCCTATCCTCCAGCTCAGTCATGAGTGACTAAACTGATCCTCCAGCTCACTTATCCATTCCTCTGCCTCAGTTATTCTGCTATTGGTTCCTTCTATAGTATTTTTAATTTCAGTAATTGTGTTACTCATCTCTGTTTGCTTATTCTTTATTTCTTCTATGTCCTTGATGATTGTATTAACTGTGTTAAATGCTTCTTGCATTTTCTCCATTCTATTTTCAAGTCTTCAGAGCATCTTTACTATCATTATTCTGAATTCTCTTTCAGGAAGGGTGTTTATTTCCTCTTCGTTTATTTGGTTTTTTGAGTTTCTACCTTGCTCTTTCATTTGTGCTGTATTTCTGTCTTTTCATCTTTTTTTGTATAACTTGCCCCACTTGAAGTCTCCTTTTCCCAGGCTTTAGGGTTGTATTACTTCTTCCTTTGAGTTTTGCCCTTGGAGGGAAATGTTGGTTGGGTGATTTGAGTTGCTCTCTTGTTAGGGGTGACTTGTGCCTGTTTCTAGTGGGAGGATTTCAAGTAGGTAATTACAGAAATACTGGGACATATATACACACACTTCCACACATACAGTTATAACCAACGTGTTCTACAGAAAAGAGTACAGGAGATTGATTTGGAGAGCAAGGGAAACCAGAGGTGATATCAACCAATTGAAAGCAGAGTTAGCTAATGCTTAGTCTGGAAATCTGACCATGAGCAGAGGGTCAGCTGGGGAATATAGCATAGAGAGCTCAACAATTTAACTTACTTGGTGAAAGAAGGAAAAGTGAAGGGAAAAGGGGAGAATAAAAAAAAGAGAGAGAGAAAAGAAAGGGAGAAGGGAGGGAAAAGAGAAAAGGAGGGGGTGGAGAAGAGGATTAAAAAGAGAGAAAAAAATAGAAAAGCAAAGATGAATAGACGTATGTTGAAAAGATTTATGTATGTTCAGGAATAGCTACAGCAAGTAAAGAACTGAATATACTAAAAACAAAATCCAAAATACTCATTAAGAACAAAGAAAAAAAGTGAGAAAGAGAAAAAAATAGAAAAAAATCTTAAAATGATTTTTTCTTATTTTTTTGACAAAAAACGCAAGAAGAAAACTCCACAGCACCACAAAAGGCTAGTATGGAGGTGGAAATATTTAGGGGGGATAAGCCGTGTGATTTATAAGAAAAAAAAGAAGATGAAATCTTAAATGATTTTTCTTTTAACAAGGAAAACTCCACAACACCCTTAAAGGATAATGTGGTGGTGGAAATATGTTGGGGAATAAACAGTGTGATTTATAAGAAGAAAGACTCTTAAAATGATTTTTTTTTTCATTTTTATAACAAGAAAAGCAAAGAGGAAAACTCCACAGCACCACTAAAGGTTAGTGTGAAGGTGGAGATATGTTGTGGGAATAAACACTGTGATTTATACAAGAAAAAATGAAAATAAAGAAAAAAGTTTAAAAAAGGTTCTGAAAGTTGTAGCTCTTGGTTGTGGAGTCTGCCCCAGTGGATGGGGTTAGGTTGGTGTGCTGTGATGTTTTCCTGGTTGGGGAGCTTGTGCCTGTGTTCTGGTTGATGGAGCTGGATCTCCTCTCTCGGAAGGGCAGAGCAGTGTCCAGTAGCAGGTTTGGGAGTGTCTATAAAAGAGGTGGCAAAAATACACAGAAGAACTGTACAAAAAAGATCTTCACGACCCAGATAATCATGAAGGTGTGATCACTCACCTAGAGCCAGATATCCTGGAATGTGAAATCAAGTGGGCCTTAGAAAGCATCACTACGAACAAAGCTAGTGGAGGTGATGGAATTCCAGTTGAGCTGTTTCAAATCCTGAAAGATGATGCTGTGAAAGTGCTGCACTCAATATGCCAGCAAATTTGGAAAACTCAGCAGTGGCCACAGGACTGGAAAAGGTCAGTTTTCATTCCAGTCCCAAAGAAAGGCAATGCCAAAGAATGCTCAAACTACCACACAATTGCACTCATCTCACACGCTAGTAAAGTAATGCTCAAAATTCTCCAAGCCAGGCTTCAGCAATATGTGAACCGTGAACTTCCAGATGTTCAAGCTGCTTTTAGAAAAGGCAGAGGAACCAGAGATCAAATTGCCAACATCCACTGGATCATGGAAAAAGCAAGAGAGTTCCAGAAAAAACATCTATTTCTGCTTTATTGACTGTGCCAAAACCTTTGTGTGGATCACAATAAACTGGAAAATTCTGAAAGAGATGGGAATACCAGACCACCTGGCCTGCCTCTTGAGAAACCTATATGCAGGTCAGGAAGCAACAGTTAGAACTGGACACGGAACAACAGACAGGTTCCAAATAGGAAAAGGAGTACGTCAAGGCTGTATATTGTCACCCTGCTTATTTAACATATATGCAGAGTACATCATGAGAAATGCTGGACTGGAAGAAGCACAAGCTAGAATCAAGATTGCCAGGAGAAATATCAATAACCTCAGATATGCAGATGACACCACCCTTATGGCGGAAAGAGAAGAGGAACTAAAAAGCCTCTTGATGAAGGTGAAAGAGGAGAGTGAAAAAGTTGGCTTAAAGCTTAACATTCAGAAAACGAAGATCATAGCATCTGGTCCCATCACTTCATGGGAAATAGACGGGGAAACAGTGGAAACAGTGTCAGACTTTATTTTTTTTGAGCTCCAAAATCACTTCAGATGGTGACTGCAGCCATGAAATTAAAAGATGCTTACTCCTTGGAAAGAAAGTTATGACCAAACTAGATAGCATATTCAAAAGCAGAAACATTACTTTGCCAACAAAGGTCCGTCTAGTCAGGGCTATGGTTTTTCCAGTGGTCATGTATGGATGTGAGAGTTGGACTGTGAAGAAAGCTGAGCACTGAAGAATTGATGCTTTTGAACTGTGGTGTTGGAGAAGACTCTTGAGAGTCCTTGGACTGCAAGGAGATCCGACCAGTCCACTCTGAAGGAGATTAGCCCTGGGATTTCTTTGGAAGGAATGATGTTAAAGCTGAAACTCCAGTACTTTGGCCACCTCATGCGAAGAGTTGACTCATTGGAAAAGACTCTGATGCTGGGAGGGATTGGGGGCAGGAGAAGATGGGGACGACAGAGGATGAGATGGCTGGATGGCATCACTGACTCGATGGATGTGAGTCTCAGTGAATTCCGGGAGTTGATGATGGACAGGGAGGCCTAGCGTGCTGTGATTCATGGGGTCGAAAAGAGTCGGACACGACTGAGCAAATGAACTGAACTGAACTGACGGGTACAGTATGCCTTTGGGCAGTGGATCTAGCTTTTGTAGTGTTGCTGCTGATGCTGCTGCTAAGTCGCTTCAAACATATCGGACTCTGTGAGACCCCATAGACGGCAGCCTACCAGGCTCCCCGGTCCCTGGGATTCTCCAGGCAGCAACACTGGAGTGGGTTGCCATTTCCTTCTCCAATGCATGAAAGTGAAAAGTGAAAGTGAAGCCTCTCAGTCGTGTCTGACTCTTCGTAACCCCATGGACTGCAGCCTACCAGGCTCCTCCGTCCATGGGATTGTCCAGGCAAGAGTACTGGAGTGGGGTGCCATTGCCTTTGTAGTGCTGCTGCTGCTGCTGCTGCTAAGTGTTAGGCGCATCTATTTCCACAGCTGCTTCAAAGTGGCCCTTTCAGCATATCTGCAGTGCTGCCAGCCCCATACTTGCCCCTGTGATCATTGCTCATGCTTCTGTTCCCCTGTCCCGCCCTGTGCTGCTGGCCAAAATTTGCTAGGTAGGTGCTCGTGTGGATCCTTCTGCTCCACAGTGACTTGTGTGGCCTTCCCTCAGCCCCCATAGCTCTCCCTCTTTGTCGTGGGGCTTGTGTGCACTTGTTTTGGCTCCCCGGGCCTGTCCTTTGCTTCCAGAGCTTGTGTGCACTTCTCCTGGCTTCCCGGGTGTTCACTCTGTGCTGCCCTTTATGCTGGCTGTGTTTGTCTGAGGTGTCACACTCAGCTACCTGGGCCCACTGTCTGTGTTGCAAGGGTTGTGTGCACTGGCTGGGTTTGTATGCCATGCCACTCTCAGTTCCCCGGGCCACTGTCTGTTTGGGTCCATGGTCCAGAAGCTGTTAATGGGCTGAGAAGTGCAGCTTTCTCTGTTTACGGCCCTCCAAATCCCTGGGATTTTTTTTTTTTTTGCCTGATTTTTCTTTGCCTGGTTTTCTGAGACTTCACAGCTCCTCTTTGGGCCCTCCTGTGAAGGGTTTCCCTTTGCATGGGAGCCCCTCCTGTTTCAGGGCTCATTCCCTCCCATGGGGCACAAGCTCCTGCCCAGAAGTTCTCCATCCTTTGCCCAGAAGTTCTCTGTCTTTTCCCTTTTGATGTCTCCCTCCTCTCTGTTACCTCATTTCAGGGAGCTTAATCTGTCCCCTGGAGGCCTGGGGTCTTCCGCTGTTGCTTAGAGGTTGCTTTGTAGGAGTTGTTTCATATCTTGATGAGTTTTTGATGTATTTGTGGGGAGGCTGGAGATCTCCCTGTCTAACTCTTCTGCCATTTTCCTTCATCCCTCCCATTAATTTTTGAGCCTTAGGGTGCTCAGGATTGCATCATGAGTTTTAACACTCTGACTTTTGTGTGTAATCATATTCCTAGGATAGGTATATTTCAAGAGGTTCCTCTTAATAAGACCTTATATTTGTATAGTTGCATAAGAGTTTACCAAAGAACTGTCATAGGTGTTCCTGACATCTGTTTACCCTGGAAATCGGGAAGGGATTTTGCCCCCATTCGACAATTGATGATGCTGAGTATTGGGCTTCCCAGGTATTGCTGGTGATAAAGAACCCACCTGCCAATGCAGGAGACTAAAGAGACACAGGTTCCATCCCTGAGTTGGGAAGATTGCCTGGAGAAGGAAATGAGAACCCACTCCAGTATTCTTGCCTGGAGAACCCCTATGGACAGAGGAGCCTGGTGGGCTTCAGTCCATAGGGTCACAAAGAGTCTGACATGACTGAAGCGACTTAGCATACACACACACGAGTAAAAGAAAAACCTCCACTCCACCTGCAACTGAGCATGCCTGCAAAATGTTATCTAGTTGTTACAGGCATTCAAACATCTGTGAGAAAAGAATCTACTTAAAATATGTTATTCTAAATAATATCCGAATGCCTCTAGGTCCTACAGTCTATGGGAGAGAGACAGGTGATATATGTTAGTTGAATTTTTTTTTTTTTTTCATTTAGAATTTAGTGAGGTTTAGGTTATAAGAAATTCTATCTTATTTCCAGGAGACAGAGGAGGACACAGACTTAGGCTGCAAAATAGCTGCATTTTGTCTTTCCTGTTGCCCTTCCTCTGTCCCCCTCCATCTTGCCCTGTGTCCTCCAGGTGATAAGCTGTGAATCCCTTCTTCCTAGCTCCCTGGGCTCCCATGTTAGGCTCAGCTTCTCCAAACTTCACTGTTCATCAGCTGACTCTTTGGACAGAACATTTAGTGTATGGTGAGGTGTTACAGAAGAGCAACGAAAATATCCCAACTGTACTGCCAACTTGCTGACCTCCAGAAGACTTCAGGCTTTTGGTTTTTGTTTTTATCTTTAAACCTCCACATCATGAATCACATTTATAGGACCACAGAGGAAGCTGGAATATCTGTGGGATTGAATGAAGTATGTCACAAAGATTGATGGTAGCATTGCTTCTTTTTTATTGCTTCATTGATTTTAAATCAAGTTGAGTACTGACCAGATAGTGATGTATGTGTCTGGCTTTAGAGGAAGCAGGATGAGTGGACCAAGAAGGTAAAGAGAGAGAATGAGCAGAATGAGACACTGAGGTGAGATGACAGACAAAGTGAGGTTGATCAATGTACCAGTGAACTAATCTCAGTTTTTCTTACAACCATTCATTCCACCATTCATACCCACTCCTGACTGTGTGACTCTCCCAGAACCCCTATGATATTCACTAGGGCTCATGACCCAAAATTTGAAGACTTGCTCAGTAATAAAGGCCAGCATATCCTGAGAGATAGTGCTCAGTCATTCAGTTGTGCCTGACTCTTTGCAACCCCATGAACTGTACATGCCAGGCTCCTCTGTCCATGGGAATTTTCCAGGCAAGAATACTGGAATGGGTTGCCATGTTCTTCTCCAGGGATCCTGAGTGATTACCAGATGCCAGTTACTATACCACAGTGGGTGGGCGGGGCTTCCATGGTGGCTCAGCCAGTAAAGAATCTGCCTGCAATATGGGAGACCAGGGTTTGAGCTCTGGGTTGGGAAGATCCCCTGGAAAAGGGAAAGGCTACCCACTCCAGGATTCTGGCCTGGAGAATTCCATGGACTGTATAGTCCATGGGGTTGCAAAGAGCTGGACATGACCTAGTGACTTACACATACCCCACTCTTTAAGTATATGGTCACATTTAATCCTCCCCACAGATTGTAGCCTAATTTGACACAAAGGGAATTGAGACAAAAAGAGGATTAAGAACATTCTGAGCACCCCAGGTCCTAAAATAAGGAGAAGAGAAAGAAAGCCAGGCAGGTTGGACTCCAGGGGTGAAGTTGCCAACCATGTTCTGTGAAAATCTTTGGGTTTCACTGAAATGAGGGTTCCATTACCCTCAAAGCTGTCCATGCTTCCACTGGCTATTCTGTTTTACAAGAATTTCCTAAGACTATTAGTTTTATATTTTTTTCAAGTATTAGCCTTGAAAATATTTCTTCCAATGAAATTATTTCATGTATGTTGCAGTAAAAACAATGTATATTTCCCTTTACTTTCATCATAAGACATAACTTAGGAAAAACTAAATGCAAGTGTCTTCCTACTAAAATGAAATTACATGAAAATAATACAGCTAGAGAAGTTGCTCTCATTTCATTTTCAGGGAGCAAAAATTCTCATTATTCTAAATGATGTAGTCCTGAGATTGGGCACAAAAATAAAGGAATCCCAAGGCATATTGTAAAGAGCCGACTCATTGGTAAAGGCCCTGATGCTGTGAAAGATTGAAGGCTAAAGGAAAAGAGGGTGGCAGAGGATGAGATGGTTAGATAGCATCACCAACTCCACAGACATGAATTTAAACAAACTCCAGGAGATAGTGGAGGACAGAATAGCCTGAAGTGCTGCAGTCTAGTGTTTAAGATCTTTTACTTAGCCATCAAGTCGTTGGTAAATAATCATTGTATAGATGAGTAAAAGGCACTTACCTGAAGCTTCATCTAATAAAAGGTAATATACCTTGGTTATGGCTGTTGTTCAGTCACCGAGTCACGTCCAGTTCTTTGTGACCCCATGGACTGCAGCACACCAGGCTTCCGTGTCCTTCGCTATCTCCTGGAGTTTGCTCAAACTCATGTCCGTTGAGTCAAATGATGCCATCCAACCATCTCATCTTTTGTCACCCCCCCTTTCCTCCTGTCCTCAATCTACTCCAGCATTAGGGTCTTTTCCAATGAGTTGGCTCTTTGCATCTGGTGACCGCAGTATTGGAGCCTTACAATATGCAAGCATTTTCAACAGTGCTGTGGACGATCTCATGAGATATAATTTACATATGTAATTCTGTCCAAGGTTAAAATATAACTATGCAAAGTTATTTGCATGTTGAGCAATTATAAAATCAGAGTATTCTTTAAGAAAACTTCCTAATTCCATGCTTCCTTTTAAATCTAATTTGCATTATTATTGTGGAAATTAAAACATTACAGTGTTTTATTTTGTTTATGTCATAGTGCATGGTATACATTTCCTGCTAAAAATCTATAGTCTATTTTCCTCCTTTCAAAGGCAAATATATTTTAATACAAAACTAGACTTTAAATAATAATAGTTTTATGCTACAGTGTGAGCACATAAATATACAAGAAAGAATATTGATCAAAAACTAATGAATACAATTCCCATGGCAGTAAAATGTCAGGAAACTGGTACTGTTGATAAATGCTTATGAGAATGGAGCTCTCATTTTTTTCTGCAGCCAATAAAAAGATGAGGTTTCTTTAGAGAGAAATACAGTTTTCCCCAAGATCTCAAAGACTGTATTATTTTGCTGCTTATTTGTCAAACAAAAAATGAAGATTTCAGATAGGCATAAAATGAGTGAAAGATGAAAACTAAGAAAAACCACAGAAAAAGGGCTTGTGACGAAAGGACTTAATCAAGTGTCTAGGGACCTGGGAGTGCTCTGGGCCTAATTGTGGTCAATAGGGAGAAACTGGGTTTTTTGCAATTTCCTTTTGTTTTAGGATTTTTTTTGTTTGTTTGTTTGTTTTTGCCCACACTGAGTGGTTTGTGGGATCTTAGTTCCCTGACCAGGAATCGAACCCGCACTCCCGGCAATGGAATTGCAGAGACCTAACCACTGAAAGTCACTCAAGTGTGTTTGACTCTTTGCAACCCCATGGACTATAGAGTCCATGCAATTCTCCAGGCCAGAATACTGGAGTGGGTAGCCTTTCCCTTCTCCAGGGGATCTTCCTGACCCAGGGATCAAATCCAGGTCTCCTGCATTGCAGGCGGATTCTTTACCAGCTGAGCCACAAGGGACTTCCCTGGTGGCTCAGATGGTAAAGCGTCTGTCTACAATGCGGGAGACCTGTGTTCTATCCCTGAGTCAGGAAGATTCCCTGGAGAAGGAAATGGCAACCCACTCCAGTATCTTGTCTGGAAAATCCCATGGATGGAGGAGCCTGGTGTCCAGGGTGTCGCAAAGAGTCAGACATGAATGAGTGACTTCACTTTCACTTTCACCCACTGAAAAGGAAACATATTCCCATTTGAATGCAGAGTTCCAAAGAACAGCAAGGAGAGATAAGAAAGCCTTCCTCAGTGATCAATGCAGAGAAATAGAGGAAAACACCAGAACGGGAAAGACTAGATCTCTTCAAGAAAATTAGAGATACCAAGGGAACATTTCATGCAAAGATGGGCTCGATAAAGAACAGAAATGGTATGGACCTAACAGAAGCAGAAGATATTAAGAGGTGGCAAGAATACACAGAAGAACTATACAAAAAAAAATATTCATGACCCAGATAATCACGATGGTGTGATCATTCACCTAGAGCCAGACATCCTGGAATGTGAAGTCAAGTGGGCCTTAGAAAGCATCACTACGAACAAAGCTAGTGGAGGTGATGAAATTCCAGTTGAGCTATTTCAAGTCCTGAAAGATGATACAGTGAAAGTGCTGCACTCAATATGCCAGCAAAGTAGAAAACTCAGCAGTGGCCACAGGACTGGAAAAGGTCAGTTTTCATCCCAATCCCAAAGACAGGCAATGCCAAAGAATGCTCAAACTACTGCACAATTGCACTCATCTCACATGCTAGTAAAGTAATGCTCAAAATTCTCCAAGCCAGGCTTCAGCAGTACATAAACTGTGAACTTCCAGATGTTCAAGCCAGTTTTAGAAAAGGCAGAGGAACCAGAGATCAAATTGCCAATATCTGATCGATCATCAAAAAAGCAAGAGAGTTCCAGAAGAACATCTATTTCTGCTTTATTGACTATGCCAAAGCCTTTGATTGTGTGGATCACAATAAACTGTGGAAAATTCTTCAAGAGAAAGGAATACCAGACCACCTGACCTGCCTCTTGAGAAACCTATATGCAGGTCAGGAAGCAACAGTTAGAACAGGACGTGGAACAACAGACTGGTTCCAAATAGGAAAAGGAGTACATCAAGGCTGAATATTGTCACCCTGCTTATTCAACTTCTATGCAGAGTACATCATGAGAAACGCTGGGCTGGAA
>NW_011494677.1:13203763-13208059 GCF_000754665.1 Bison bison bison | reverse complement strand
GATGCAGATGACACCACTCTTATGGCAGAAAGTGAAGAGGAACTAAAAAGCCTCTTGATGAAAGTGAAAGAGGAGACTGAAAAAGTTGGCTTAAAGCTCAACATTCAGAAAACTAAGATCATGGCATCTGGTCCCATCACTGCATGGGAAATAGATGGGGAAACAATGGAAACAGTGGCAGACTTTATTTGGGGGGCTCCAAAATCACTGCAGATGGTGATTGGAGCCATGAAATTAAAAGATGCTTACTCCTTGGAAGGAAACTTATGACCAACATAGATGACATATTAAAATGCAGAGACATTACTTTGCCAACAAAGGTCCATCTAGTCAAGGCTATGGTTTTTCCAGTAGTCATGTATGGATGTGACAGTTGGACTGTGAAGAAAGCTGAGTACTGAAGAATTGATGCTTTTCAACTGTGGTGTTGGAGAAGACTCTTGAGAGTCCCTTGGACTGCAAGGAGATCCAACCAGTCCATCCTAAAGGAGATCAGTCCTGGGTGTTCATTGGAAGGACTGATGCTGAAGCTGAAACTCCAGTACTTTGGCCACCTCATACAAAGAGTTGACTCATTGGAAAAGACCCTGATGCTGGGAGGGTTGGGGGCAGGAGGAGAAGGGGACGACAGAGGATGAGATGGCTGGATGGCATCACCGACTCGATGGACATGAGTTTGAGTGAACACTGGGAGTTGGTGATGGACAGGGAGGCCTGGCGTGCTGCGATTCATGGGGTCACAAAGCGTCAGGCACGACTGAGCGACTATACTGAACTGAACTGAAGGTTCAAAGGCTCTCAAAGTGTTTGCGTGGGAAGTCGCTTCAGTTGTGCCTAACTCTTTGTGACCCCTTAGACTGTAGGCTCCTCTGTCCATGGAATATTTCAGGCAAGAATACTGGAGTGGGTTGCCATGCCCTCCTCCAGGGCTCAGACTGTTTAATTAAACATTAAAATGAATGTTTAATTTTAACCAAAATTGAAAATATTCCTGATGAAGGTTGAGACACAGATCTAAAGGAAGAAGTGCTTGCATCAAAGTCTTTAATGACTTAGATTTTTAATAAATATGGAGATTTATAACGGAAAAATGAATAATAACAAATGACTAGAAAAATTTTAAACATATTGGTGTTTATCTCTATAAGATGGGGTAATTTTTGTGAGTGTGGTTTTTCATCCTTTGGTTTTTTTCTGTCTAAAAAATTTTTCCATGGGGATTTACACAGCTTTTAAACTTGGAAATTAACAATAAATGTTATTTTATAATAGAAATATAAGATCATCACTAAATACAGAGAGTGACACAAACATATAAGAAGTATACAAGGAAGGCTGAGCTCCAAAATGAACTTCTTTAGAGAAGGAAGGGAGGGAGAACGAGAGGTGGAGGAAGATGTTATTCATGGAAACAGCAAGAAATAAAATTAATAAGGAAGAAAATTAAAGCCAAGTAACGACAGGATTGAAGGATGGCTGTTTGTTGGTAGGAAAAGAAATAAAAGTCCTCAATACTAATCGTGTCTCTCTTTCCCTTGTGGTTCAGCTGGTAAAGAATCTGCTGCAGTGTGGGAGACCTGGGTTCAATTCCTGGGTTGGGAAGATTCCTTGGAGAAGGGAAAGGCTACCCACTCCAGTATTCTGGCCTAGAGAATTCCATGGACTGTATAGTTCATGGGGTCGCAAAGAGTCGGACATGACTGAGCAACTTTCATCATCATCTTTTCAGTAAAGGAGATTAATCTTTGTAGCAGAACTGAGAGAATAAATACTGAAATGAAGGTCTGGTCTGAGAGAAGAGACTCTTTCAAGTAAGATGTTTTCCAAGACAGGGTAATATTGATCAGAAGACAATCTATTATATTTGAGCAGAAAAATGAATCAGATTTAGTTAATAGAATATAAGCATGTAAATTTAGGGGTGCCATTGAAGGAAACAGATAAGATAAGTAGATCAGTCTGCATTGATAAGAATGAGATGAATCTCATCTGATTGAGTTTGTTTCTAAGACTCTTACAGTTGCCTTGGCAATGGGGCTCTCACTCATGCAGAAAGGAGAAAAGCAATGAACAATAATGTGGACTTCAGCAATGCATGTCCCAGTTAATTCTATTATCTCAGAACATCAGAAAAAGTATTTGGGAGAGGTTTGTGTTGTGGACAAATGATGAGTTCAGGAATAAATTACAATGGATTCTAAATAAAGGAGATTTTAGTGAGCCTACACGTTCTGAAACATTGCAGGATCCCTCAGTCAGGCCTGTCTATGGCAGGCATGGTCATGCGTTAATGAACCAGGTCTTAGGCACCTCTCCTGTTTCTGCTGGTCCTCCTTGGAGTGCCATGTCGTGTGGGAAATATCCTCAAGTTTTGGGGTGGTAAAGATTTTTTTTTTTAAAGATAGGTCCTTTTCTTTTTATTTATTTATTTGTTTCAGGTTGCAATGGGTCTTCACTGCTGCGCGGGCTTTCTCTACTTGCAGATAGGGGGGCTACTCTTGAGTTGCGAGGCACAGGCTTCTCGTTGCAGTGGCTTCTCTTGTTGAGGAGCACGGGCTCCAGGCAAGCAGGCTTCAGTGGTTGCAGCACCAGGGCTCCTCAGTTGTGGCTTTCCAGCCCTAGACCATGCAGGCTTCAGTAGTTAGGGCACATGGGCTTAACTGCTCCACGACATGTGGAATCTTCCCGGACCAGGGTTCAAACCTGTGTCCCCTGCACTGGCAGGCAGGTTCTTTATCCACTGTGCCACCAGGAAGGTCCAAGATCTCTCTCTCTCTCTTTTTTTTTTTTTTTTTTTACTAATTTTTAATGGAGTACATTTGATTTACAATGTTGTGTTAGTTTCTGCTGTAAGGCAAAGTGATTCAGTTATACATATACATATATCTACTCTTTTAAAGATTCTTCTCCCACATAGGTCATCACAGAGTACAGTACTGACCTACTGTGCTACACAGTGGGTCCTTATTAGTTATCTATTTTATACATAGTAGTGTACACATGTCAATCTCAGTCTCCCAATTTATCCCTCTTCCCGTCTTTCCCTCTTGGTAACCTTGAGTTTGTTTTTTGTGCCTGTGATTCTATTTCTGTTTTTTAAGTAGGTCCATTTGTCATTTGTATCATTTTTTTTAATTTAAAAAAAAAGGGTAGAGTTCATTTTACTGACAGCTTTGGATAACAAACTTGAGATACTGGCCAGTGGGGCAACTTGTTACCTTCACACTGCCACAAAGGAAATTCAGAACCACCTAGAAAGATTTGGAAAGGAGTTGTCATGGAGTGCTTAAAAGTGAGATCATGGCAACACTGTCGGTTATTTTTGAAAAATCTTGGCAAACAAGAGAAGCACTTGGTGGCTGCACATGAGCACATTTCAGCCCAATTTTACACACTGGGGGAAAGAAATGATTAGACAACCTGAGGCTTGACAATGACAACTGTTAAAAATCTGGAATGGAATATAAAAACAAAGGTGGATTGGAATAATGTGGAAAAGAAAGTATAGTGATGAAAAGAACAGTTTGCCTCGTAACTCCTTTCTTTTTACAATTTGGAAGATAAAGTATGGTAAATGGGTATCTGTACTTCAGCATAGTTTTGATAAGTTTTCTCATTATTTTCTTGTATACAAGCTAGATTAGTATAGCTGTGTCAGGGACCGTTTAGAAACATTCAGTTCAGTTCAGTCGCTCAGTCATGTCCAACTCTTTGCGACCCCGTGAATCGTAGCACGCCGAGCCTCCCTGTCCACCACCAACTCCCAGAGTTCACTCAAACTCACATCCATCGAGTTGGTGATGCCATCCAGCCATCTCATCCTCTGTCATCCCCTTCTTCTCCTGCCCCCAATCCCTCCCAGCATCAGAGTCTTTTCCAATAAGTCAACTCTTTGCATAAGGTGGCCAGAGTACTGGAGTTTCAGCTTCAGCATCATTCCTTCCAAAGAACACCCAGGGTTGATCTCCTCTAGAATGGACTGGTTGGATCTCCTTGCAGTCCAAGGGACTCTCAAGAGTCTTCAACACCGCAGTTCAAAAGCATCAATTCTTTGGTGCTCCGCCTTCTTCACAGTTAAACTCTCACATCCATACATGACCACTGGAAAAACCATAGCCTTGACTAGACGGACCTTTGTTGGCAAAGTAATATCTCTGCTTTTGAATACGATATCTAGGTTGGTCATAACTTTCATTCCAAGGAGTAAGCGTCTTTTAATTTTATGGCTGCAATCACCATCTGAAGTGATTTTGGAGCCCCCAAAATAAAGTCTGACACTGTTTCCACTGTTTCCCC
>NW_011494677.1:13203355-13203663 GCF_000754665.1 Bison bison bison | reverse complement strand
AAAGGAATACCAGACCACCTGACCTGCCTCTTGAGAAACCTATATGCAGGTCAGGAAGCAACAGTTAGAACAGGACGTGGAACAACAGACTGGTTCCAAATAGGAAAAGGAGTACATCAAGGCTGAATATTGTCACCCTGCTTATTCAACTTCTATGCAGAGTACATCATGAGAAACGCTGGGCTGGAAGAAGCACAAGCTGGAATCAAGATTGCCAGGAGAAATACCAATAACCTCAGGGATGCAGATGACACCACTCTTATGGCAGAAAGTGAAGAGGAACTAAAAAGCCTACTTAGATAGAAAGT
>NW_011494677.1:13189491-13203255 GCF_000754665.1 Bison bison bison | reverse complement strand
CATTTCAGCATGATGTACTCTGCATATAAGTTAAATAAGCAGGGTGATAATATACAGCCTTGACGTACTCCTTTTCCTATTTGGAACCAGTCTGTTGTTTCATGTCCAGTTCTAACTGTAGCTTCCTGACCTGCATATAGGTTTCTCAAGAGGCAGGTCAGGTGGTCTGGTATTCCCATCTCTTTCAGAATTTTCCACAGTTTATTGTGATCCACACAGTCAAAGGCTTTGGCATAGTCAATAAAGCAGAAATAGATGTTCTTCTGGAACTCTTTTGCTTTTTTGATGATCCAGTGGATGTTGGCAATTTGATCTCTGGTTCCTCTGCCTTTTCTAAAACCAGCTTGAAACATTAGATAACTGTATTCTTCAAGTTTTGAACTTTGGAGTGATGTCAAATAGAACAGAGATTTCTAGATGGGAATTCCAGCTTGCTGTTCTCAGCCTTATATCCTTACATTTGGATAAAGGTATAGAGTAGGTTTGAGACTTCCCTGGTGGCTCAGTGGTAAAGAAGCCATTTGCAGTGCAGAAGACACAGGTTCAATCCCTTATCAGGGAAGATAGATCCCTTGGAGAACAAAATGGCAACCCACTCCAGTATTCTTGCCTGGAGAATCCCATGGACAGGGGAGCCTGGAGGGCTATAGTCTGTAGGGTCACAAGAGTTGGATACAACTTAGCAACTAAACTACCACCACCATAGTAGGCTCATCAGTTCAAGAATGGCATAAAGTTAGGAAGGACAGTAGATACATTAGAAGATCAAGATCTGAAAATACCATTAAGATTTGCATTGTTAGGTTAAATCCAATAAGATGAATTTTACACAAGAGAACAAAAAGCACTCAAATCAAATATAAAATATATCAAATTAAATAGATGAAGAAGACACTATTTAGCATTAGCACAAGTGAGGAGTAACAGAATAATTTTAGTTAAGAGTAAGAATTATATGCATTAATGGGCTATTTTTAATGAGATATAACTTTAGAAACTTAAGAGAACGTTTAAGGTACAACTGTCTTCATTTACCTAGAGAAATACTCTTTTAATTTTAATATTGAAATATAGTTGCTGTACAATATTATATAAATTATGAGTATATACACAATATAGTTATTCACAGTTTTTAAAGGTTATACTCCATTTTAGCTTATTTTATACCTAATAGTTTCTACCTCTTAGTACCCCTCCACCCTCCCCTGTCTCCACTGATAACCACTAGTTTGTTTAGAGAAACATTCCTGAAAACAGGCAGATAGATGGAATGTGTCCAGAGGAAAACCACCAAGTGGAAAAAGGTTAAAGAACCACGAGAAACAAAAAGGTTCTTGAATTTAGATTGTCTGTTTTGGAAGAGACTAGGGAAGACATACTTTTCATGGGGTTCTCAAGGCAAGAATACTGAAGTGGTTTGCCATTCCCTTTTCCAGTAGAAGTCCATCTAGTCAAAGCTAGTCATGTATGGATGTGAGAGTTGGACTATAAGGAAAGCTGAGCACAGAAGAATTGATGCTTTTGAACTGTAGTGTTGGAGAAGACTCTTGAGAGTCCCTCAGACTGCAAGGAGATCCAACCTGTCAGTCCTAAAAAAAAAAAAAAAAAATATCAGTCCTGAATATTCATTAGAAGGACTGTTTTTTGAAGCTGAAACTCCAATACTTTGGCCACCTGATGTGAAAAACTGACTCATTTGAAAAGACCCTGATGCTGGGAAAGATTGAAGGCAGGAGGAGAAGATGATGACAGAGGATGAGATGGTTGGATGGCATCACCGACTCGATGGACATGAGTTTGAGTAAACTCCGGGAGTTGGTGATGGACAGGGAAGCCTGGCATGCTGCAGTCCATGGGGTTGCAAAGAGTTGGACACAACTGAGTAACTGAACTGATTGAAGGAAGACATCCAAATCCTCTCCAAATGTTCAAAGAATGATTATACAGAGCAAGAATTAGACTTCTCTTTTTTTGGCCATAAATGATATCTGAGATCTCTAGGTAGAAGCAATATAGTAGTAAATTTCATCCAATATAAGAAAAATCATTGCAACAGAGAGGTCAAAAACAGATCGTTGCCTAGAGAGAGAAAGTTCTTTTCAAGCACAGAAAATAATTTGTCAAAGATGTTATAGAGAGGATTTAATTCTTCAATGGATAATTGTCAAATCTGGCTCATTTATGGAATTGTTATGGGATATATTTTAAATAATAGGTTCTTGATTTCTACCCTTACCTACAGTATAAGTTTCCAGGGGTGGAGAAGCTTGTATTTTTTCAAAAAGCATCCTAGCTGATTCAAAAGATCATCCCAGTTTGACAAGCAGCAGGTCTTTCTAAGGTCTCTTCCCACTCATGTTTTACCCCAAGGCAATCAAATTAGTTGGCTGCCTACGAAGTCTGTGGTTAAAACCAAGTGTGTATACTTATTATCATTCTTATTTTAGGATATGGAAACTCCTATATGAAAGAGGTAACACCTGCCCAAGATCACATGGTTAACATGTCCGACTCTTTGTGACCCCATGAACTACACAGTCCATGGAATTCTCCAGGCCAAAATACTAGAATACTGGAGTGGGTAGCCTTTCCCTGCTCCAGGGTATCTTCCCAACCCAGGGATCAAACCCAGGTCTCCCGCATTGCAGGCAGTCTTTACCAGCTGAACCACCAGGGAAGCCCAAAGGTATGACGGGAGACTCTGACTTTGAAAATCTGACTTGAGAACATGTCTTAGGACCCACTTTCATGCGCTGCCTCCTTAGTGGGAATGTCTGCACAGGTGATATAAATAAAGCAAACTGAACCACAGCAGCTTTTTAAAAAGCATCTCTGAAGAGATGATTAAATGCAATTCATTATTTTATATCACACATAAAATTCACACATTTTATATATGTCACCTATATATATTACATACATACATGTATATAAGATTTGAGTGATTAAGCCAATAATATAACTCTTATTTTAAAAAATGCTACTTTCAGCACATTAAACAGTTTTTTTGGACTTTAGAATCCAAAAAAAAATGTGTTTTTTTTTTTTTTTCTTCATGTTTATGTCACCTCCCAGCCTCTAGATAGGTGTGCATCCCTTTAATTCTTATTCTCCTGCTCTGTGACATTTTTATTCTAAATAAGCAGAAATGAAAACCAAAAGGCCCTGGAGGATAGGAGGCTTCAGAAGTGATTTTGAAAGGTTATTGGCCCACAGAATTGGAGGATTTCACATAAGCACTATCAGTGCTGCTGATCTGAAGGAGCTGCAGAGCCTGGATGAGCTGGATGGCCAACGAGTATAAACTTATTCAAGATTTAAGACCACGGGGTCAAATAAATTATTCTGAGGCTTTATCAATAACAGAAATCACTGTAAATAGATAGCTGTTTAATCCTCCTCCTTTCTCCTCTGCTAATCTTACCAGGCTAGAGGTTGTGGCCTCATCTAAATGCCAGCCAGCTAGAAAAGGGTTGCCCATCTACACCAGATACTACCATATAAATAGTCTCTAAGCTCAAAGGCACAAACAAGCTAAACAAAGCAGCCTTATGTGCCAACATTTAGAATCACAGATTTACCTGAATGTTGTTTTGTTTCGTGTTTTTCTACTCAAAGCCTTGGGTATCCTAATGAACAAGTTAAAAATTTTCACAGCTGAAATCGCCTTACTGGTTCTTTCATCTGAGGCTAAAAAGTGAAGTCAGTTGTGTCTGACTCTTTGCTACCCCACAGACTGTAGCCCTGCAGGCTCCTCCATCCATGGGATTTTTCCAGGCAAGAATACTGGAGTGGGTTGCCATTTCCTTTTCCAGGGGGTCTTCCTGACCCAGGGATCAAACTTGGGTCTCCTGCATTGCAGGCAGACTCTTTACCATTTGAATCACTCTGAGGCTAAAGAAAGTGTTTTACAGGTATACCCTGCGCTGTGCTAAGTCGATCCAGTCACGTCCAACTCTTTGCGACCCCATGGCCTGTAGCCCTCCAGTCTCCTCTGTCCATGGGGATCCTCCAAGCAAGAATACTGGAGTGGGTAGCCATGCCCTGCTCCAGGGGATCTTCCCAGCCCAGGGACTGAATGAGTATCTCCTGCATTGGCATGTGGACATGAATTTGAGTAAACTCTGGGTGTTGGTAATGGACAGGGAGGCCTGGCGTGCTGAAGTCCATGGGGTTGCAAAGAGTAGGACATGACTGAGCGACAACTGAACTGAACTGAACTGAGGAGACCTTACAAACAGCTGTGACAAGAAGAGAAGCAACAGGCAAAGGAGAAAAGGAAAGATATACCCATTTGAATGCAGAGTTTCAAAGAATAGCAGGGAGAGATAAGAAAGCCTTCCTCAGTGATCAATGCAAAGAAATAGAGGAAAACAACAGAATGGGAAGACTAGAGATCTCTTCAAGAAAATTAGAGATACTGAGGGAACTTTTCATGCAAAGATAAGCACAATAAAGGACAGAAATTGTATGGACCTAACAGAAGCAGAAGATTTTAAGAAGAGGTGGCAAGAACACAGAAGAACTATACAAAAAATATCTTCATGACCCAGATAATCAAGATGGTTTAGTCACTCACCTAGAGCCAGACATCCTGGAATGAGAAGTCAAGTGGGCCTTAGGAAGCATCACTATGAACAAAGCTAGAGGAGGTGATGGAATTCCAGTTCAGCTATTTCAAATCCTAAAAGATGAGCCTGTGAAAGTGCTGCATTCAGTACACCAGCAAATTTGGAAAACTCAGCAGTGCCCACAGGACTGGAAAAGTTCAGTTTTCAATCCAATCCCAAAGAAAGGCAATGCCAAAGAATGTTCGAATGGCCACACAATTGCACTCATCTCACATGCTAGCAAACTAATGTTCAAAATTCTCCAAACCAGGCTTCTACAATACATGAACCGTGAACTCCCAGATGTTCAAGCTGGATTTTATAAAGGCTAAATGTTAACCAGAGATCAAATGGCCAACATCCATTGGATCATTGAAAAAGGAAGAGAGTTCCAGAAAAAATATCTACTTCTGTTTTATTGACTATGCCGAAGCCTTTGACTGTGTGGATCACAATAAACTGTGGAAAATTCTTCAAAGAGATGGGAATCCCAGACCACTTGACCTGCCTCTCGAGAAATCTATATGCAGGTCAGGAAGCAACAGTTAGAACTGGACATAGAACAACAGACTGGTTCCAAATCGGGAAAGGACTATGTCAAGGCTGTATATTATCACCCTGCTTATTTAACTTATATGCAGAGTACATCATGAGAAATGCTCAACTGGATAAAGCACAAGCTGGCATCAAGATTACCAGGAGAAATATCACTAACCTCGGATATGCAGATGACACCACCCTCACGGCAGAAAGTGAAGAGGAACTAAAAAGCCTCTTGATGAAAGTGAAAGAGAAGAGTGAAAAAATTGGCTTAAAGCTCAATATTCAGAAAACTAAGATCATGGCATCCGGTCCCATCACTTCATGGCAAATAGATAGGGAAACAGTGGAAACAGTGACAGACTTTGTTTTTGGGGCTCCAGAATCACGGCAGATGGTGTCTACAGTCATGAAATTAAAAGACGCTTACTCATTGGAAGAAAAGTTAAGACCAACCTAGACAGCATATTAAAAAGCAAAGACATTTTTTTTGGCCAACAGAAATCCATCTAGTCAAAGCTATGTTTTTTCCAGTAAAGAAAGCTGAGCGCCAAAGAACTGATGCTTTTGAACTGTGGTGCTGGAGGAGACTCTTGAGAGTCCCTTGAAGTGCAAGGAGATCCAAACAGTCCATCCTAAAGGAAATCGATCCTGAATATTCATTGGAAGGACTGATACTAAAGCTGAACCTTCAATACGTTGGCCACTTGATGGAAAGAACTGACTCATTAGAAAGGACTCTGATGCTGGGAAAGATTGAGGGCAGGAGGAGAAGGGGATGACAGAGGATGAGATGGCTGGATGGCATCACTGACTCAATGGACATGAGTTTGGGTAAACTCTGGGAGTTTGGTGATGGACAGGAAGGCCTAGCATGCTGCAGTCCATTGGGTTCCTAAGAGTTGGACACGACTCAGCGACTGAACTGAACTTGTAAGCCGTAGCATATCTGACTCATTTTACCTTGTATGTTAATCTCTAACTGAATTCGTGTTTCTACAAATGGCATTATTTCTTGTTTTATGGCTGAGAAATACTCCATTGTATATGTGCTCCACATCATCTTTATCCATTCCTCTCAGTGGATGTTTCGGTTGCTTCCGTGTCTTTGCTGTTGTAAATAGTTCTCTGTACACTGGGGTGCATGTATCTTTTTGAATTATGGTTTTCTCAGAATATATGCCAGGGGCAGGATTGCTGGATCATATGATAGTTGTATTTTTAGCTTTTAAAGGAACCTCCCTACTGTTCTGCATAGTGGCTGTACCAGTTAAGATTCCCACCAACAGTGTAGGAGGGTTCCTTTTACTCCACACCCTCTTCAGCATTTATTGTTTGTAGAGTTTTTGATGATGGTCATTCTGATCAGTTTGAGCTAATACCTCATGGTAGTTCTGATTTGCATTTCTCTAATAATTAGTGGTGTTTGGGCTGCTAGGCGGTATATAGCATCAAGCAAGATTACATTCAGCCTTTAACAATTTAGTTGAGTCATCAGTTGCTGTCTTTTCATCTTATCTATGGTGTTATATTTTCTGCCTCTCACTGCTCTGCTAAAAATCAAAATAACTTTGGATCTCTAGGCTTCTAAAGGGACCATTTTAGATTTTAATGCCATTTAACCACTTTGTAGATTTTTTTTTTTATGTCTTTGCAAACATGGATATAACTTTAAAATAGTTTTATACAGTATGTAGTTGCTTTTTATTTTAGAATAAGAGCCACCTTGTCTTATAAATTTCTATGTCTCCAGTGCAAACAGAATTTCCCTGGTTGAATCATATATATATATAGCTGTGCTGGGTCTTATTTGCCACAGGCAGGATTTTGATCTTCCCTAGGGCATAGGAATCTTTACTTGCAACAGGCAGACTCTTAGTTGTGGCATATAGAGTCCGGTTCCCTGACCAGGGATCAAACTTGGGCCCTCACATTGGGAGTGTGTCATCTTAGCCTCTGGAACTACCAGGGAAGTCCCAAATCTTTATTCTTGAGAGATACAGAATGGAATAAGTGTGGATGAAATGTCATAAGGTCTGGGAATTTCTTTAAAATAGTCCAGCAAGGTAGGAGGTAAGCAGGAGGTAGGTGAAACAAGCCAGTGTTGGTGTCACGGTTGTGCTTGATGATGTGGGTGCTTGGTAAATGGATGTTCATGAAATTATTCTCTCTACTTTTGTCTATGTTTGAATATAGTTTTCATAATAAAAAGCTTTTTTAAATGGATACTATAAATTTTTAATGCCTTGCTAGCAATGGGTCAGAAATTGTAAGTTTTCCAGTGGCAAACACATAAAAGAAAATCTAGTCAGTTATGGAATTCAAAATGTCAGCAAAGAAATGGGAGAGGGGAGGAAAATTTCAAAAGTTCTTTGTTTTAAGACCACACAGAAATCTTTCCTGAGGGTTCTCATAAAGAGAACACTGGGAAATGTAATAACAAAAAAAAATGTTCATAACAAAATCTCCTCTCAACACAAACAATAACGAATTTCTTAGAACTTTTATTATAGCATCTTTCAAGAAGGGTAGATGTCATCACACAGAAGTATAAGGCAGAAAAGAGAATTGAACAGATGCCTTATAAACTTGTGCTCATTATCTGGGAAAATACGTGAAGTTTCTTTTCCTTCAAATGGTCCTCATTAAATATTGGTTTTTTGCCTTTTTCTAGACTGAGTTTACAACTAATGGTACTTAAATACTTTTCAACCCTCTCTTCCATCTCGCCCCAGAATGGCCTCTATGTTCATAGGGGAAATTTGTGTAACATCGTCAGGAAGGAAACAGGACATGTGGATCTCCTGTTGTCCTCTGCTTACCAGTGGTGATATCCCGTTCCACTGTCTTCCATTCCTGGTGTAACCCTTTATCTTTCTGCAGGCTGCTAGGATGATGGCTTTCAAGCCACTCGGCCCTTTTCTCTCTTCCTGGTCCTGTGACCTTACACCTCAGAAGTATCCTGTAGATGTAGACATTCAGGGGTCTAATTCTTTGACCGCCCTTCAAGTCCTCCAGCCCCAGGCTACCATCATCATCTGAGAAAGAACACTGACTCAATTCTCGACCACTCTCTCACCCTGTTCAAAGGGTATCTCTTACTGCATCTCTTACCACCTTGAACCTAGGGAGCTCCAGTGGGGAAAGAGAGATTTATCCCATGGCTTCTCACTGTGGGAACTCTCCTGACACTCTTGCTTGCTTGAAGGGTTCCCATGGATTTAGAGTGCCATGAAGATGGCCAGAGAAGCAAGGCAAAATTCTTTTTATCTTCTTATCTACCTGAAAATAGTACTTCTATCACCTTTGCATTCTAATCTAACTCTGGTAGGAAGCAGGATCTTCCCAGGTGACTCATTGGTAAAGAATCCACCTGCCAAGCAGGAGACATGGGTTAAATCCCTGGGTCAGGAAGATCCCCTAGAGAAGGAAATGGCAACCCACTCCAGTATTCTTGCCTGGGAAATCCCATGGACAAAGGAGCCTGGTGGGCTACAGTCCATTGGATCACAGAAGAGTTGGAGATGACTTAGCAACTAGACAACAGAAAAACTCTAGTTCTCCAAGCCAAAGCCCAGTCATTCAGCATCAAGTTTAAATTTCCTGAATTTGATAACGTTGACAAGCATTATATTAAATGGTGGAATTCTAAAAATACTCCCTTTTAGATTGGGAGTTAAATAAGGATGGTCCCTGTAATCAGTTTTTTCCAACATTATATTGGCAGTCCTAATCAGCAAGGCAAGGAAAGAAAAGATATTAAAAATCATAAATATTAGAAAGAAAGGAATGATACTATATATGAAGATAATATGACTGTGTATATACTGTATATGTAAAGGGTCTATATTTCTAACAGAGTTTAATATGATTGTTGAATGTGAGGTTGATATAAATAATTAATTGCAGTTTTAAGTATTAGAAACTAATAGAAAATAAAAATGTTTTAAATAGAACATTTAAAATGATATCAAATTTATGAAATAACTATCAGTAAATCTGAAGAAATATGTAGCAGACCTCTGTGCAAAACACTATGAAATACTGAAAGAAATTGAAGAAAATAGAGATGGTCCAGGCTTGGGCATTAGAAGTCATATTTAAAGATATCAGTTCTCCTCCAAATATGTTTATTACAATCCAAATTCCCAACAGGAATTTTGTAAAAAAAAAAAAAAATGACAGAACTAATTCTAAAAATTATATGAAAAATTGTGGGGCCAAAAAAGCTGAGACACTGTTTTTTTTTTTATGTGTGTGCTGTTTGTGTGTGTGTGTGTGTGTGTGTGTGTGTGTGTAAGAAGGGTGCATGCTGTATGATTTATGTAAAGTTCAAAACCAGGCAAAACTAACCTGTGGTGAAAGGAAGTTGGGATTGTTGAGGGATTAGTAACTAAGAGAGAGGATTAAGGAGCCTTCTGCATCACTGGTAAGTGTTTCATTTCTTGATATGAGTTGTGGTTACATGTCTTTTTTTTTTTTTAATCTTATTATTGGAGGATAGTTGCTTTACTCCGTTCTGTGAGTTTCTGCTGTACAACAAAGTGAGTCAGCTATATGTATTCATATACCCCCTCTCCCTTAAGCCTCCCTCCCACCCCACATCCCACCCATCTAGGTCATCACAGGGTCCTGAGCTGAGCTCCCTGGGCTATATAGCAGTTTCCCACTAGCTATCTATTTTACACACAGTAGTCCTGGAGGAGGGCACGGCAACTGACTTCAGTATCCTTGCCTGCAGAATCCCATAGACAGAGGAGTCTGGCAGGCTACAGTCCATGGGGTTGCAAAGAGTTGGACATGACTGAAGCGACTTAGTACACTCACACGTACATGGTATATATGTCAATTGGAAGAGTGGGATTGACATATAGACACTATTTAAAAAGAATAGCACTGTGTGAAGATTTTTTCTGCTGGATATTAAAATACAATAAAATTATTGGAATGAAAATAGCATTGCATTGATGAAAGGATAGACAAATAGACCAATTTAATAGTGAATAGAAACAAACTCAAAAGTGTATTAACTATTTTTTATAAAGGTGGCACTGCGGAGTAGTTTAATAGGGAGGACTTATAGGTAAATGCTTCTGGAATAATTGGACATTTGTAAGTGGGAAATTTTGAAAATCAGTGACTGTCAAACACCAAGCACTAAAATCCATTCCAAGTGGAAGTTTTTAACCACATAAGAAGGACACAGCATAAAGAGAATAGCTCCATAAAATCAGTATGTTCTTAAAGGAAACATTAAAATATCAATAAACGGAAGGGAAAAGATTGTTAGCTTCGCCATATCAAGATTAAGACTTTGTATTCGGAAAAAAAGACAGAGTTAAAGGGCATGCCGCATATGACTGACAAATGACCTCTGTCCAGAAGAAGACAGACAACCAGAATAGAATGGACAATAGATTCAGTCAATTAACAACAGTGGGTATCCAGTCAATAAACGTATGGATAGCTGCTCAATTTCATTAGTCACCATGGAAATGCATATTTGAAGTTCCTTGAAATACCATTACATACCCAGAATTAATAAAAGTGAAAAGGATGACAGCAACATATGCTGACAAGGATCTGGAAACAAAGTAATTTCCTACATTGTTGGTAAGATTATATAAATTGGAGTGAATATTTTACCAAATTGTTTGGCAGTATCTACAAAAGCTGAACATATGTGTTGTTTACAACCCAGCAATTCTATTCCTAGGTATGTATCCAGCAAATTGCTTGTGCCTGAAGGAGAATGATAAACATTTTTATAATGGTATTATTTGTAAGCTAAAAGCAGAAAACATCCAAGAAGCCCCTAAGCAGTAGAATGGGTTAATATATTGTGTTGTTCTTATTAATAGAATATTAGAGAAGAAAATTACATATGAATGAACTACCCTTACACTAAAGAAAATGAATGGCTCTCAGTCATCATGTTGAGAGCAAAATAAGCCTGGCACAAAAGATCCAGATCATATTACATGATTCCATTTAGCTATAGTATTTAGGGATGCATGTTTGGGAAATAAAGCTATAAAAAAAAGTAAACATGGTTACTTTTGTTGGAGAAGACGGTGGACAGTGATTGCAAAGGGGCATGAAGGGAGTTTGTTTGGTGGTGGTAATAGACAGGAATCAAGACCATCCTCAAGAAAAAGAAATGCAAAAAAGCAAAATGGCTGTCTGAGGAGGCTGAAACAAATAGCTGTGAAAAGAAGAGAAGTGACAGGCAAAGGAGAAAAGGAAAGATATACCCATTTGAATGCAGAGTTCCAAAGAAGAGCAAGGAGAGATAAGAAAGCCTTCCTCAGCCATCAATGCAAAGAAATAGAGGAAAACAATAAAATGGGAAAGACTAGGGATCTCTTCAAGAAATTAGAGATACCAAGGGGACATTTCATGCGAAGATGGGCACAATAAAGAACAGAAATGGTATGGACCTAACAGAAGCAGAAGATATTAAGAAGAGGTGGCAAGAATACACAGAAGAACTGTACAAAAAGATCTTCATGACCCAGATAATCACAATGGTATGATCACTCACCTAGACCCAGACATCCTGGAATGTGAAGTCAAGTGGGCCTTAGGAAGCATCACTACCAACAAAGCTAGTGAAGGTGATGGAATTCCCACTGAGCTATTTCAAATCCTGAAAGATGATGCTGTGAAAGTGCTGCACTCAATATGTCAGCAAATTTGGAAAACTCAGCAGTGGCCACAGGACTGGAAAAGGTGTTTTCATTCCAATCCCAAAGAAAGGCAATGCCAAAGAATGCTCAAACTACAGCACAATTGCACTCATCTCACAAGCTAGTAAAGTAATGCTCAAAATTCTCCAAGCCAGGCTTCAGCAATGTGTGAACTGTGAACTTCCAGATGTTCAAGCTGGTTTTAGAAAAGGCAGAGGAGCCAGAGATCAAATTGCCAAAATCTGCTGGATCATCAAAAAAGCAAGAGAGTTCCAGAAAAATATCTATTTCTGCTTTATTGACTGTGCCAGAGTTTAGACTGTGTGGCTCACAATAAACTGTGGAAAATTCTGAAAAAGATGGGAATACAGACCACCTGACCTGCATCTTGAGAAACCTATATGCACATCAGGAAGCAACAGTCAGAATTGGACATGGAACAACAGACTGGTTCAAATAGGAAAAGGAGTATGTTAAGGCTGTATATTGTCACCCTGCTTATTTAACTTATGTGCAGAATACATCATGAGAAATGTTGGGCTGGAGGAAGCACAAGCTGGAATCAAGATTGCCAGAAG
This sequence comes from Bison bison bison, assembly GCF_000754665.1. NCBI lineage: Eukaryota > Metazoa > Chordata > Mammalia > Artiodactyla > Bovidae > Bison > Bison bison. The sequence goes on along the minus strand of NW_011494677.1, from coordinate 13,190,838 downwards.
AAATATCAATAACCTCAGATATGCAGATGACACCACCCTTATGGCAGAAAGTGAAGAGATGACACCACCCTTATGGCAGAAAGTGAAGAACTAAAGAGCCTCTTGATGAAAGTGAAAGAGAAAAGTGAAAAAGTTGGCTTAAAGCTCAACATTTAGAAAACTAACATCATGGCATCTAGGCCCATCACTTCATGGCAAATAGATGGGGAAACAGTGCAAACAGTGGCTGACTTTATTTTTTGGGGCTCCAAAATCACTGCAGATGGTGATTGCAGCCATGAAATTAAAAGATGCTTACTCCTTGGAAGGAAAGTTATGACCAACCTACACAGCATATTAAAAGAGAGACATTACTTTGTCCACAAAGGTCCATTTAGTCAAGGCTGTGGTTTTTCCAGTGGTCATGTATGGATGTGAGAGTTGGACTATAAAGAAAGCTGAGAGCAGAATTCATGCTTTTGAACTGTGATGTTGGATAAGACTCTCAAGAGTCCTTGGACTGCAAGAAGATCCTACCAGTCCATTCTGAAGGAGATCAATCCTGAGTGTTCATTTGAAGGACTGATATTGAAGCTGAAACTCCAATACTTTGGCCACCTCATGCAAAGAGTTGACTCATTGGAAAAGACCCTTATGCTGGGAAAGATTTAGAGTGGGAGCAGAAGGCACAACAGAGGATGATATGGTTAGATGACATCACCAACTCCATGGACATGAGTTTGGGTAGGCTCTGGGAGTTGGTGATGGACAGGGAGGCCTGGTGTGCTATGCTTTATGGAGTCGCAGAGTTGGACATGACTGAGTGACTGAACTGAACTGAATTTGTAACACAGATGTTTCCTTTGTGGGAACCTATTGAGTTATGATTCTCCAAGTCAGGCTTCAGCAATATGTGAACCGTAAACTTCCAGATGGTCAAGCTGGTTTTAGAAAAGGCAGAGGAACCAGAGATCAAATTGCCAACATCCGCTGGATCATCAACAAAGCAAGAGAGTTCCAGAAAAACATCTATTTCTGCTTCATTGACTATGCCAACGCTTTCGACTGTGTGGATCACAATAAACTGTGGAAAATTCTGAAAGAGATGGGAATACCAGACCACCTGACCTGCCTCTTGAGAAACCTATATGCAGGTCAGGAAGCAACAGTTAGAACTGGACATGGAACAACAGACTGGTTCCAAATAGGAAAAGGAGTACATCGAGGCTGTATATTGTCTACCCTGCTTATTTAACTTATATGCAGAGTACATTATGAGAAACGCTGGACTGGAAGAAGCACAAGCTGGAATCAAGATTGCTGGGAAAAATATCAATAACCTCAGATATGCAGATGACACCACCCTTA
>NW_011494677.1:13187370-13189391 GCF_000754665.1 Bison bison bison | reverse complement strand
TTTAACTTATATGCAGAGTACATTATGAGAAACGCTGGACTGGAAGAAGCACAAGCTGGAATCAAGATTGCTGGGAAAAATATCAATAACCTCAGATATGCAGATGACACCACCCTTATGGCAGAAAGTGAAGAGGAACTCAAAAGCCTCTTGATGAAAGTGAAAGTGGAGAGTGAAAAAGTTGGCTTAAAACTCAACATTCAGAAAACTAAGATCATGGCATCCAGTCCCATCACTTCATGGAAAATAGATGGGGAAACAGTGGGAACAGTATAAGACTTTATTTTGGGGGGCTCCAAAATCACTGCAGATGGTGACTGCAGCCATGAAATTAAAAGACACTTACTCCTTGGAAGGGAAGTTATGACCATCCTAGATAGCATATTGAAAAGTAGAGACATTACTTTGCCAACAAAGGTCCATCTAGTCAAGGCTATGGTTTTTCCAGTGGTCATGTATGGATGTGAGAGTTGGACTGTGATGGAAGCTGAGCACCAAAGAATTGATGCTTTTGAACTGTGGTGTTGGAGAAGACTCTTGAGAGTCCCTTGACCTGCAAGGAGATCCAACCAGTCCATTCTGAAGGAGATCAGCCCTGGGATTTCTTTGGAAGGAATGATGCTAAAGCTGAAACTCCAGTACTTTGGCCACCTCATGCAAAGAGTTGACTCATTGGAAAAGACCCTGATGCTGGGAGGGATTGGGGGCAGGAGGACAAGGGGATGACAGAGGATGAGATGGCTGGATGGCATCACTGACTCGATGGACGTGAGTCTGAGTGAACTCTGGAAGTTGGTGATGGACTGGGAGGCTTGTACTGCGATTCATGGGGTCACAAAGAGTTGACATGACTGAGTGACTGAACTGAACTGATTGAGTTATGCATTTTTGTTCTTTAAACTATTCTGTGCATAAGTTCTATTAAACATGTGCACACACACATGAATGATTAAAAGAAAAACTACATAGTTGAATGAGCCTTTATATTTTGATGAAGAATTTAGAAGTGGGATTGGGATATTGACTGGGAATAATAAAGTGAAAATAATACAACCATTTGTAGTAAAGTGTATAATCAATTAGCTGAGAGTTCTATGAAAGTAATTCTTTACCATAGTCAACTATAATTGAGACTTGTTCAAGGATGAGTAAAGCAAGTGCTATAGCTTATACTGATATTTTATAATTGTAATTCAATAAACTAATGTTGTAGTGAAAGCAGGCATTTAAAAAAAAGGAACAGTTAAGCATTTTAACTTAGGTAATAGATTCCATGCAGGCTTTGTGCAGTGAAGGCATATCCTTTAAGTAAATGCCAATTGACTTTAAAAAGAAAAAGAAAAAACAGTTCCTGAATGCAAATGAAAATAACCATGAAAATGTGGAGTATAAACTGGTTTTGTTTGAAGGAAAGGAAGGAACATTCATGGGAATGTTCACAGTCATATATATATATATATGTTCACACACACATATATATATATGTGTGTGTGTGTGTGTATATGTGTGTGTGAGACACTAAAACCAGTTCTTACTGTTTTTTATTGGCTAAGTTGTATACAACTCTTTTGTGACCCCTGTGGATTTTGGCCTGCATGGCTCCTCTGTCCACTGGGTTTCCCAAGCAAGAATACTGGAGTGGGTTGCCATTTCCTTCTCCAGGAGACCTTCCCAACCTGGATATAGAACCTGTGTCCATCTCCTGCTTTCACAAACAGGTTCTTTACCACTGAGCCACCTGAGAAGCCTCTAAAACAATTTCCAGTTCAGTTCAGTTCAGTCACTCAGTCGTGTCCGACTCTTTGTGACCCCATGAATTGCAGCACGCCAGGCCTCCCTGTCCATCACCAACTCCAGGAGTTCACTCAAACTCACGTCCATTGAGTCAGTGATGCCATCCAGCCATTTTATCCTCTGTCGTCCCCTTCTCCTCTTGCCCCCAGTCCCTCCCAGCATCAGAGTCTTTTCCAATGAGTCAACTCTTCGCATGAGGTGGCCAAAGTACTGGAGTTTCAGCTTTA
>NW_011494677.1:13181531-13187270 GCF_000754665.1 Bison bison bison | reverse complement strand
AACTCACGTCCATTGAGTCAGTGATGCCATCCAGCCATTTTATCCTCTGTCGTCCCCTTCTCCTCTTGCCCCCAGTCCCTCCCAGCATCAGAGTCTTTTCCAATGAGTCAACTCTTCGCATGAGGTGGCCAAAGTACTGGAGTTTCAGCTTTAGCATCATTCCTTCCAAAGAAATCCCAGGGCTGATCTCCTTTAGAATGGACTGGTTGGATCTTCTTGCAGTCCAAGGGACCCTCAAGAGTCTTCTCCAACACCACAGTTCAAAAGCAACAATTCTTTGGCGCTCAGCCTTCTTCACAGTCCAACTCTCACATCCATACATGACCACAGGAAAAACCATAGCCTTGACTAGACGGATCTTTGTTGGCAAAGTAATGTCTCTGCTTTTGAATATGCTATACAAATCAGTTTTTCAAAGACCAGATATTCAGCATCACATTAAAGTTATCTCCCCAAGAAAGAAACATAAAAAGTGGATGTTGAATACATCTGTAAAATGAACACTAGCTACCAATTGTCTTCTGAGGATAAAGTAGAGGAAAAACTAAATTTCAGTAAGGAAGCACATAATTTTAATCTTGCTACACTAATATTTATTGAACATTAATGTTATTATACTCAAGTTGAACCTGGTTATTTATTCCACTATAGCCCAAAAAAATGACTGTTAGTGATTATTAATCACTTAATCAAGTAGAAGAAAATTAAGCTTGCTTTCCTGGTTATATGTATTATAGTCTAAAAACATATTTAATTTTTCTAGTTTTTAGATCCTCCTTAATCATATTGGCTTTTATATAAACAGAAATAAGATTTTGTTGTTTTTAGCCCACTGATTTGGGGGGACCTATTTGTTGAAATAGTTCTCTCTCATATTGCCTGAATAATGTTTACTGGTGGTAGACAATTTCACATTTTATAATTTACTAATATATCAACTTGATTAGATGTGAACAGATTATTTTCATAAACATGAAGTAGCTCTTGAAAAAGTGTCATAGTATTTTCATAAAACCAACAATGAATGAGAGTTACAAAAGGAGATATGTCGAGCTTTTGGTGGGTAGTTCTTAATACTCAATGAAATAGCTATTTAAATAATCAGAATATGGGATCTCATGAGTAGGAAAGGAGTGAAAAGTTCTAATTGAATAAGAGAACTCTGTTCTATGACTCACAAAAGTAAAAGTAGTGAGATTTATTATGATAGTTTTGAAAGAAGTGGGTGATGATAACTTGTAAAAGGCTGAAATCTCATTGCTGGAAAAAGCCTCTTATTAGTGGGAGCCAGGTGATTGCTTCTCAGATAACATAGACAGTGCATTGAGAAAGGAAGTAAAATTCAGCAATACTGAAGTCTATGATTTTAACCTCTTTAAAAAAAAAACAGGAAAAAATCTTTCTTCTTCTAAGAAGTGCTATTTGAAATATTATTGTTTCTTTTTTCCTGGCTTGTAATACATAACTATCAGTATCCTAAGTGATAATAATAATGGTTAAATAATGCCTCACATTGGCAGGCTTATTGACCATCCATTCGTTTTATTTTAGAAACTTTTTATATGTTAGGCCTTGGGAATTTAGATGTGAATGAGCCCCTGACATCAAATGGCTTACAGTCTACTAGCAGATAGCAGTCATTAAAAAAAGAGAGAGAGAGACTAGTATAACACATAATACTCTTAGTGTATACTGAGCAGAACATACTTTCTCTGTATATGTGGAATTTGCAGGTTGGAGGGCTTAATTCCTCTTGTGTGAGGAATAAAAATATTAGAGAAAACTTTGCCTTCACAAAATCGTGTTTTTCCCTTCTGTCTTTTGCATCTAATTCTAGCCCTCTTATAATCTGAGTTCTTTCTGAAAGCCACATTACTAGACAGATATTCTAAATAAAATCACTGAATGTTATATTCTGTGAACAATATTTAAATGTCTCGAGGGTTTGGAAATAATTTGTGTAACTTCTTTCAAAATGCTTATGCCTACAAAGCTATTACTGGCTGATTCCTCATATCCTGTGGCTTTTACTAGGTGTGCTAATTATAAGTGAACAGAGAAGCCTTGCTGGAGGCCACTCACTTCTGGGGGCTTAGAACATCTGATGAGAGCACTGCTCAGAATCTAACCCAGTGATGCTGGTTGTAGCCAGGAGTGAGATTCTTATGTATTGACTTTTAGCACAGATACAGTTTTCCCTGGACACTGAAAACTGGAAAGGAGAGGAAAAAATGGAGGAGAAACAAACACTGCACACATATCATCAGTTTAAACTCTACAACATCTGTGTAGGTTTGATATCCTTATTGGCTGTGCTACAGAAAGGAAAGCATCATTTAAGCAGTAAAATAATTTGAAAGTGACACAGATTAAACAAATGACAAGGGCAAAGCTAGAACTGAAAGGAAGGGACTCTAACTGAAAGCCTCGATCCAGGACCTTGGCACCATATTGCTTACAAAGTGGCAGTAGGTCTGCAATGAGTCTGTGAAATCCGATGATAAATAAACCATCCTTTGTCAGTCCCATTGCCAGCCTTCTGCATTTCTATGCACTTGTCAATAGAAAAACTCTGCTGATTTGACTCCAATGACATACATTTTTCATAGTAAAAAGCCAACCATTCATGAATATCTAAAAATCAATGTCATCTTGAGTGTCTGATGACAAAGCACCTTTGCAGTGTAATTAAGAAGAATGTGTTGCTAAACTCTTTTAGGTGATTTTGACTTCCCTGCTGGCTCAAATGGTAAAGAATCTGTCTGTAATGCAGGAGACAAGGGTTCGATCCCTGAGTTGGGAAGATCCTCTAGAGAAGGAAATGGCAACCCACTCCAGTATTCTTGCCTGGAGAATTCCATGGACAGAGGAGCCTGGTGGGCTACAGTCTGTGGGGTCACAAAGAGCTGGACACGACTGAGCAGCACTTTCACTTCTCTTCAGTTTAGGTGATTCAGATAAGGTTTAGACAGATTAAGGTACTTTGTTTAAGATTACAGAGCCACTAACTGACAGATCCCACAGACTCTTAAACTCTGTATTCTTTCCACCATATTATAAACCCTCATTCACTACAACAAAAACTCTACAAATCAATATTTAAGCTAATTATCATAAAGAGCAGAAATGCTAACTGCAAGTAAATTTGTGTGCAGTTTTGAGTAATCCTTTCTCCTTCTTTTGTAATTTGTAATTTATACATGAAGGGAAAGTTTGTTTTCATTTTTATTGAAGTACAGTTGCTTTGCAATGTATTATTTTCTGCTGTACATCAAATTGAATCAGCTACACATGTACATATATCCCCTTTCTTTTGGATTTCCTTCCCATTCAGGAAACCACGGAGCACTGAGTAGTGGAGTTCCTTGTGCTATACGTGAGTTCTCATTAGTTATCGATTTTACAATTGTAGTGTATATATGTGAATCCCAATCTCCCAATTCATCCCATCCCACCTTTCCCCCTTTGGTATTTGTATGTTTATTCTCTGCATCTGTGTCTCTATTTCTGCTTTGCAAATAGGTTCATCTACACCATTTTTCTAGATTCCACATATATGTGTTAATATATGAGACTTTTGTTTTTCTCTTTCTTTGTTTTAAGTGCCAGTCTGAGTAGGGGACACAATTTCAGAGTTCATAGAGCATCTTCAAAAGTTCAAAATCTGGGACTCAGGTAGTTGAAAGGAAACTTTTGATGCATGACTCAGTGTATTCACATTCAAGGCCATCTGGTAGGAATGGTGGTTTCTTAGGTTTGCTGATGAAGCAGTCTGTCAAGCAAAAGAATGTGAGCTTCTCTAGCACCTGGCTATTCTCTGGAGTTGAGCCTGCTTGGAAGTCCTCTTCAGCTTGGAGGAGGGAAATAAATCTTGCCCCGAAATCCATCTGTGGACCCTGCCAAATAACTTTTGCCTTTGGGTTCTCTTATTTATAGCACGAGAAAACCTGAAGCAGTTCAGTAACTTCATTTCTTTTCATATAATTTATATTTTAAGATGCTTCAGAAGGATTTCCTTGAGCCAATTTAATCCAGTGAGGTCCAAGAACCAAAGATGAGGGGACATCTTTTCTTTGGAGCACAGCACATGGGGAGGGTTGAGTCCCAAATTCACCTGCCATCCCATGAAAGCACACGGTGTAGCCCGTCAATATAAAGCTGAGATAAATTTCAAAGTAATTTCTCTTCTGATTTATCAAAAAAAAATGTCATAGAAATTTGCATTAGACTGTGTAAAACCAAGAAGTTGGGTAGTATACAAGCTGTTCATATATTAAAGTTTAAAGCTATCTCATTTGTTGTAAGGTGATATTTTCTACCATCTGTTTCTTATTATAATGATGTGATTACTTTAAATGAAGATCATCTACGGAAATAAATGGAAAAAATGACTGCATACACTATTATTTTGTCCCTTTGGTTCATTGGGAAAATTTGTACTAAATTTGTCAGTCTCCATTTCTCTTTATAAAGGTAACGTTAATATAATCGATTACTCCATTAACAAGGGACATTTTGTGCAGGAGAACTACACTATATATCTTTTCTTTTACTTATGCAAATTGCAACAAAAGCAATTAGATGTTTTCTAATTCTCAATATTATATTTATTTTAAAGAGTAATAATTTTATTCAGCAATGAATATGTATGAGTGAAGTTATTTTTCCCTCTCTGAAAAATAGAGGTGGCTGCATAACTGTTTCGGTCCTTTATTGGATTTCTTTTTATTTTTTTTATTAAAGCATCTGTTGTTAGATGACAATTCAGTTGCTGGTTAAGTAGAGGGGAAGGCTGTGAAAATATTTTAAATGAATGTATACTTTTATATCCTAAGATGAAGAGGTGAACAACTATAATTGTGCTGAGGAGAAGGCTGTGTCCTACCTGCTCCTCCTTCCTTCTCTTGCCAACTCATCCATGTTGGATGTGATAGCAATGCTGAAAACTTGGTTTCTGTGACTGCTGCCGAATCAAATCTTGGAGACAGAGTTTTGGGTGAAGTAGAAAAGAATACTGGAGGTTTATTCCTTTGCCAGACAAAGGGGGACACAGCAGGCTCCTACTTCCCAAAACTATATTTCCCAGCCTGGGAGGATAAGATGATGAATTTTATAGCAATGTTCCAAGGATAGGGTTGCTGAAAAATTTAGGGTGTGTTCAGGGCCTGCACTTCTTTAATCTGGTCTCAGATAATATTTTGATGAGCTTCTCTGACTCCTTGATTCTGGTATTCCCTTGAATGACAAATGCTAACTTCTTCCTTTTGTTGGGTTTTAGTTCTTTAAAGAGCTCAAAGACATTGTTAGGAAGCATCACTACAAACAAAGCTAGTGGAAGTGATGGAATTCCAGTGGAGATATTTCAAATCCTGAAAGATGATGCTGTGAAAGTGCTGCACTCAATATACCAGCAAACTTGGAAAATTCAGCAGTGGACACAGGACTGGAAAAGGTCAGTTTTCATTCCAATCCCAAAGATAGGCAATGCCAAAGAATGCTCAAACTACCACACAATTGCACTCATCTCACACACTAGTAAAGTAAAGCTTAAAATTCTCCAAGCCAGGCTTCAGCAATATGTGAACCGTGAACTTCCAGATGTTCAAGCTGGTTTTAGAAAAGGCAGAGGAACCAGAGATCAAATAGCCAACATCCGCTGGATCATGGAAAAAGCAAGAGAGTTCTAGAAAAACATCTATTTCTGCTTTGTTGACTATGCCAAAGCCTTTGACTGTGTGG
>NW_011494677.1:13140308-13181431 GCF_000754665.1 Bison bison bison | reverse complement strand
AATAAACTGTGGAAAATTCTGAAAGAGATGGGAATACCAGACCACCTGACCTGCGTCTTGAGAAATCTGTATGCAGGTCAGGAAGCAACAGTTAGAACTGGACATGGAACAACAGACTGGTTCCAAATAGGAAAAGGAGTACGTCAAGGCTGTATATTGTCACCCTGCTTACTTAATGTATATGCAGAGTACATCATTAGAAACGCTGGGCTGGAGGAAGCACAAGCTGGAATCAAGATTGCTGGGAGAAATATCAATAACATCAGATATTCAGATGACACCACTCTTACGGCAGAAAGTGAAGAAGAACTAAAGGGCCTCTTGATGAAAGTGAAAGAGGAGAGTGAAAAAGTTGGCTTAAAACTCAACATTCAGAAAACTAAGATCATGGCATCTGGTCCCATCACTTTGTGGCAAATAGATGGGGAAACAGTGGCTGACTTAGATGGGGAAACAGTGGAAACAGTGGCTGACTTTATTTTTCTGGGCTCCAAAATCACTGCAGATTGTGATTGCAGCCATGAAATTAAAAGATGATTACTCCTTGGAAGGAAAGTTATGACCAAACTAGACAGCATGTTAAAAAGCAGAGACATTACTTTGCCAACAAAGGTCTGTCTAGTCAAGGCTATGGTTTTTCCAGTGATCATGTATGGATGTGAGAGTTGGAGTATAAAGAAAGCTGAGCGCCAGACAATTGATGATTTTGAACTGTGGTGTTAGAGAAGACTGTTGAGAGTCCCTTGGACTGCAAGCAGATCCAACCAGTCCATTCTAAAGGATATCAGTCCTGGGTGTTCTTTGGAAGGACTGATGTTGAAGCTGAAACTGCAATACTTTGGCCACCTGATGCGAAGAGCTGACTCATTTGAAAAGACCCTGATGCTGGGAAAGACTGAAGGCAGGAGGAGAAGGGGATGCCAGAGGATAAGATGATTGGATGGCATGACCATCTCGACAGACATGGGTTTGGGTGGACTCCAGGAGTTGGTGATGGACAGGGAGGCCTGGTGTGCTGGGGTTCATGGGGTCTCAAAGAGTCAGACACGACTGAGCAACTGTACTGAACTGAACTGATCCCTTGAGGTGGAACCTGAATATTCATTGGAAGGACAGATTATAAAGCTGAAACTCCAATACTTTGGCCACCTGATTCAAAGAACTGACTCACTGAAAAAGACCCTGACGCTGGGAAGGGCTGAAGGCGGGAGGAGAAGGGGATGATGGAGGATGGGATGTTTGGATGGCATCACAGACTGAATGGACATGAGTTTGAGTAAACTCCAGGAGTTAGTGATGGACGGGGAGGCCTGGCGTGCTGCAGTCCATGTGGTCGCAGAGAGTCAGACACGACTGAGCGACTAAACTGAACTGAGGTGGACCCAGTGCCCTGCCCCAGGGCTGCACTATTGTCTCTTGGCTGCTCCTCCCTTGTCTCTGCATCCCCTCTCTCCTCTGGTTAGTGACTGTATGAACCTGCCCTTTGGAACTCTGGAAGGTAGTGGAGGCTGGAATCGGTTCCCTACAAACCAGGAATGGGAACACACAAAGGTTTGTCTGCCCAAGAGCCCCACAGTGTCCTGATTTGTTTCACTGGCACCAAACAAAAGGGGGCCGCACTGCCTTGACATGAGTGTTTCCCGTGTACCAGTTGGAGAGCTAATTCAGAATCTCACATACGTGTATTTACTGTCTGTCTTTCTTCAGTGAGTGTGAGGACAGCCTCTGATATGGCCCCCTAGTCACCCACGGTACCTATTTGTTGAATGATGGCCAAGTGAGAGGGCAGAGGGAAGTCAGCTAGAGCGTGGGGGAGACTGTTCTCCATCAAGTCCAATCAGCGCCAGCATGGGTTACTCAAGGTCAAGAAAGTTGTTTAATGGGATGGAAGAAAAGACTGACTTTATTTTTCAAAAGTGCTGACTTTATTTTTCAAAAGCTTGTTTGGAACCTAAAGGGCATTTTCTGTAGCTGTCTTGTAACATAACAAAAATATTTGGCCTGTGGATCCCCTGAAAAAAACTCCTACACAAAGAGCAGTTGAAACTCAACCTATCACAGATAAAACATGGAGTGAGTTTTTTGTTCATTTGTTTGTTTGTTTTTAACAGAAGTGGAATTCTGTCCCCCAGGCATCATGGTGACTCCCCATGGCCTGAGATGAGGACTCTGATAGGCAGAGGGCATGAGATGGATCCCTCAGAGGATCGAAGTGTGAGAATCTGCAGAAACACCTGGGAACATTGCTTGTCCCAGACAACTTTTGCCTCCTAGTGTTCCAGGGATAAACTTGTAGCATTCCTTGCTTTCTGCTGATGTGTGTTAGTTGCTCATTTGTGTCTGACTCTTTGAAACCCCACTAAATGCAGCCTGCCAGGCTTCTCTGTCCATGGGATTCTCCAGGCAAGAATACTGGAGTGAATTGCCATTCCCTTCTCTCAATGATCTTCTTGACCCAGGGATTGAACCCTGGTTGCCTGCATTGCAGGCAGATTCTTTACCATTTGAGCTATAGGGAAGTAGCATTCCTTCCTTTCTGCTGGCAGGCATAGGATAGAAAGCCATAGCACAGAAGACCAGAGAACTGGCTTTGGGCCAAATTGCCTGTGGTTTTTATCCTGTTGTTTAATATGTATGTAAATTGGGTCAAATTTCTTAATCTCTCTGTCTCAATTTCTGCATCTATGAAAAAGGAAAACTAATCTGACCTATTTCATCAGGTCATTGTAATGATCAAGTTAGTAGCTATAAATGGTTTGCTGTTGTTTAGTCACTAAGTTGTGTGCAGCTCTTTGTTGACCCCGTGGACTGAGACATGTCAGGCTTCCCCGTCCTTCACAATCTCCCAGAATTTGCTCAAATTCATGTCCTTTGAGTCAGTGATACCATCCAATCATCTCCTCCTCTGTTGCCCCCTTCTCTTCCTGCTCTCAATTTTCCCAGCATGAGGGTCTTTTCAAATGAGTCAGTTCTTCTCATCAGATGGCCAAAGTATTGGAGCTTCAACTTCAGCATCAGTCCTTTCAATGAATTTTCAGGGTTCATTTCCTAGCATTGACAGGTTTGATCTCCTTACTGTCCAACAAAGCACATACTCAATAAATAGTGAGTTGAAAGAATTGTCATGATTTTATATTGGCAGTTGGAGAAATAGCAGGACCTTGGTCAAAATAGAGAAGCTTTAAGAGGGAATTACTTTGGGGGTCAGATGATGAAACATATTTTTAGATAATTAATTTGGGGAGGGGGATTGTTAAAGCATTACCGCCCAATAAGCACCATCCATTGCCTTATACATGTGACACCTTTTGCCAGAAAAAATTAGTGAGCCTGCCATTGTCGTCAGGACATGGGAGAGAATATTCATGCCAACTCTCAGTACTCAGAAAGGACAGAACTTCAGAACTTCCTCAGTGTCTGGGAGCAGGATTTGATAACAATGAGAACAGAGAAAACAGGAGTTCGAGGGTTTCAATTCACAGAAGCTAGTTTCATGGAAATGAAACTGACCTCTTTCTGAAGGTTATCTGGCCCTTTCTGTTGTTCACATTTTTTGTTGTTGTTTCAATATTATCTCAAGACATTTATTTAAAATTCTTTTTATAGTATCCTTTTCAAAGGAGTTGGTTATCACTCACTTTCTCATTTCTTTCTAAATTGTTTCATTCCATTCTTTTAATTAAGGTTGGCTGACAATCCAGATCAGACAAATAGAATTTCTTAAAAGCCAATAATAAATCATGGCTATTTAATTGAAATAGTGGGGAAGAGTTGATAAGCCGAAGCCTTTTCATACAGTGATAAGGCTGAAAACCGTATATGAGAAATGAGAAATCAAAATAATTTTAAGCCATGAGTATGTTAATAGAAAAATGACTAGTGATTGATATATGTAGGAAGTAATTACATAAATATCAGCAAGTAGCATGTATTATATATTGAATAGCATGACTAAATTGAAATAGTCATTTATATAATCAACCATGGGATAACAAACCCAGGATGGAAAGATTTACTGAGAACAAATATTTACTTTAAAGTGAAAGGCACTGCCTCACCATTTTTTGAGTGAAATTATACATTTTATATTCTCTTTATATTTTGTGATGTAAACTCAAAGAGAAGGGTTCTTTGTTTGCATAGACAAAGCTGGTCTTTCTTCCTGAAGATACCTGACATTTTATAATCAGGTGGGCAAATTTTAATGTGTGATCAGTGGTTAGTAGAGAAAGAAAAAAGTCACTCAAAAGCTAACCAAGGAGAAGTGGCTTCATGAAATTAAGGTGAAAAATGAAAGTATAAGGAAGAAAATCTCAAGTTTTATAAAAATGCATTTTGTTAATCTACCTTCTCTCCCCACTTCTAACTAAGAAAAATTGTACTGAAAGCCTTTAAAAATTCTTTCAATATTTAATTATTTTAAATATTACTTATTAAACATTGCATCTCCTAGCTCTAATATATACATATATAGTTTTCTCCAAAAATGGGCTTCATGATTAAGTAAAATAGCAGCAATAGGAATCAATATCCCTAAGTTTGTAAAGAAACCATTTATTGCACATCTTGAGGTTCATTTTCATTTTTGACGTATAATATAATATGTCAAATATATTGTAATATTATATTATAATATATAATACATCACATATATATAATATATTATATGTGTGAAATACAATATAATATTTCATATATATATTTCATATATATATATATAATATATATGTGGAGAAGGAAATGGCAACCCACTCCAGTGTTCTTGCCTGGAGAATCCCATGGACGGAGAAGCCTGGTAGGCTGCAGTCCATGAGGTCGCAGAGTCGGACACAACTGAAGCGACTTAGGAGTAACAGCATACATTTTATATGGATATTAACATCATGTGAAATAACAGATTTAATATTTAATTTCATAGTGCCAGAGCACCAAACACTTTATTGAGAGAGACAGGTCATTTTGGACATTTCAGGGATATAATGCTTGAAAACTAAGCCATGGCCAAGGATAAACAAGATCTAACAGCTTGATAGATCACTGTCATTGCTCCAACAGGACAGAGACAGCAGATAGAGAAATAGAGGCCCCAAGGAGACAGAGGAAGCTAAAGATGAATGGTATCAAATGTTACCGTTAATGGAAAAAAACTTGGGGGAAATGCTTGAAGGACTCTGGCTGCTTTATTGCAACTTCCTTGAAATCAGTATCTTGCTTTCCCTTTACCACTTGCAAAGCAATGAACCAACCTAGACTTCACCTCTCTGGAGCTCAGCATGGGGGCGAGCCACACACAGTCTATTTTCCAAGATGTTTTGCTTTCTGTCTGAAGGCTTCGACCCAAGAGAAGGCTTTGGAATCAGAATAGTTCATAGTTTTGAGGCAGAGGGCAGAGTCACTCAGCTGATGGGTACCATGCTGGGCTCTGCAAAACCCCATTCATCATCTTGAGGGGGGAGCTCTCCAGCAGGGTTTGCAAGTGTGAGAAAGAGGCTCAGAGATGCAGAAGACCTCAGTCAAGAATGCCCAGTTGAAATCACCCTTTATTTTAGGGGGGATTGTACCTCCCAGTGGATTTCTTAAGCTTTGTATTTTTTATTTTATTATGCTTTATTTCCTACAAATGTAACACAGTTCCTTCTCCCACAGCCAAGCAACTTTAATTTTCAGGTTCGCCATGCAGAAACTTTCTTGTTTGGAAACTAACAGACCTTTCAGAGAAAGGTGTATATATTTCATAAAATGAATTCCAAGGTGATAATGTCTGTACAAGTCCCTTCTGTGAAATAAATGTTATTCTCAATGTATGATTTTAGGTATAAAGTGATATCTTCAATATAATCAACTCCAAATATTTTGCTAGAAGTAGAATAAATATCACAGTTTTTAAAATGCCCTGAACTGAATGATTCTTGACCAAATGGAGTATCTTTGATTTTTAAGCCCTGGTGGCTGTAACACAAATCTGAAATATTCTGTATTCCTGTTGCTAAATAAAGAATAAAGATTTGAGCTCTTACTCCATTAAAGAGTGTTCTAGGCATGTGAAGGATATAGAAATATGATGATACACATGTCATCATTTCTGCCTGTGAAAGGCTTTCCATTTAGGGAGAAGAACTAAGACTTGATAGAAAAGAAAACACTTCATGGTACTCTGTGAGGTTAATTGCTAGGTAAGTTCTAGAATTTAAAACAAGAAGCACCTTAGAGGTCGAATAATTCAACCTCCTTGTTTTATGAAATATAAAAGTTCTCATTGTAAAGAAATTGTCTCCACATAAATAGGGAAACCTGTTCAAACCAAGGTGTCCTAACTCAAAGTTGAGGGCTCCTTGCTCCAGCCACACTTGATCTGCTGGAACAGCAGGGGAGGATAAGAGTGGGTCCTTGATCCACAGCAGCTGAGGTGTCAGGTTAACTGTGTCCTCTGGTTGACCACAGACAGAGGACATGCACTTACTTACTCTACTACTTGTAGAGTAGCTGACCATACAACAGGTCAGGGTTGGCCAGAAAAGTAAGAGGAATGTTTCCAGCACCCACTTACAGTGAGTCCAGGAAAGAGGAAGGAGAAAGCAAGTTAATAAGTATTATCTATCCATCATGTCCCACCAGATTCATCAGTGATTCATATGCAGGAGTTAGTATTTGCTGAATGAGAGAATCATTGCTCAACAATCCTGCAAGGTGTGGTTATTCCTAGCCTCAATAAGGACACTGACGCTGTTCACCTGGTGGCAAATGTTTGCTCATAGCCTCCTGAGCACCAGACTTTGTGTTCAACACAGTAGTACCAAGAGACCCACCACCTGAATTCCCTACTTGATTAAATAGTAGGCATATTGGAGATGGAACTTCAAGATGGGTGTGCGTGCTCTGCTTCTGAACTTTATTCCTACCAACTCAGAGAAGTCATGTAACATTTTAAGATCACAAAGCGTAGAAGTGGAAGTTCGCTTTCCAAATCACAGCTTTCACAAAATACTTTAGAATTGCTGTTCTTTCCATTATGACTCACAGCCTGCCCTGGGAGAGAGTGGCGGATGAATCAGTTCGGGTTAGAAAAATGCAGCTGAGAAGAACAGAAGTCGGTGGGGATAGGAGCAAAGAGGACAGAGGATGAGGTAGCCTGTGTACGTACTGTGTCCAGGACAGGAATGCAGGGATGCTCTTTAAATAGACTCAAACCTGAGCACCTTGAGAGCTCTACACACAAAGAGAGAAGCCTGGAAAATGAGAAGCAGCTGGAAGATGAATGGACGCTATTTCTAGTGGATCACAAATAAGAGAAGTGAATCAAGCATATGCAAGAGAAATTTTTCTTTTACTGCAAAATTGCTACAAATGCACATTCTTCTCTCCATATCCCATACATACCCCACATACATGCCAGAACCCAGCAATTCACAATTCTTCCCCTGTTTCTGCCTCCAGTCCCTGGCAATCAACGCAACCCTGTTTAGAAATCTGTTTGAAAGCCATGGGATGAAAAAGAGGAATGAGGATATATTGACTTTCAAAAATCATAGGCCTTATTCTTTGCTTGGTATAGGCTAGGGTTTATACTGGGGTGCCGCAGAGGTTCCTTTCCAGTGAGTCTGAGAATCAAGCAGGTGTGTGGACTATGGGAAAGAAACAGATACTAGGGTATACTTCCCTCCTCTGGCTTAAATTTGTGAGTGTACAGGCTGCCTACTGATGTTAACCATGTTTAAGTGAGGCACTCTTCAAAAAGCTGAGGCTGGTGAACTCGTGTTGGATGTGTCAGTGTGTTAATTCAGTTACTGCGTCGGGAAGAACCACCGTGAGAAAGGAGAATTGTACCGAAGGCAGGTGGTAACTCTCTCACAGTGAAAGACTGGCCTATAATGTTGGAATATGCACATTCTTGTAGAGAAATAAGTAAAATGGAAAAGAGCAAAGGGCCCGTGGCTACTTTTCCCAGCCTCTTCGAGCAGAACAAAATACTGCTCCCCACTAAAAGAATGACAACTCCAGATTTCCAATGGATCAGTGATTTCAAGGGAGGCAATTTACTCCTAACACTTCCTGTGCCCTGAGAAAATGTGACTAAAATATGAAACTGTAAAAAAAGCACAGAACCTTCAAGTAGTTTAGACAGAAAGGCAAAGTTAGAGATCATCTGGTTCAGTGGTTATTAACCTTTGAAAGAAAGAAAAGAATGTGATAAAATTTGGGACTCACTCCCTGTGGGGGAAAAACACAAATGCACATTAATGCAGTCTGTATGCAATTCCAGGAGTGTCTTTAGCGCTTGTTATTAGAGTCAGAATTCCTGAGCTGGTGGAACCCTCAATTAAAGGGGAACCCCCAGTGGTTCAGATGGTAAAGAATTTTCCACAATGCAGGAGACCAGGGTTGGATCCCTGGGTTGGGAAGATCTGGAAAAGGGAAAGGCTACCCACTCCAGTATTTTTTCCTGGAGAATTCCATAGACAGAAGAGCCATGGGGTCACAAAACATCAGCCATGACTGAGTGACTAACACTTTTCACTTTCACACTTTCACAACTACCTTTCCTAGGGTCACCAGGTAACTGGTGTTGGAACAAGACAGAGTAGCCCAATATTTAGCCTACACCTAATTAGAGCTACTACCCAAATTACAGGAAGTTATTATCTGAGGGACTTAGAATTGCCTCATACATTAACCATCAGATTTTTCCTTGTTGGTGTCATTCAAAATTATGCCCTTCTGGCACTACTAGTAACTTTCTGGATAAGTTCAAATTAAAAGAGAATTTTAATTAGTTGTACTGTTGCTATTTCATAAATTAGATATTCTGATCTGCTGTTTTCCCTTGCATTAAGAAAAAAATTGGTTTTGGTTATTTTGAAATGTCAAGGTATTATCTCTTTAAGACCACTCATGATCACTCCAGGGCTAGTTCTCATAGTACCAGGTATTCATGTGGCTCTGTTACTGCTTTAAAGTAAAATGAGATTCTCGAATAAATAGGCTTTAAAATATCTGAGCCAGTATCGCTTCTATTGAAATTCATAGGATGGTAATCTGAAGTTGGTGTTGTCAGGCTTTCTGATGAGGGAGGCAAGCTTATCTTAATAAAGAGTGACTTTCCTAGGACCAGGAGACAACTGGAGGTTATAAAGTTAGGAATCATTTACATAATGGAGATTATCAATATAATAATATGTGGCCGTAATCTCTTATTTTAGCAGCATCAGTGAGGAGGGGGAAAAGTGACAGAATTCTGAGTTACAAGCATGTGATCTTCTTCTGAATTCTCTCCTGTCTTGTCCTCTTGTCAGACAGCAGCTGGGTTCATTGCATCTTCCCTGTTTTATCCCTGTCATGGAGGAGTCTGCTATGTTGGGGAAAAAGATAAAAAAAAAAAAAAAGAGTATTGCTCCTTTAGCAATAGAATAGGTTGGGTAGATGATAAATTTACAGATTCATTGAAATTGATGAAGACATTTGAGAAGATATACTTAATGGATTTACTAGAAATTAGATGTTCCTATTTCCCAATAAACCAAAGAAGTTTATTTACTAAACATAAATGCCAGAGTAGTACTTAAGACAGGATTATATCCTGAGACTTTAGACAGTATTTATGGGAGATTTGGGTAACAGTTTAAGACACATCTTATGAATACCTCAGATATTCCAGGGCAGAGTCATCTTTCATAAGACATTTTGGTAACCTCAGTATTCAGTACGAAGTCTGGTACATAATAGGTATATATATATATATATATATATATATATATATATATTGTTGGGTTGGTGTTTATCTATGTCAAGTGATTTTTGATGGGGGCTGAGAAAGCTCTATCTGTTCTATGCAGCTCCCACTCAGAATCTAGGCTATCCATTTATTCTTGTAAGCTTTGCTTCTTGAACTTGGAATAATTTTATGTATATGGCTTATGTGTAAACTGAATTCATTCCAAGTGGAGTAAATGAAAAGCAGTTACACACCAAAGAGCAGTGTTGTCTCATAACAGAATAAAGATTAATTTCTGTGCATCATAATCAGTATAACAACAGTTCCCTAAAAGATATAAAATTTGGTTCAGTTTGGCTGATCATATTAGAATAAAACTTACATAAACAAAATTTACATACAAATAGAATAAAGGGAGGATTTGGACCTTGGGTAGCGCATTTATTATTGAGTATTTCCATGTAAATCCATTAATTACTACAATGAATTGTATTGAAATGTGTAATCGCATCCCCTGTCTAGTCAACTTATAGAAGACTGAGTTTGGAACTGTGTCTCTGGACATATAGAAACTGAAATAAGTGGATTTTTAAATTTTTTGAATAATAAGGTATAGTTCCACACAATTTCACAATTTGTAGCAGCTAAAGAGCAGGTGGACAATAAATTCAGATACTGGCTAAATGGGTGTGATAATTAATGCCAAACTAGGGAACAACTTCAGCTAATGAAAAATATAAACAGAGATTTTAATTGGATGAAAGGGACTCCTAGCACAGTTAATAATGGATCTTGAAACATACAAAATAAATGTCCTCTAGCAACCACTTTCAATAAAACAGTGGACTAGAAAGTTTTGCTTCAACCTAATCCATATATGCCCACTGTATTTGCCATTAAATTAGTAACTTTACTTGTTAATTATATCATTAACCAAGCTCAGGGACCTACATGCATTTTTAATTATCACTTTAGCATTGGCATCCAGTGGATTTAGGATTAATTTAGAAAGACAGAGCCTGTATTGTTTCTTTCAAATAGTGAAAATCCCGGAAATGATGGGATTTTCTCTGGATAAACATGAGAAAATTATCACATTTATTCTGATTCTTTTTGCGCTGGATCTATTCCTTAATTCCAGATTGTAATTCAACCCAGATTATAAAGTTATTGAGTGTTAATTAAAAATAACCTTAAGAGACTTAAAAATTAGAAACCTACTCTACTTTTCTCATCTTCCATGCCCTCTTACAGCCTCCTGCTTTCACTGTATTTACATTTTCCTTATAACACTGTATTTTTTAATATTTATTTGGCTGTGCTTGGCTTACATGGGATCTTTGATCTTTGTTGTGATGTGCAAACTCTTCGATGCAGCATGTGCAATCTAGTTCCCTGACCAAGGATCAAACCCAGGCCACCTGCATTGAAAGCATGAAGTCTTAGCCACTGGACCACAGGGAAAGTGAAAGTGAAGTCGTTCAGTCGTGTCTGACTCTTTGCGACCCCCATGGACAGCAGCCTACCAGGCTCTGCTGTCCATGGGATTTTCCAGGCAAGAATACTGGAGTGGGCTGCCATTTCCTTCTGCAGGGGATCTTCCCAACCCAGGGATTGAACCCAGGTCTCCTGCATTGCAGATAGACACTTTATCGTCTGAGCCACCAGGGAAGCCCTGGACCACAGGGAGTCCCTGTATTTTCATTTACAAATAATTTTGCCTATCAAATGTCTAAGCCCTTTACTACTAGACTTAGAGTTTATCTCCTACCAGATCTCTAAGATTTTTCATTCTTTGCTTCTGTTCCCATGAATTTTGTTAAGTAAAGGTTCCCATTGAATGATGTGTCAACTTTCTGAAGCTGCAAATGGATCAACGTTTGGGTCTGAATGTGGAGGCAAGAAAAATATATCACTCAAAAATCTAAAGACAAGTGATACAAAAAAGTTATTCATGGTTGTTAATATATAGCTGAGTCTGGAAACTGAGCTATCTTGGCATTATAATTGGGACTTCAATTAAAATAGAAATTGTCTAAAACTCTGAACAGCTAAATAGCTAAGATAGCTTCCAACCACTGATAATCCAGCCAGGGTTATATGATCAAAGAGAGAACACACTGGTTTTGGTGGTGGTGGTTTAGTTGCTAAGTCGTTCCCTGACTCTTGTGACCCCATGGACTATAGACTGCCAGGCTTCTCTGTCCATGGTGGGGGGGGGGGGCGGTTCTCTAGGCAAGAATACTGGAGTGGGTTAACAGTTCCTTCTCCAGGGGATCTTTCTGACCCAGGAATCGAACCCAGGTCTCCTGCATTGCAGGCAGATTCTTTACCAACTGAGCTACAAGGAAAGCCCATGTACCTACAAGTGCATGAAAGTGTTAAGTCTCAGAGGTAAGTAATGCACTCTGAGATGTTCAACCAAATCTTTTGTTATAACAATAGCCAAGCATGCAGAGGCTAGCAAGATATTTTCAGAGCACAAACAATGGCTTTTTTAGACAAGTCACATTTTCAAGAAGTGTCCCTGGTGGCTCAGATGGTAAAGAATCCATCTGCAATGTAGGAGACCCGGGTTCAATCCCTGGATCGGGAAGATCCTCTGATGAAGAGAATGGCAATCAACTCCTGTATTCTTGCCTAGAGAATTCCTTGGACAGAGGAGCCTGGAGGGCTACAGTTCAAGGGGTTGCAAAGAGCCGGATATGCCTGAGTGGCTAACACTTAACACACTAGTCTGTTGATGAGGCAAGAGGCAGGAAAAGACACTTCATGCCATGAACATGATAGCTTTGACTATCTCTATTCACTGGGAAAGAAGTAACACAAAAAGAATAGCAGGTCATGATTAAAATTCCCACAAATCTGGAACACAACCCTGGACTCTTCTTTTATACAAACTTCTGATGATGCTTTAGCTAAAGGAAAACAGATTTATTCAAAGATGAACAATAAAATGAACCCCAAATAAGATGCCAATCAAGATACCACAGAGGGTTGTACAGACGGTTGTACAAGACAAGGGTTGGAAAAACAAAAATGAACAGCAGGCAAAGAACACTCACCAGAAAATCATTTTTCCTGCTGTTGCTGCTAAGTCGCTTCAGTTGTGTCCAACTCTGTGCGACCCCAGAGACGGCAGCCCAGGCAATTCTCCAGGCAAGAACACTGGAGTGGGTTGCCATTTCCTTCTCCAATGCATGAAAGTGGAAAGTGCAAGTGAAGTCACTCAGTTGTGTCCGACTCTTAGCGACCCCGTGGACTGCAGCCTACCAGGCTCCGCTGTCCATGGGATTTTCCAGGCAAGAGTACTGGAGTGGGTTGCCATTGCCTTCTCCACATTTTTCCTGAGTAGATGAAAAATTATAATAAAATGTTTCTTACAAATTAAAAAAATTAATATCTCTGATGCAAGAGTACCAAGTAAAAGCTGTAATTGAAGTAAGTGTTAACAACACACTGGAAAAAGACAAAATATCGGCTTGTCTGGCAGATGTCATAAAAGAAGTAGAAAGGGGAAAAAAAATCACAGAACTAAGGGAGAAACTGGAAGCAACTGAAGAATAATGGACGTTGCTTAACACAGTAAGGAGCATGAAGGAAAAATAGGAGAGAATAAGCAAAATTAAATGGAATTTAATAAAGAATTTAAGAGAATACAAGAAAATTATAGATTTGGGAGACAAGTGAAATACCATGTATATCTAACTGGTCTGACAAAAAGAAATAAGGACAGTAATAAAGAATATATGCTTAAATATATAATACAAAAAAATTCTCCAGGGGGAAAAAAGAAGCCTTAAGTGTTCAGTTTGGAAAAGCATATTGTGCCCTAAGAAAGGGGCTAATGAGAAAAATTACTTCAACAAATATCTTAATAATTTAAATTTTTAAAAAGATAATCTTTTTCAAATCTCAGCTAAAATCAAGGTCTTGTATAATAATAAAAAATGTATTGCTATCCTCAGACTTATTCATTACAACAGTCAATGCCAGAAAACAAGAGAATAGCTCCGAAGTATTCCTCAAGAAAATTCCTCATAGACAGAGAAACAATGATAAAAGAATGAAAAAAAAGTAAGACCTCTGTTATTGAACAAAACAAAAAAAGTTGGGTCTGTGTACCCTCCTGGCTTCTAGAATCTATTAGATGATGAACTACATCAACCAAGAAAGGATGGAGAAACTAAGACAAAAGCTCATTGTTATCATTAAATAAATTCATCTGTAAGATTCAAATAAATGTAGATACTACAATTGTGTAACAGAATGCACATCTCAACCCTTTTTGATCTAGAAATAGTACAGATTAAAAAATGGGATGGGGAAGAGAGAGAAAGGAAGAGTCAGTATGTACAAATCTTTTACAACTAGAATGAAGAATATATTAAAGTGAGTAAATCAAGTAGTAAAGGAAGTAAATATGACAATAAAATGTAAATACTTGGGACTATGAAATGAAATAAAATTTGATCATTTAAATGGTGGAAGGAGAATACAAGTAAATATACTAATATGTCCTAAGAAATCAACTAAAAGATTTTTAACTCCTTAACTTTTTAATATGCCCTACAAAGTTAAACAGAAGAGCCTTTAAAGTTTTAAACAATGGGAAGGAGTGTGACAGGGTAAAACAGAATAGGTGGCAAGTGACTTCCTGTCTCTGCTATCACAATTTAACTTAAAAGTCAGATATATAGCATGCTGTCTTCCTAATATTTTTCTAAGGAAAATACTTTGTTTCCTAGCATCCTATTCTTTTGGTTTTTTTTTGGACTCAAACATAATAGTAAATGCATGCCTGTGTAATTCAGTTTCTCTAGGAAAGATGTGAGAAAAACAATTCTCACATGTCTAGTGTCTACTCTTTAATGAAACAAAAGCTCAGTAGCATACTTCAGCCATTGGAAAAATTGTAAGGGCAGTATTTGGGTGGCGGGAGTCGGGCAGGGGGGAAATCTAGTCAGTACCTCAGAGTGAAATAGCATCTGGTTAAATGGTAAAGAGACCCACCACACTAACTAAAAGGTCTAAGAGTCTATGGGCAACTACAGATTTTGAACTGCAGATTCAAAGATAGTATCAAAATCTGTATTCATTTCCATTAGGGCTTCCATAACAAAGATCCACAAACTAGGGGGCTTAGAGCAACAGAACTGCTTCAGGGTTCTGGAGGCCAGAAATCTCAAAACTGGCAGCAGGTCAAGCTCACCCTGGAGGCAGCAGGAAAGGATCTGCTCCGGGCCTCCTGGCTGGTTTCTAGTCGCTGCAAGAGCTCCTTGCTCTGTAGGTGGCTGTCTTCTTGTCTCTTCGCATCATCTTTCCTGGAGTACCTGTCTGCCGTTGTGTCCAAACGTTCTCCTTTTTTAAGGACAACACATGGAGTTAGGGCGCACCCTAAAGACCTCATTTAAACTTGATTAATTCTGTAAAGACCCAGTTTCCAAACCAAGTCATACACTGAGGTTCTGAGGTCTAGGGCTTAAATGTATCTTTTAGGGGGAATGCAATTCAATATGTAATAATCTACCCCCAACTCAAATTTGTGCTTTTTCCACATGCAAAATACATTTACCCTACTCCAACATCTTGAAAACTTCATCATTCCAACATCAATTCATATCTAAACTTTATCAGTTTCATCAACTCAAAGTCCCAAGTCTCATCATCTAAATTATCCAGATCAGGTATGGGTAAGAATCAGGGTATGATGGGTCCCGAGGCAAATGACTAAGTTTACTGATAAAACTTATGAGGGACATTCTGGATTATGGATGAACTAAGCCTAAAAATCAAATGTACACGTTAGCAAAATCTGAACATAAATATGTTTTAAGTGGTACAATGGTGAAACCATAGTAACGATTACAAGTCTAAACTCTAGAGATGTAACTTTAATATAGTCCTCATTCTAGTTGTAAAAGATTAATACATTTGTATGCACTGATTCTTATTTTCTCTCCTCCCCATCTCATTTTTTAATCTATACCATTTCTAGATCAAAAAGGTTTGAGACGTGCATTGTTATGCAACCGTAATGAATATTCAAACAAAATTCATTTATTTGAATCTTATAGATGAATTTATTTAATGTTAACAATTAGCTTTTGTCACAGTTTCTTCATTCATTTCTTGGTTGAGGTAACTCATCATCTATTAGATACTGGAAACAAGGAGGGTAAACAGACCTTTTTTTTTTTTTTTTTTGTATGTTCAATAACATAGGTCTTAATTTTTTCTTTCTTGTATCATTGTTTCTCTGAGGAATTTTCTTGAGATGTTCTAGTTTTCTGAAGCCATCTTTTACTCACATTAACCTGGAAACAAGATTTATCTGTACAATAATCAATGAGATCAATGGGAAAATGTCATCTATCTTAGTATCACACAACAAAATCCAGCTTAAAGTCTTAGCATTATTAATTGAATCCCTCTCAATCTACCCCATCCAGACTGCTTCAAACTTACACCCAGTGGTCATCAAGCTTACTCGTAAAGTTCCCTCTTCTTTTTAAAAATAGAATATCCATGCATATCATGGACCACACTGGAGTTTGCTGCTGCTGCAAAGTTGCTTCAGTCGTGTCCGACTATGCAACCCCATAGATGGCAGCCCACCAGGCTCCCCCGTCCCTGGGATTCTCCAGGCAAGAACACTGGAGTGGGTTGCCATTTCCTTCTCCAATGCATGAAAGTGAAAAGTGAAAGTGAAGTTGCTCAGTCATGTCTGACTCTTAGGGACCCCATGGACTGCAGCCCACCAGGCTCCTCTGTCCATGGGATTTTCCAGGCAAGAGTACTGGAGTGGAGTGCCATTGCCTTCTCCGACACTGGAGTTTAGTGGTATATAATTTGGTATTTTTCTAATATGTCTTAAGTAAACATTGTTCTTCCATGAACAGTGTTTCAGTGTTAAGAAAGAATTAAGTACTATACATATGATCTCATGCTTATATTCCAAATGCTTGCCCCAAAGCCCAGTGGTGTTCCATCAGTTATGATTTATATAGAGAGATATATGCAGGGTATTTCAGGAAGAGACAAGAGTGTGGGGAGTGTCAGAAGTGTGGGGAGGAATTAAAAGGGAGAGGCTGAATAGATTATAATGACAACAGAACTCTCATCACAATCTCTGCAGTCATCAGCTCAGAATGGTCAAGACCTGATCAAAGACTTGGACTTTTCTATTTTTAATTACTACTTCCTACTCAGGCCCAACCAGAGAAAGCCAGCTAGTTCCCCAACCAGTCACAGAAGATGTATCCTTTCTAGTTAGCCCATCTCCAGCTTCCCTAGGTCAACAGCTTTCAATGGGAGGGTAGCCAAAGCCTTCCCTCTTTGCATCAGACAGCTTTCTCACCCCTCTGCCTGCCTTTGAATCTCTGCCAAATGCAAGTGATGATGGCTGACTTCTGTGCTATAGCAATCTCTGAATACATAGTCCCTGCTTGTTCTCATTTGAGTGGTCTTCACTTATTTCCACAAAACACTTCACCTTATGAGTGGGAGAAAATGGCTCAGATGAAAATCCAGACCTGGGGTCATTTGCTCTTGAGAGCAGCAGGACACCTCTCCCTACCCCACATGAATGAGCAGTGTTCTCTAAACAGCACCATTATATTTATATCCTTTACAAAATTACAAAGCTAGAAGATCCTTATTTTTCTTTTTTTTTGTATTTTCAGGAAAGAACATCCTGAAAAAGCAGATAATATTTTTTAAATATAGAGGGTTTTCACATGTCATGTATTTGCTCTTTGGAAGATGAAGAATGATCATGGTTGAGGTGTGACCAATCAAATCCTGTTAGAGCTCAAAACAATCCCAGTGATCCAGAGTGACTCCATAAATTCCAAATGCCCACTGCTGCCAAAAATGTAATCTTCCAGAAATACATTCTTAAGTGATCCCTAAAACTTTTTCACAAGGTACATGAACTCTTTTTAAACTAATCAGAGTCATGCATCATGTTTCATGCACTGTAACTCTGAGCTCAGTTCACAAGCCAGCATACCTCGACCTAGAAATATACTGTGAAGTGGAAAATATCACACTGATGACATTTCCTAAGCAGCTAAAATGGGGACAAATTTTCATTTTAATGTGTTTGAGTCTGTATATGAATTTTCTCAGGCAAAGAAATTATTTGTGTTGAATCTTTTTGAAGAGTTATTCTTCAACAATCATTAATTGATTACTATGAATCACTTCATCAGAATCATTATACATTAAAAACAGTGAACTTAAGGAAAATAGCTAGGGCTTTAGTATTGCAGGCAGATTCTTTATCCTCTGAACCACCAGGGAAGCCCTTAACAACAAAACAATTAGGCAAATGATACATCAGAGGTTCTTCCAGCCTTGTAAACCTGATGTGTGTCTCTCTCACAGAATTGGTAATACTTCAAGGCACATATTTGCATGTGTGTCTTCCTTTTTATAGTTGACGTTAATTTCTTTAAGAGTAAAGACTGCTTTTTGAGTGCTTGAGTATCCTAGAACCTTGTTGCCAGACTAAACATAATAAGTATTTAATAAATGTGATATGCATGAATGAATGAATGGAATTATCATTGCCTTTACTCTGCTCCCTTGGTACTGACTATAATTTCTGGCAGTAGCTATAAGGAATGTCTGAGAGGACATAATAGCCTGGCCATAGGATTTGGTAAAAGCTGAGTTCACAGTCTAGTGAATATGAGCCTTGAAACTTTAAGTGAATAAATTGCAAAGGGGTTGACTTTTGTCTCAAGTTTCTAGTTCATATAGCAAGAGTCAAACTTGTACTTGAGCAGGGCAGAGATGACACCAAATGTATGTCACCAACAGGCACTAAGATTTTTCATTCCAACTCAAGATAGGCAAGAAATGCTACACTTTAGGATAATTAAGGAATTGGCTTAAATTCTATGATAATTAAATAGGAAAGATATGAAACAGTGATCATCTATATAGATTTTTTTGAAGAGCCCCAGAACAAAGACTGTACATACTCAGTTACTCAGTCATGTCCGACTCTTTGCAACTCCATGGACTATAGCCCACCAGGCTCCTCTGTCCATGGGATTTTCCAGGCGAGAATACTGGAGTGGGTTACTATTTCCTTCTCCATAAAGACTGTACATACGAAGGCTACTAGTGGATACTCACACCTTGCTAATAGATTCACCTTCTTTAGAGAACATGCTGAGTGTTAAGTATGTGCACTCTGTGTATCAACAGATATTTGTAAAGTACCTGACTAAGGAGACTGTGGGGTGATCCATGTATCAAGTAATAGTTGAACACTAATGGTAACTAGATATCATCAGCTTCTGTGATTAATTTAGATCTGTGAAACAACAGAGCCATTCTCAATTGGGCTCTGCCATGACTTAGGGCCACCATGCACTATTGAACTTCATTTTTCTCCTCCTTCTAAAAGACAAGGGTGTCACGAGTTGGTGTCTAAAAACTTTTTCTTGCTCTATTAATTCTTTCAGAACCAAAATTATAACTTTACAAAATCTTGCTTTTTATATTTACTTTTCCTTAATGCTGAGCCAATATAAGACAGGCATTACATTCAACTCTAGATTATTAGTTCAGTCATTCAGTCGTGTCCGACTCTTTGTGACACCATGGACTGCAGCACGCCAGGCCTCCCTGTCCATCACCAACTCCTGGAGTTTACTCAAACTTGTGTCCATTGAGTCAGTGATGCCTTCCAATCATCTCATCCTTTGTTCTGCTGCTTCTCCCACCTTTAATTTTTCCCAGCATCAGGGTCTTTTCAAGTGAGTCAGCTCTTCACATCACATGGCCAAAGTATTGGAGTTTCAGCTTCAAAATCAGTCCTTCCAATGAACACCCAGGACTAATCTCCTTTAGGATGGACTGGTTGGATCTCCTTGCAGTCCAAGGGACTCTCAAGAGTCTTCTTCAGCACCACAGTTCAAAAGCATCAATTCTTCAATGCTCAGCTTTCTTTATAGTCCAACTATCACATCCGTTCATGCCTACTGGAAAAACCATAGCCTTGATTAGATGGACTTTTGTTGGCAAAGTAATGTCTCTTCTTTTTAATATGCTGTCTAAGTTGGTCATAACTTTCCTTCCAAGGAGTAAGTGTCTTTTAATTTCATGGCTTCAGTCACCATCTTCAGTGATTTTGGAGCCCAGAAAAATAAAGTCAGCCACTGTTCCCATTGTTTCCCATCTATTTTCCATGAAGTGGTGGGACTGGATGCCATGATCTTAGTTTTCTGAATGTTAAGTTTTAAGCCAACTTTTTCACTCTCCTCTTTCACTTTCATCAAGAGGCTCTTTAATTCTTCTTCACTTTCTGCCATAAGGGTGGTGTCATATTGTCCCTTAATGGAAACCAGAACAGTAACACTGTACAGAAAAAGTTCGTAATAGATTGTGGTTATTTACTGCTCATATACCAATAACATGGGGATGGTTATTCTTTAATGAGTTGAACTTTCCAGTATTAGTTTGATTTGGCTGTAGGATTAAAAACCTGATTTCCTCACTGTTGTTTCAGATCTGACTGTTAATTCCCTCTAAATAATAGAAGCGTTTATATAGGAGTCATTATCCTCTCTAAATAATTGAAGTGTTCCAAACAGTTTATATTGGCGAAATCTCACTTCATCAAAGACTTCTTTCATTCAAAGACGTGACTGGGGGTCAGGACAGGCTGGGAGAGCTGCAGAAAAGACTCTAAGGATTTAAAGGGACATGGGTCCTACTAGCTGCCTCTCAGAGTCCGTGAAGAAGCCCACCCTTAAGCTGCTAGCAGTGAGGCAACAGTGGGTCAGCCCACGTGGACCAGCCCACCTGGCCCCCAGGCACTCTCAGAGGTCCCCAGGCCTCAAACACACACCCTCGATCGGGCCGGCTCCCTGTGCCTGCTCCCAGCAGTGGCAGTGAGCGCGGGCTTTATCAGATGGCCACGCAGAGCTCACATGAAGGGTGAGCGTAATTTGTAGGCCAGGGAGAAGCCAAAACTTGAGCCTTCACACCAGCTTTAGGAAAACAAAAGAGAAGCTCTCAACACTCTGCCTGATGTGTTTTAGGATCCAGAAAAGTCATACTAGCTTAAGAATCCTTCCACATGAAGGATCAAGGAGCATAGAGCAGATGTATCCATGAGAGGTCTATGATACCTCAGAATCCAGCAGGGCTGACAGAAGGTATCTGTCTCCCACATACAGTGAGTCAGAACCTGAGGAGGTAACCACTGTTAGAAATGCCAAGAGCCAACACAAAACTTGAAGGAATAGGAAAAAATAAGACAATATATTTTTATGTGTTGAGCATCAGTTAAACAGTTTGTGCTGTTGGGAAGTAGCATAAAGTTTCCTGTTTGGTATGTGTGTGTGTGTTCGTGTGTGTGTTCACATGTGTGCTCAGTCGTGTCTGACTCTTTGCGACCCCGTGGGCTATAGCCCTCCAGGCTCCTCTGTCCATTGGAGTCTCCAGGCAAGAGTACCGGAGAGGGTTGCCATTTCCTCCTGCATGGGATCTCCCCCGCCCAGGGATCGAATTTGTGTCTCCTGCATTGGCAGGCAGATTCTTTACCACCTCACCACCTGGGAAGCCCTTTCCTATTTAATATGTTCCTTCTATTCAAGACTTTGCTATTTATGTAAGACAGTGGTTCTCACACACTAATGAGCTAAAGGGCTATGATGGTGGGTTTCTGGTTCAGTTCTTTCAGAGAAACCAAAGCTGTGGTTTCTAATCCAAACACTCTGCTTTCTTCTATTAATTGTTCTGATAGGTATGTGTGTGTGTGTGTATAAAATATGTGTGTATATGTTTTGAGATAATAAAATGCATGTAGAACACATGTATAATAACCCCCTACAGAGGAAAATGTTGCTATTTTAAATTCCAATTGAAGTAAATAATATTTGTTTTTTCTCAACACTCTACATGTCAAATGTTAAACTTCAAAAAAACATATTTACCAAAATCACAATTATTTTAAAGTATTTAAAAGTGATTTAGAATCACCTGGAAGCTTTGATGAAACACAGATTGCTGTGTCCTATCTAAGAATTTCATATTCATTAGGTCTGGGGTGGAGAACCCACAAGTCTGACAACTTCACAGACGAGGCTGCAGCTGCTCACGCCTGGGACCACACTTTAAGAACCAGTGATCTAGGAAATGAGAAATCCAGATAGAGGACCAAATTCTTTTTCATTGAAGGGTGTCATAAAGAACTTCGGGGAAAATGCCAAAGCAAAAATGCTAGAAGTAGAACATGTCTTCAAGATAGAACATTGCTCTCCTGTATTAAACATCTACATCTATTAGTATTAGGATTCTCTCTCTGTAGCCTGTTTACCACAACCAGTTGAAAACTTGCCATTCTCCTTATTTGCTTATATACTGTGCTTTTCAGGGGATGGGATTAAGGCTATACATTATTGGTAGTCAACATTTTCAAATAAATAAATGAACAGTTTCTTATAATACTTTAAAATAATTATGATTTTGGTAAATATCTTTTTTAAAGTTTAACATTTGATATGTAAGTGAGAAAAAACAAATATTATTTACTTCTATTCATAATTTAAAATAGCAACATTTTCCTTTGTGGGGGAATAGTATACATGTGTTCTTCATGAACTTGATTATCTCAAAACATATACACACATATTTTATATACACACACACACCTATCAGGACAATTAATAGAAGAAAGCATAGTGTTTGGGTTAGAAACCACAGCTTTGGTCTCTGAAAGAACTGAACCAAAAGTCTATTATCACAGCCCTTTAGCTATGAAATGTTAAGCAAGTTATTTCACCTCTCTCAGCTTCCATTTTTCCATCAGTAAAATGCAGATAATACCTTCCTCATAGAGGATCTTGTATGAAATAGATGAGGTAATGTATATAAAGTACTTAGCCAGGGTTTGAAATTTAGAAAGTATCTGTAAAATAATTGACATTGTTATTATTCATAAACAATACCAACAGAAGGGATTCAGTAAATGTTTAGTAAGTGAATAGAAAATTCATCTTATCAGGACTTCAAAAAATATGACACATTCAAATAAAATAGATGAGAGTGATTTACCCCCAAATACGAACCTGTATCAATAAGCTAAAAAATAAAGAACGTTTCTTGATGACATAAAAACAGACACAATTTTTCATAACGTTCATTTTCTATATTTTAGTCTGTATTTATGTTTTGTAAGCATAGGTATTTAGTCATGCTTAATAAAATGTTTTTTCCACGTGACAGGACTCAGTTGACTAATTACCTACAAGCCATTTGAAATATAAAAGGGGTATATTTTCTGCTTGAATTATCTTTCAGCTCATTTTATATGTTTGCAAAATGTATCATCTTGTTATCTGTGAGCATGTGCAGTTCAAGACTTGGCCTATTTATTCTCTGGCTGTGCAGAAGCCAAAGTGCTAATGTGGTAGAAAAAGTTAGGTGAGACAATCACCCTAAACTATGAACAACCCAGATCCTGACTCATGTTTTCACAGTTGTGCTTATTCCACTACGTCATGCTTCCAAATAACAGAGAAAAGCCTGACTGAGTTTTTAAAAAAGAGAAACTCCATACGCGGCTTCATTAACAGCAGTAGTCTATAGCAACTGCGGGTCGCTCTCAGATAATAACAAGATTATATGGAAATTATCACTGGAGTTAATATGTTTCTTATAACAACAAGTTCCAAATGACTAGCAATTTCAGTTTCTGGCTTTCACCCCTTAGATTTTATTCTCCAACAAAATAAAAGAGTAGAACATTTTGGAGTAGCAAAAAGAGAAATAAAAAATTTTAATCTTTCCTTTTCCTTTCCTTTAATTTTTCCTTTCCTTTCCTTTTAATTTTTTCATGTCTAACATTAGACAGCTAGTGCTGCTAGGTACTGTACAGCTCCAATTCTGCTAGAAGCACAAACTGTCTCAACTACGGTCATAAATTACTTGTGTGTCATTTGAATGGCACTGAATTACACGCTGAGCATCAAAACATGCAGCTGTTCAGTGAGGGCTTTTAGTTACTGGGGATTGCAAGTGTGTGAATAAGTATGTCATTTTTCAGGCATGAGAGGTTAAAATGTAGATAAAATCCTTCTAAAAGAAATGTATTGAGTGAACAGTTTGGGGAAAATCACCCTTGGAATGGAAGAGTCAGCCCTTCCACTGGTGACTGCTGGTAGCTACCTATGCCAGGATGCTCCCCAGATCCAGCTTGTCCCATAATATCTCCCTTCTGAATTTTGAATCTGAATATTCACTGTGAGAACAGTAAGTATATTGGATGACATAAATTGAGGATTTGTTCTCAGGACAAGAGTTAAGTATATGGCGACCTTTTCCATGATAGTCTCATAGTTCAAGTATTCCCAGCCTGTACTTGAGCGATGGTCAGCCCATATCACAGAATGGAATTTTGCATTATGCCTCTTTTTTTCCTAAAGGTCTTTTTATATGGACCATTTCTTAAAAGTCTTT
This sequence comes from Bison bison bison, assembly GCF_000754665.1. NCBI lineage: Eukaryota > Metazoa > Chordata > Mammalia > Artiodactyla > Bovidae > Bison > Bison bison. The sequence goes on along the minus strand of NW_011494677.1, from coordinate 13,157,238 downwards.
ATTAAGTTTGTTTCAATATTGCTTCTGTTTTATGTTTTGGATTTTTTGCCACGGGGCATGCAGGATCCTAGGTCCTAGACCAGGGATCCCCCTGCACCCCCTACACTGGAAGGCAAAGTCTAAACCCCTGGACCACTAGGGAAGTGCCCCATTATATCTCTTAATATTCATCTTCAGTCCTCTCCGTTCTCTAAACCTGTTGAGATAATTTTGGTATCTGATGCATAAACTAGGGCACAGTCAAAGACTGAACTTTATAGAAACTCTCAGAGACCTCCCTCTAGGTTATATTTATCCAAAGATGGAGACTAACTGGGGAAACACTGTCATTCATCCTAACTGCTATTCATGTTGAAAACTCACCAGATACACTGAGTGAACCGCCTCACTGAAGTTTGGGTTCAGTATATCTAGTTCCTCTTTCTCTTTATTGTGACAACTCTGCCAGAAGAGGCAATGAGGTCTGTCCCATGACCTGATATTTATGGGCCCGTGTTGGCACTTAAAGAGCACTTCTTCTGCATTAAGCACTCTATACGACCATTTACTTTGATATTTTCCCTGAAAACAATGCCAAGTTTGCTATTCTATAACTTGTAGTGCTCACCTTTAGAAAACATTTAGCTATACTGTCTGCAAGTTTTTTAATAAGGGGCTGAAATGTAATTTATCTCTATCAAGAGATTTGAATTCATTGTTCAAAGGACAAGGAAGAGAGGCAGAATGCCAAAGGAAGTGGAATTCGCTGAGCATTAGAAAGATAATTCTGTCTAAGGTTTGCTCTGGGGATAAAGATGATCCTTCAGAGATAGCTGACAGATACATTGGTTTCCAGTTCTAATCGTGTTTCCTATAGTCCTCCTTTCCCTGCTTGAATTCCTCCTATATTTTGCTATTGGTTTAAGCTTCAAACACAAGTTTTTTACGTTACTGTTCCATTCAAGTGTTTATAATACCTCCTAATAGTCTACTGTACTCAATGAAAGCACATCTACTTCTTTTAAAGCTCTCTGGAGTAGGAGTCAATCTTTAATACTAAATCTCAATACTATTTCTTATTATTCCCTCCAGAAACCCCATCTGATTCAGGATACTGACTCTTACTGTCTCTCCCCTGCTCAGCTCCAGGAACCCCCCATGATTACATGTCTGGATTTGCTCCTGCTCTTTCTCTCAGTGAGAATTCTCCCTGTCATCTCTGGATTTATTAATACTCTCTCCATTCTTCAGACCCACCTCCTAATGGCATCTTCTTTGAAGTTTCACAAGAACTCTCCTCCTGATATTTTTATGTATAAAGCATTTATTGACAGCTTATTATTCAATTAATACTTTTTAAATATACCACATATCTAATTATTTATATCAATATTTCTTTAGTTATGAAGTGAAGTGAAAGTCGCTCAGTTGTGTCCAACTCTTTGCAACCCCATGGACTATGCAGTCCGTGGAATTCTTCAGGCCAGAATACTGGAGTGGGTAGCCTTTCCCTTCTCCAGGAGATCTTCCCAACCCAGGAATCAAACCCAGGTCTCCCACATTGCAGATGGATTCTTTACCAGCTAAGCCACAAGGGAAGCCCAAGAATACTGGAGTGGGTAAGCCAATCCCTTCTTCAGTGGATCTTCCCGACCCAGGAATTGAACTGGGGCCTCCTGCATTGCAAGAGGATTCTTTATCAACTGAGCTACCAGGGAAGCTGTTTCTTTAGTTATACTTTCTTTAGTTTCTCTAGTAATACTTTCTTCAATTATACTTTTTAGTTTCTTTAGTTATACTTTCACTTTTTTTTGGTTATAGCACCCTTTAATTTGTGTCTGTATATATCTTATTTGTTTCATGATGTACTTTATTTTTTTTAACAATATTTAGTTGTTTATTTGGCTGCATTGGGTCTTCCACAACATGTGGGATCTTAGTTCCCTGACCCGGGATCAAACCCAGATCTCCTGCATTGCAAAGCAGATTCTTAACTGGACCACCAGGGAAGTCCCCATGATGCACTTTCTTATCAACTAAATGATAAACAATTTGTAGGTAACCAATATGTTTTATATTTCTCTCCTACTCAGTAATCCTTAGCTCAGCCCTGACTGTACCTTTATCATTAAGTTTACAGTAGGTATGCAATATATACTCACATTTTAGGCCACTGGGTTTTTAACACGTTTCTAGGTATTCATGAATATTTTCATATAATTACTTTTACAAAATTTCCCACTCTTCATATTTAACACTGATGAAACCCTAAGTCCAGAGGTCACCTAAAATCATGGGTTTGTTCAAGGGGAAAAATGGCTAATGCAACTCTTTAGATAACTGAAAGGAGCTAAAAGATAAGACACATTATGTGGGTGTTCATGTGTGAACAGGAATGTGAAATTTTCATTCAATTTCTGGGCAAATGGATATTTGTGTATTTGAATAAATTCAGTCACTTAAAGTCCATCAGCATCAAAGTCCCCTGAAAATCAACTAATTTTTGCATAAAAAAGGATATTTATTAGCAATGGATTGCATGGGGGTGGTTAAAAATGAGGCATCTATGAGTTCAGTTCAGCCGCTCAGTCATGTCCGACTCTTTGCTACTGCAGCACGCCAGGCTTCCCTGTCCATCACCAACTCCCAGACCTTACTCAACTCATGTCCATCTAGTCAGTGATGCCATCCAACCATCTCATCCTCTGTTGTCCCCTTCTCCTTCTGCCTTCCATCTTTCCCAGCATCAGGGTCTTTTCTAATGAGTCAGTTCTTTGCATCAGGTGGCCAAAGTATTGGAGCTTCAGCTTCAGCATCAGTCCTTCCAATGAATATTTAGAATGGATTTCCTTTAGTATTGACCAGTTTGATCTCTTTGCAGTCCAAGGGACTCTCAAGAGGCATCTATATTTACATTTTAGTTGGCTGAAAATTGCATCTTCTCATTTCTCCAGTTCGCCACTCATATTGACATGTGGATGTGCTCCTGCAACGGGTCAGCTAATACAAAAATATTACTTTATTTTTATGGACTTGTGTCTAAAAGAAATATATCATTCCCATAAAACTTAAAAATACCACGCACATACTCTGCCACAAAAAGATTAAACATACAAGACAGTCAAAGAGTAAATTGAGTTCTTCATCTCAATTCTGGCAAGAGAAACCTACTAATTCTATATTAGATTAAACAACAATGAAGAGTTAGGTCTCTAAAAGAAATACCAAGATACAGATAGTGTGCACATAGTTTTATAATATAGGGCCAAAATAATACAAAAGGCTTCTATGTCTAGGTACTGCCCTAAGAACTTTATGGATATGTCAGCAGTCATAAATCTACCTATTGCTATCTCTAGGTCGATTTCTTTAACAAAAAATGGATATAGTAGAATGAAACCTATTTTTACAAAATTGTGCCACTGGTAGTTATGTCAATGTGTTCATTATTATTTCCTTCATATTTTTATTGCCATAGAAATTGTAAAACATACATTAAAAAGTCTTCTGAATGTTGGTACTTCCTACTAAACCCTCTGTGTTGGCCATTTGCAACTCCTTTGAAACTGTTCTCCTACAATCCTCTAGCTGAAGGAACCCAGACAATTTTATACTGAGTATTTATTTGTTTACAAGATTTATATTCATGACAGCAAATACATTTCAGCTTAAGATGCACTTTAATGCCTGCTGACAATACAATTAAAACTTCTCATCTAAGTTGGATCCCCAAAACCTTGACAAGAAAACCAATAAAAGTACTCTTGCATCTTACATCCTATTTCTTTGGAGAATAAAAGAATTGGCTAATTAAGTCAATGAGAAACCGTGGGCAAAATATTTTAATGGGTCATCATCAAAGAGAACATAAAATCCTCCGTTCTTCAAATACCTATTGCTGTTTTGTTTTTGTTTTTTTTTTTCTCTTTATTTTTAATCTTGGTGAAATCAGTAACTGGAGAATGGGCCTGGCCATTTTATGCAGGCTTCTGTTAGTCTAGACAGATGTGATATCCCTCAATGAAACTCAGAAACATAATTTACCCCAAATATTTTTTTAACAACTTAAACAGCAGCATCAAAGAACTATATGCTTGAAAAAATGTTCATTGAGTTACCCGTTCACTTCATCCACCTCCTCCCTTGTTAATACTATCTTTACCTGCTTAAATTTAGGGGAAAATAATGATATTCACCTGGTGGCTCATACCCTCTCTTTCCTCACCTCTTGCTTGCTTCCTTGTGCTTGTTCCACAAACCCTGAGAGTTGGTCAGATCAACCTCTTTGTATATTCTTCACACTCTGATACCAGTAAGAATCACATCTTTCTGGGTTCTTTTAATAATATCAGAGCAGGTTTCCCTTTCATCCTTGCCTCCCTACCATCTAGTCTTCAAATAAGAGCCAGAGTGACCATTTTAATGTATAAATTAAATTACCAAATTCCCTTCACCGAACCCTTCATTGTAGGGCACAAAGTCCTATGATGGCTCTCCATTTCCCTCTGAGAGAGGCTGAATGTATAAAAGGACACTAGAGAAACCATAGGAGACAGTAGAACTCTGACCTCAAACCTCTGTAGCAGTTGCCCAGGGAGCACGAACCCCAGATGCTGCAGTAATCCATCCAGGAAGCCACACCACAACCTCTGGAGCAATTGGATCAGAATAGTCAGGACATGGTCAAGGACTGAGAATTTGTCTCTTTCTCACCCACCTGCTTCTAACTCAGGACCAACCATATATGGCACATGTGCGTAAATTATATATGTCACCTAACATTATTTATGTCTACATTCTCTACAAGATGATGGTCATGAGAAGGCATTTTTGTCTGTCTTGGCTACCATCATACCCCATGGATAGAAAAAGGCTTCTTGGGTTCTCTGAATACTCCATTACTTAGGTACCTTTTATAGTTAAGTTGAACAACACAGGTTTGAGCTGCATGGGTCCATTTACATGTAGAATTTTTTCAATAGTAAATACTGCAGGGCCATCCAGTCTGTACCAAGTTGAATCCATGGATGCAAAACCACAGATTCAGAGGCTGACTATAAGTTATAGGCAGATTTTCAACTATGCATAGGGTTGGTGCCTCTAATCCCCACATTATTAAAGGGTCTACTATAAAACTTGTTTGTGTTGAGTGAGCTATTCCAGAATATGCTGATCTATTTTCATGACATTAGAGCATAGCCAGTATTAATGTGTCAATTCTCTAAGGAGAGAAAATGAAAATTGCAAATTACCTTTATTCCATATTGTAGCTTAGTGGTTGAATATCATGTGTAGTTTGGTTTTATATTGTTCAGAGTAAGTTTTTGCCATGACATTCAACATGTTCTATGCAATAACTTTGTGTGGAAGAAAATTTTTGAAAGATGATACCATAAGCCAGAGGCTCTCAAACTACAGTGAGCAGCAGAATCATCTTGCTGCTTCTGCTGCTAAGTCACTTCAGTTGTGTCCGACTCTGTGTGACCCCATAGACGGCAGCCCACCAGGCTTCCCTGTCCCTGGGATTCTCCAGGCAAGAACACTGGAGTGGGTTGCCATTTCCTTCTCCAATGCATGAAAGTGAAAAGTGAAAGTGAAGTCGCTCAGTCGTGTCCGACTCAGTGACCCAATGGACTGCAGCCCACCAGGCTCCTCTGTCCATGGGATTTTCTAGGCAAGAGTACTGGAGTGGGGTGCCATTGCCTTCTCGGAGAATCATCTTGAGAACTTACTAAAACCCAGGTTTCACATTATTCTCAATGGTTAAAAACAGAAAGCATTCCCTCTAATATCAGGAACAAGACAAGGGTGTCCACTCTCACCACTATTATTCAACATAGTTCTGGAAGTCCTAGCTATGGCAATCAGAGAAGAAAAAGAAATAAAAGGAATCCAGATGGGAAAAAGAAGTAAAGCTCTCGCTGTTTGCAGATGACATTATACTATACATAGAAAATTCTAAAGATAATATCAGAAAATTATTAGAGCTAATCAGTGAATTTAGCTAAGTTGGAGGATACAAAATCAATACACAGAAATCACTTGCACTCCTATATACTAACAATGAAAAATTAAAAAGAGAAATTAAGGAATCAATCCCACTTACCATTGCAACAAAAAGAATAAAATATCTAGGAATAAACCTACCTAAGGAGACAAAAGAACTATATACAGAAAATTATAAGACACTGATGAAAGAAATCAAAGATGACACAAACAAATGGAGAGATATTCCATGTTTCTGGGTAGGAAGAATCAATATTGTGAAAATGACTATACTACCAAAAGCAATTTACAGATTCAATGCAATCCCTATCTAATTACCAATAGCATTTTTCACAGAACTAGAACAAAAATTTCACAATTCTTATGGAAATACAAAAGACCCCAAATAGCCAAAATGGTCTTGAGAAGAAAGAATGGAGCTGGAGTAATCAAACTTTCTGACTTCAAATTATATTACAAAGCTACAGTCATCAAGACAGTGTGGTACTAGCACAAAAACAGAAATATAGTCCAATGGAACAAATAGAGAGCCCAGAAATAAACCCATGCACCTGTGGGTACCTTATTTTTGACAAAGGAGGCAAGAATATACAATGAGGCAAAGTTAGCCTCTTCAATAAGTGGTGCTGGGAAAACTGGACAGCTACATGTAAAAGTATGAAATTAAAACACTTCCTAACACATTACACAAGGATAAACTCAAAATGGATTAAAGACCTAAGTGTAAGACCAGAAACTATAAATGTCTTAGAGGAAAACATAGACAGAACAGTTGAAGACATAAAGCAAAGCAAGATCTTCTATGACCCACCTCTTAGAGCAATAGAAATAAAAACAAAAATAAACAAGAGGGACTTAATTAAACTTAAAAGCTTTTGCAGAGCAAAAGAAACTAGAAACAAGGTGAAAAGACAACACTAAGAATGGGAGAAAATCATAACAAATGAAACAACTGACAAAGGATTAATTTCCAAAATATATAAGCAGCTTGTACAACTCAATACCAGAAAAACAAACAACCCAATCAAAAAGTGGGAAAAAAACCTAAACAGACATTTCTCCAAAGAAGACATACAGATGGCTAGTGAGCACATGAAAAGATGCTCAGTGTCACTTATTATTAGAGAAATGCAAATCAAAACCACAATGAGATATCACCTGACTCAGGTCAGAATGGCCATCATCAAAAAGTCTACAAACAATAAATGCTGGAGAGAGTGTGGAGAAAAAGGAACCCTCTTTCACTGTTGGTGGGAATGTAAATGATATAGCCACTGTGGAAGATGGTATGGAGACTGCTTAAAAAACTAGGAATAAAACCGCCATCAGATCAGATCAGATCAGATCAGTCGCTCAGTCGTGTCCAACTCTTTGCAACCCCATGAATCACAGCACGCCGGGCCTCCCTGTCCGTCACCAACACCCGGAGTTCACTCAGATTCACGTCCATCGAGTCAGTGATGCCATCCAGCCATCTCATCCTCTGGCGTCCCCTTCTCCTCTTGCCCCCAATCCCTCCCAGCATCAGTCTTTTCCAATGAGTCAGCTCTTCACATGAGGTGGCCAAAGTACTGGAGTTTCAGCTTTAGCATCATTCCTTCCAAAGAAATCCCAGGGCTGATCTCCTTCAGAATGGACTGGACCCGTAGGCATATACCCTGAGGAAACCAAAATTGAAAAAATACATGCATCCCATTGTTCATTGCAGCACTACTTACAATAGCTAGAACATGGAAGCAACCTAGATGTCCATTGACAGATGAATGGATAAAGAAGCTGTGGTACGTAGACACAATGAAATATTACTCAGCCATAAAAAGGAATACATTTGAGTCAGTTCTAATGAGGTGGATGAACCTAGAACCTATTATACAGAGTGAAGTAAATCAGAAAGATAAAGATAAATATCATGTACTAATGCATATATGTAGAATCTAGAAAGATGGTACTGATGAATTTATTTGCAGGGCAGCAATGGAGAAACAGATATAGAGAGCAGACTTATGGACATGGGGTTGGGGGGAGGAGAGAGTTAGATGTATGAAGAGAGTAACATGGAAACTTACATTACCATATGTTAAATAGATAACCAATGGAAATTTGCTGTATGACTCAGGGAAATCAAACAGGGGCTCTGTATCAATCTAGAGGGGTGGGATGGGGAGGGAGATGGGAGGGAGGGGACATATGTATACCTATGGCTGATTCATGTTGATGTTTGACAGAAAACAACAAAATTCTGTAAAGCAAGTATCCTTTAATTAAAATATAAATAATAAAACAGATTTCAGGGCTCCTTTCCCAGAATTTCTGATTCACGCCTCTGATTGTGAGGCATGACCTGACAAATTGCATTTCTAACAAGTTCTTAGGTGATGCTGTTGCTGCTGGTCCAGAGATCACACCTTGAGAACACTGTTCTAAGCCTCACTACTGGAAGTGTGGTCCATGGGCCAGCAGCATCAGCCACACCCAGAACCTGTTCAAAATTCAGAAGCCCAGCATGTATCTCAGTACCATTTCATTAGACTTTGCATTTTAACTAGATGACTTAACAGGATGCATTCGCTGGGTGATCCCTATTCATATTGGAGTCTGGAGAAACATTAAGGTTCTAAAGAATAGGAGAAGTATAGGATTGAATGTTCTTCCAAAGGCTGTGCAAAATCCACCACTGCTCGGTGTACAGAAACACAAATGGTGCAAATCTCTAAGTTTTACATTTATGTATAAGTGTGCACACACACACACACACACACATTTTTTTGTAGTCCACAAAAACATCCTTTAAAATAGACAGTTTGTTTCAGGTTGAGGAGCTCAGTGATCAATGGAAAGAAACAGAGGAAAACAATAGAATGGGAAAGACTAGAGATCTGTTCAAGAAAATTAGAGATACCAAGGGAACATTTCAGGTAAAGATGGGCACAATAAAGGACAGAAATGGTATGGACCTAACAGAAGCAGAAGATATTAAGAGGTGGCAAGAATACACAGAAGAACTATACAAAAAAAATATTCATGACCCAGATAATCATGATGGTGTGATCATTCACCTAGAGCCAGACATCCTGGAATGTGAAGTCAAGTGGGCCTTAGGAAGCATCACTATCAACAAAGCTATGTGGAGGTGACTAGCTAACTGGAATGCCAGTTGAGCTATTTCAAATCCTCAAAGATGATGGTGTGAAAGTGTTGCATTCAATATGCCAGCAAATTTGGAAAACTCATCAGTGGCCACAGGACTGGAAAAGGTCAGTTTTCATTCCAATCCCAAACAAAGGCAATGCCAAAGAATGTTTAAACTATCACACGATTGCACTCATCTCACACACTAGCAAAGAACCGTGAACTTCCAGATGTTCAAGCTAGATTTAGAAAAGGCAAAGCAACCAGAGATCAAATTGCCAACATCATTGAAAAAGCAAGAGAGTTCCAGAAAAATACCTACTTCTGCTTTATTGGCTACACCAAAACCTTTGCTTTTGTGGATCACAACAAACTGTGGAAAATTCTTTTTTTTTTTTGGAAAATTCTTAAAGAGTTGAGAATACCAGACCATCTACCTGCCACCTGAGAAATCTGTATACAGGTCAAGAAGCAACAGTTAGAACTGGACATGGAACAATGGACTGGTTCCAAATTGTGAAAGGAGTATGTCAAGGCTGTATGTTGTCACCCTGCTTATTTAACTTATACACAGAGAACATGATGTGAAATGCTGGGCTGGATGAAGCACAAGCTAGAATCAAGACTGCTGGGAGAAATACCAATAACCTCAGATATGCAGATGATACCACCCTTATGGCAGAAAGCGAAGAGGAACTAAACAGCCTTTTGATGAAAGTAAAAGAGGAGAGTGAAAAAGTTGGCTTAAAGTGCAACATTCAGAAAACTAAGATCATGGCATCCAGTCCCATTACTTCATAGGAAATAGATGGGGAAACAATGGAAACAGTGACAGACTTTATCTTCTTGGGCTCCAAAATCACTGCAGATGGTGACTGCAGCCATGAAATTAAAGACGCTTGCTCCTTGGAAGAAAAGCTATGACTAACCTAGATAGCATATTCAAAAGCAGAGACATTACTTTGCTGACAAAAGTCCATCTAGTCAAAGCTAGGTTTTTCCAGTAGCTATATGGATACTGGGAGCTGTATGGATGTGAAAGTTGGACTATACAAAAAGCCAAGCACTGCAGAATTGATGCTTTTAAACTGTGGTGTTGGAGAAGACTGTTGAGAGTCCCTTGGACTGCCAGGAGATCAAACCAGTCCATCCTGAAGGAAATAAAGTCCTGAATATTCATTGGAAAGACTGATGCTGAAGCTGAAACTCCAATAATTAGGCCACTTAATGCAAAGAACCAACTCACTGGAAGAACCTGATGCTGTGAAAGATTGAAGGCATGAGGAGAATGGATGATAGAGGGTGAGATGATTGGATGGCATCACTGACTCAATAGACATGAGTTTGAGCAGGCTCCAGGAGTTGGTGCTGGACAGGGAAGCCTGGCATGCTGCAGTACATGGGGTTGCAAAGAATTGGTCATGACTGAGACTGAACTGAACTGAACTGGGGAGCTTTAGATTCAGTGAGAGAGCAACCAGCCACCCAAGGAACAGGAAAACCAGAATCAAGGCAGGGATTCTAGCGGCAGCCACCAGCCATTTCTAACACCCACATGCCTAGAAGTTGTTACAAATGAAAGGCTCAGGCAAATTTCCCTCTCCCGTCTCTGACATTCGAACTCTTGGGGGATAGAAAAATCTTCTGCATGGACTGCTTCTGTTTTGCATGTTCTTAGTTGCATGAAAGAAGTATAATGACAAGTCTGAAGATGGTAAGTTAATATTTATGAACAATCTGAACTCAAGCTAGGGGTAGAAATGGCCAAAGTGAAAGTGAAAGTCGCTCATTCATTTCTCACTCTTTGTGACCCCCATATAGTCCAGGCCAGAAAACTGGAGTGGGTAGCCTTTTCCTTCTCCAGGGGATCTTCCCAATCCAGGGATTGAACCCAGGTCTCCCACATTGCAGGCAGATTCTTTACCAGCTGAGCCACAAGGGAAGCACAGAGATGGCCAAGGAAAGGTACATGTATAAAGACATTTTCTTTTCCCTTGAAGGGCTTCCCAGGTGGCACTAGTGGTAGGTAAAGAACCCATCTGCCATTGCAGGAGACTAAGAAATGCAGGGTCCATCCCTGGATGGGGAAGATCCTCTGTAGGAGGGTATGGTAACCCACTCCAGTATTCTTGCCTGTAGAATTCAACGGACAGAGGAACCTGAGAAGCAACATCCACGGGGTTGCAGAGTTGGATATGACTGAAGGACTTAGCACGCACGCGTGCACACACACGTTCCTTTGCATTTTCTTTGTTCAATGGGAAAAACTCTCATTTATAGGAGTAAACCATAGAAGACTATCAAGAAAGGCTTAAATATCTGAGTAAATGTATCCATTTTATCCCCTACTGCTCATGATACAGCATTTTTTCCAAACAATTATGTTCTTTTTATGTTTAATATTTTAAAATAAAATTCAGTATTAAAATGATAATGGGATAAAATTCATGACAAGAAGTCTGTGCAAAGCTGTTAGGTTTTTTAGGGCACATGGTTTACTAGGCAGAGGAAGTTTGCATTAAAGATAGTAGATAATTGTGATGCAATCATTTCTTTTCTAATGCAGGTCAGAAAATAAAGCATCCTTAATCTCTACAATAAAATGATACGGACTAGTTCTGAAATAGTATGTGGGTGAGCTGGGATATGTAGGAGGCTTTAAAATGATATTACTCTAAACATTTTTTAAACTTATCTATTTAACTTTTACGCTACTGAAATTTCTTGCCCATTTTTATTTCCGCTTTTATTATTTGTTTATTTTTAAGCTGCTCGGTTTAAGTTTTTAGCATCTGGGGGAGGGGAAATGTAGTGGGAACGATCAGTCTTGGCAAACCTTGGCAAACTGAGGTCAAAGATTTCATTATAAATAAAGGGAAAACTATGTTTTGTCATATTAAATTCTTCAGTTCTCATTGCTGAACGTGACCTTTCTTTAATTAGAAATGTTTTATTTGATTTCAGTAATTACAGTGTATGTTGAAAGAAGTTACAGATTTTTACAGTCATATATAGGCTTATAAAGTTATTTAATAGCCTAATAACAATAGCAGATTTCATAGTGTTTTTAAACTGCTTTGTATGAGCCTATAAATTAGGATGCTAATATTCAGTTTACTAAGACATAAATCATTTCAATGAAATATTTCTTATTCAGATTTACTTGTCTTTCCTGGAAAATAATGATTAAAAATAGTCACAAAGGCACCTGCCTGAAAGCAAAATCTTGGTTTCAAAAACAAAGTACTTTTTGAACAATGTGAAAATGACCAAACCCTCATTGTTCACTTCCTGCCATGATTATGAGGATCTAATGAGGGTAAACTTTTGGAAGAAAGCAATGAAACATCAACATTGACCTTGATCTTTTATCTAATTTTTCTCTGTCTTTTCCCAGCCATATTTCCATGAGTTGTTTATAAGGATCACATATTTACCTAAAGATAAAGTGAATATTGTTTTCAATCCAGCAATTATTCACAGGTAACACAGTACACACAAAATAGCTGCTTATGCTTATTAATTTTAAAAAATTGTAATGCTGAATGACTACAAAGCGTGACTGTAATTAGCAATTTTCTGCAACATTTAGCCAAATCCTGGGTAGGTGGTTCTGTAAATAGCTTTTCTTCAGAGAAGCCATGCTTCATTTGAGTTTCCTAAGAATCCTGTCTGCTATCTGATTAGTGTTTCTCAGGCTGACCACAGAGTGAATTAAGTGACCAGTGGAGATATATTTCTGGATCCAGAAAAAAGAAAAAGGGATTAACCCTGTGTTTATTCAATAGATGCAATCATAATCATGCTTCAAATGAGGAGGAACAGGAGCTTCCATATAGGTCTTCAAATAGAGGGAACACCACTTGCATGAATGTCCTCTCTCTCTCTTCTCACCCAGGGAACCACAGATTTTAGTCCACAAGGTGCGGGAAAACCAGCGTGCTCCCTGCCACAGGGTCATGACCTTCCTTTCTTCTCCTCCTAGCATCCTAGATGTCCAGCTCATCAGCTTGGGGCTTCTGCTCTGTAAAATGTTCACCATTCCTTTAAATAATTCTAAGTGAGGAGAGGACACAGCACAGAGACAGCCATCTACAGGTGAGGGAGGGAGCTCTCACCAGGGCCATGCATGCCGGCTCCCTGGTCTCAGCCTTCCAGCCTCTGGAACTGCGCATGCTAAGTAGCTCAGTCCTGTCCGACTCTTTGTGACCCTGTGGACTGTAGCCTGCCAGGCTCCTCTGTCCATGGGATTCTCCAGGCTGGAGTGGGTTGCCATCCAGAACTGTGAGAAAAGAAATGTCTTTTGTTTAAGTCTTTCCTTCTGTGGAATTTTGTTATGCAGTCCAAGCAGACTAAGACACCATCCATCCCAACTCTCAAAAAATTTGAAATCCAGTGAAGATACCCAGTTCCAAACACTTTCTTTTAACTTCACTTAAAGCATGAAGGATCAGTTCCTCTCTATAATCTAATAGAAACATAACTCCTGTCCAACTCTTCGTGACCCCATGGACTGTAGCCCACCAGGCTTCTCTGTCCATGGGATTCTCCAGGCAAGAATATTGCAGTGAGTAGCTATTCCCTTCTCTAAGGGATCTTCCTGACCCAGGGATCAAACCCAGGTATCCTGCATTGCAGGTGGATTCTTTACCATCAGAGGCACCAGGGAAGCCAAAGTATTCAATAAACAAGTATAATTTCTGGCGAAGGAAAATGTTTTATAGGATTTCATGTTATTCATATTGTTTCCATAATAAAATATGTATAATTCATCTATGAGAGGAGACACCTGAATCTTAGCGGAATTGGCTTGAGAACCACAGACAACCAATACCATTTATTAATCCCATGTGTTTTGATACAAAAGAAACATGTGAAATGCCTGGTGATTTCTGGGCTCTTTATGAATACAGAGTGGGATTTTACCCAGTGTCTCTTACTACAGCTTCCCTCTTTCTGTTGTGGATTATAACATATTTAATGAATACTGTGCTTAAAGTTCAACCGAAGTCACAGGCATTCCTCATTCCACTCTTATGTGATACATCTTCAAAAAAAGATATGGTTGAGCAAAAATCACATTTAATAGCACCATAGTTTTTAGGCTCTTAATACCTTGTCATGCAAACATAATGCAAGGTTTTTCTCTAGGGAGGACATTTGATCAGAGCTGAAGGCTTAGGGGACAGATGGGAATTGCTGAGAGGCTGAAAGCAAATGTAACTTCAGTTGGCAATGTCTTTTTTCCTGGGTCCTCTTTCTTATTCTAAACTCCACTGTAACCTGCTTCGTGGTCCTTGGTTAAGCGATCCCTTCGACAGTTTGTCCATTACACTCCATTGCTATAAGAGCATCCAACTGAGAGGAGGGTTTCCCACAGTGTCTGGAGGCTCCTTGTGGAGTCATCCTACTCTTCATCTGGAAGTTCTCTAGTAGTTCTTTAACTCTGAGGCACAAGGTTTGCCCTTCATGGACCACTGTACCCAGCCTTCCACAACTCTCTGGGGGCTCTCATTGTTGTTTTATGTACTTGACTTTCTCTGGGTTTGTGACCAGTTGGCCTGCCTCCAATTTACTGCACCATCTATAGAACCTGAGCTGTCATATTTACTAAAAGCTACTGCAGATGGTGACTGCAGCCATGAAATTGAAAGACGCTTACTCCTTGGAAGGAAAGTTATGACCAACCTAGATAGCATATTCAAAAGCAGAGACATTACTTTGCCAACAAAGGTCCATCTAGTCAAGGCTATGGTTTTTCCAGTAGTCATGTATGGATGTGAGAGTTGTACTGTGAAGAAAGCTGAGCACTGAAGAATGGATGCTTTTGAACTGTGGTGCTGGAGAAGACTCTTGAGAGTCTCTTGGACTGCAAGGAGATCCAATCAGTCTATTCTAAAGGAGATCAGTCCTGGGTGTTCTTTGGAAAGAATGATGCTAAAGCTGAAACTCCAGTACTTTGGCCACCTCATGTGAAGAGTAGACTCATTGTCTATTTCTCTATCCTCCCAGCATTTTCTTATGCTGGGAGGGATTGGGGGCAGGAGGAAAAGGGGACGACAGAGGATGAGATGGCTGGATGGCATCACCGACTTGATTGACGTGAGTTTGAGTGAACTCCAGGAGTTGGTGATGGACAGGGAGGCCTGGCGTGCTGCAATTCATGGGGTTGCAAAGAGTCGGACATGACTGAGCGACTGAACTGAACTAGATCCTGAAATGGACAAGTCATTTTGTTTGATCTCCTGATGAATGCAGGTTAAAAGGGTTTCGTGGGAAATCATAGCAGAGCTCAGCAATTCCTGCCATAACATTTGTATAGCTCTTTAATCACACAGTATGTTTTTTTCAGTGAACATACTTTCGGCAACCAAGCGCTCCATGGCATTCTTCTTTAAACTGTCCTTCTCACTCCCCCAAGCTCCCTACCACCAGGATCGAGAGCACTAAGCAACGTAGTAAAAATTCATCCCTGCAAAATTAAGAAACACAACAGGCATCAGACTCACTGAAGGGTTTAATGGACAGAGAGATTGATGTGCTATCCTCACTAAATGCCTCTCTGCAGCAATCTGGGAGTCTAGGACTGCTTTGTGAACCATCGGGAATAATTGTAGCTACAATTTTATTAGTGGCTGGGGGATAGAGCTATATTTCCTCCCATCATCTTTTTCAGGCAACTTTGCCACGGACTTTTCTGCATCTTAATCTAAGAAATGAGCTGAGAGTGCACCCTTGCTGTCCTACGTTTATGGCACACGTTAGTCTGTTAGGCATTACTTACAGGAAATGCTTGATTCTTGTTCTGTGCTTTTAAGACCTTACGTGCCAGATTTAAAACTTTTTTAGCCATACCCTTTAATATAAATATTTACATTTATTTAAGATTTTTAAGTCCCCTTCACACAGGGAATATAATGTTTCTGGAAAGGCAGAAACATTCTTGCTTGAACCCCTGCAAAGCTGTGCATTTCAAATTTCTGAATTTGGCAAGTGTGTCTTTGTTGCCATTAACTTCCTCTGTCTCTTCTCTTTTCTTACTTGTGGTCTTCCTCCTCCATCCTGCGATCCTCCAGGTTAGATGGTGAACACTAGAATAGCATATCTTAAACATCTTCCAAATACTAGGATTTTTTTAAAGACATCAAAGCCTTACGAGAAATGGAAGTAAAGTTTTTCGGGGGGAATGGTGTTTCCTGGCAGAACAGAAGCAAAGCATGTCTTGTCTGTGACATTCAAATGCAACCCTATCTTTATTATCAGGAAACCTATGAATCAGAGTTGAAATCAAACTAGTTGTGTATTAGAAGGAGGAGACAGATGCTTCTAAAAATAAGCTGTGGCCTAAGTCGAACTTGTTATTGACATCAGTATTTTGGAAGGACTCAAAATTGTTTAAAACAAGAAAATAGGCCCCCAAAGGAGTAATGTATGCTGAACCCCATGTCACCAATATATAGTGCAGTGATAGTTTTAGTCACTCAGTTGTGTCCAACTGTCCAGACATCCTGGAATGTGAAGTCAAGTGGGCCTTAGAAAGCATCACTATGAACAAAGCTAGTGGAGGTGATGGAATTCCAGTTGAGCTATTCCAAATCCTGAAAGATGATGCTGTGAAAGTGCTGCACCCAATATGCCAGCAAATTTGGAAAACTCAGCAGTGGCCACAGGACTGGAAAAGGTCAGTTTTCATTCCAATCCCAAAAAAGGCAATGCCAAAGAATGCTCAAACTGCCGCACAATTGCACTCATCTCACATGCTAGTAAAATAATGCTCAAAATTCTCCAAGCCAGGCTTCAGCAATATGTGAACCGT
>NW_011494677.1:13139597-13140083 GCF_000754665.1 Bison bison bison | reverse complement strand
GGAACCAGAGATCAAATTGCCAACATCTGCTGGATCATGGAAAAAGCAAGAGAGTTCCAGAAAAACATCTATTTCTGCTTTATTGACTAGGCCAACGCTTTTGACTGTGTGGATCACAATAAACTGTGGGAAATTCTGAAAGAGATGGGAATACCAGACCACCTGACCTGCCTCTTGAGAAATTTGTATGCAGGTCAGGAAGCAACAGTTAGAACTGGACATGGAACAATAGACTGGTTCCAAATAGGAAAAGGAGTACGTCAAGGCTGTATATTGTCACCCTGCTTATTTAACTTAGATGCAGAGTACATCATGAGAAACACCGGACTGGAAGAAACACAAGCTGGAATCAAGATTGCCGGGAGAAATATCAATAACCTCAGATATGCAGATGATACCACCCTTATGGCAGAAAGTGAAGAGGAACTCAAAAGCCTCTTGATGAAAGTGAAAGTGGAGAGTGAAAAAGTTGGCTAAAAGCTCAAC
>NW_011494677.1:13127661-13139497 GCF_000754665.1 Bison bison bison | reverse complement strand
ACTTTATTTTTCTGGGCTCCAAAATCACTGCAGATGGTGACTGCAGCCATGAAATTAAAAGACACTTACTCCTTGGAAGGAAAGTTATGACCAACCTAGATAGCATATTCAAAAGCAGAGACATTACTCTGCCAACAAAGGTCTGTCTAGTCAAGGCTATGGTTTTTCCTGTGGTCATGTATGGATGTGAGAGTTGGACTGTGAAGAAGGCTGAGCGCTGAAGAACTGTTACTTTTGAACTGTGGTGTTGGAGAAGACTCTTGAGAGTCCCTTGGACTGCAAGGAGATCCAACCAGTCCATTCTGAAGGAGATCAGCCCTGGGATTTCTTTGGAAGGAATGATGCTAAAGCTGAAACTCCAGTACTTTGGCCACCTCATGTGAAGAGTTGACTCATTGGAAAAGACTCTGATGCTGGGAGGGATTGGGGGCAGGAGGAGAAGGGGACGACAGAGGATGAGATGGCTGGATGGCATCACTGACTCAATGGACGTGAGTCTGAGTGAACTCCGGGAGTTGGTGTTGGACAGGGAGGCCTGGCGTGCTGCGATTTATGGGGTCGCAAAGAGTCGGACACGACTGAGAGACTGATCTGATCTGATCTGATCTGATCCAGCTCTTTGAGACACTATGGACTGTGGCCCACCAGGCTCCTGTGTTCATGGGATTTCTTAGGCAAGGATAATGCAGTGGGTTGCCATTTCCTTCTCCAGGGGATCTTCTCAACCCAGGACCTGGGTCCCCCGCATTGCAGGCAGATTCTTTACCGTCTGAGCCACCAGAGAAGCCCTGTGTCACCAAACTGAGACTTAATTACAGTTTCAGATCTCTGAGAAATGGAATCTTAAACCAGTCAATTAGGACTGAGCTATGCTGATGACCTGATCGGCTCTAATGAGATTATCTACCTGAGAGACCACTTTCATCTCGAGCAAAGTCACCTTGCAATAACTGACATGCTTTGTTGCCTGCTGCTCTCTGCCTATACAATCTTGGCCTTGTGTAGCTCTTCAGAGCTCCACTAGACTGAAGGCTTCCTAATTTGTGAATCATTGAACAAGGACAGTAAGAGCTTTAAAATGTAACTCAAATTGAATTATTTTTTTTAAAGTGTTGGGTTTATAGCCACAGATTTTGAAAAAGAGAAAGCTGGTTGCACTCAGACGCAGAAACAGGTGTGAACCAGGGTGAGTGACCTCCCCTTTCTCCATCTCACTTTGGTGGTTGTTTATCTGCTAAATGGAAATAGCAATAAACACGTCTACCTGCCAGGCTTTGTGGGAATTGAAATGATGAAGGATGCAGAGTGCTTAGCACAGGCTCACACTGGGGAGCAGTCTCCCTGACCCAGGAGAAGGCAGCAGGCAGAGTGCTCCCTTCAAGAGAGGCTGAATTTGGTCTGAGAAGCTCATTAGCATGTCTGTGAAGGTAATGGAGTGGGAATTACTTATTCCCTAGAAAGGAAGAGACGAAGTGCATGGAAACCTGCGCTGTAGGGCTTGTTTTCTCTCATCTTAGCCTGAGGTCCTCCTGGACTGTCTCCCTTGAGTCTTCTCTTTCCTCCCAACACTCTAGATTCCATGTTCCTTTAAAAACATGTCCTGAAATACCTCAAATCGAAATGCTCAATTAGAAATCCTTTGCTTACTCTACTGCACCCACACAGCTGGAATTGGCTGAGGAAACACACTCGAGGCTGTGCTGAATGACATCAATCCAGTGTGTCACCTTGCACACTTGAAAAGTGAAAGTTGCTCAGTCGTGTCCAACTCTTAGTGACCCCATGGACTGTATAGTCCATTGAATTCTCCAGAATACTCTCCAAGAATACTGCAGTGGGTAGCTTTTCCCTTTTCCAGGGGATCTTCCCAACCCAGGGATCAAACCCAGGTCTCCCGCATTGCAGGCGGATTCTTTACCAGCTGAGCCACAAGGAAAGCCCTGCATACTTGAGTGGGCGCTCAGTGCTGCCCCGGAATCATGGCATATTTGCCTCATGCCATGATTGTTCCACCCCCTCACCCCATGACTATTTCACAACTTCTCTTTTCTCCTCAAATCTTAAACCTCCTCATTCTGTCCAAACTCCCTATTTCATGGAGAAAATCATATGAATCAGAAGAGAACCCCACATTGGTTCCTACCACTAAACTTGTCCCATCTCCAGTGCCCTTCCTCTTGGGAGAACTGCCCCTCTCTGCTCCTCTCCCAGACCAACCACTCCATTTGACTCCACACTCTCACCCACTCAGCACATTATCCTATGATCTGCCTCTCCTTTTGCACCAGTGCCTGAGGTCTCTCTTGTATCATTTTTAATATTCACCTAAGATATTATATGGGCTTCCCAGGTGGCTCAGTGGTAAAGAATCCCCCTGCCAATGCAAGAGACGTGACATCAATCCCTGGGTTGGGAAGATCCTCTGGAGAAGGAAATGGCAACCCCCTCCAGTATTCTTGCTGGGGAATCCCATGGTCAGAGGGGCCTGGCGGGCTACAGTACCTGGCAGATCACAAAAGAGTCAGACAGGACTTAGCGACCCAACAGGATACAATACTGTATGTACTCTTCTAGGTACTACCTGTTTCGTTGTATCTTTTAACAGAAAAATATGTTCAAGAGTTGTCCAATGTCGCTGTTTCCAGATACTCTCACCATGTCTTTGGAACTGATTTCAGTCAAGGTTTCCCCAAAGCCACTTGACTGAACTTGGTCTTGTCAAGGTGATTAAGAACTGTCACATTGGCAAGTCCAGTAAGCAGCTCTGATTCCTTGTCATCTTGACAAGAGCAGCCTTTGATTCAGATTATGAGTCTCTCTTTTTTAAAACATCCCTTGCATGTGGCTTCCAGAGCATCATCTTTTTGAATCTCCTGCTCCATTGCCCAGCCCCATCCTCAGTCTCCGTGGCTGATGGATGATTCCTTATTTCCTGAAGACTCATGATAGAATGTCACTGGGGGTCTCTGCAAATATTTACTCAACCCTCCTAGGTACTGTCTTCCACTTTCATGGCTTTCAGTATATACATAAACTGACAGCTCCTAAATTTGTATCTCAGCAGGCCTTGCATCCTGAAATAATGCCATTTGGGCATATTGATTATTTTGAATTAAATGTACTTGAGAAACAGCTAGTTCAGGAAGGACACTGGGCCTCCTTTTTCTATTGGGAGGCCGACAGAAGCTAAGGAAAACTGTATCAAATTAAAAACGAGATTTTCCATGCTTCTTGTGTTTAAAAGTGTCATTACTACTGTGCATGCATGTCTGAGTGCACATGAATTACTGAGAAGGCACCTTTCGAATTTCTGCATTCTATAGAGCAGGCTGGCAAGGGAGCAGGTAGCACAGGCTGGGGATACGTAGTCATAAAAGCAGCACTGCTCTGAAGTACGCTCATCCTCAGGAGAAAGCATTATTTATGCAGTTTCCAGCTGTTTATTGTCAGGGAAAAGCCACAAAGAGCTAATGTGCCACGACTCTTGTGTTTCTATGTCTTCTGAGCAAGGGCTGGATTGTTCTGTACTATATATTCAAGGAACAGCCTTAGTGATAGAGGGAGGGTCTCTATGCAGCTAAGGACAAGTTTGCTTACAACCTTGACAGAGAGAGGAATCTTTCCTCTTGGAGCCGAGGGCAAACATGCTTATTGCCCATTATACAAATTGGGTTTCCGGGGTCCTCTCCTGTAGTACAACCCACAGCACTTGGAGGTAGCCCTCTTTGTGGTACCCTGTGGGAACTGGAGCTCAGGGAAGTGGCATGAAAATGCAGACAGTCTGGCTACTACTGTGGCTTTAGGTAATATATTGTCTTTCATGGAGAAGGAAATGGCAACCCACTCCATGTTTTTGCCTGGAGAATCCCAGGGATGGGGGAGCCTGGTGGGCTGCCGTGTCTTTCATCTCTGGCCTGGAGTTTCAGGTCACCCACCAACATCTCTGCCACTCTGGGAGGGTAAATTGTTAGTTTGCAAGTAGGGTAACATTTCAGACCCTTCACAGTCCTTGACAGTTTGGGTGATGAGGGTGGGATAGGGAGACAGAGATCCCTTTCTAGAAAATAAGAGTGAGGACTTCATGGGCTAACTAACAAGGTTCAAGGGGAGTCCATGAGAACTGGTAGTGAAATTGTTGACAATGATATGAGCAGCTGGACAATAAATGACCCTTCCCCTTTGTCCACTAGTAAGGGGAGGTGGTCACAAGATCAGTCCAGGAAAACAGGTTGTGTCGTTGTAGTTACCTTTCCTGGAGGCGGAGGAACTTCCTTGAGGGTCTGATGGTCAGTTCAGGTCCGCTGCATTGCAACAATGGGAGCTAGGGTTCACCCTGGCAGGCAAAACCTTCCAGACCCTTTCAGAAAATAGTTATAGAGGAGTATGACTATGCTGAGTGTGAAAGGAGAGAAAATGAAGAGGTGGCATTAGTGGTAAAGAATCTGCCTGCCAATGCAGGAGATACAAGAGACACAGGTTCGTTTTCTGAGTTACGAAGATCCTTTGGAGGAGGGCAAGGCAATCCACTCCAGTATTCTTGCCTGGAGAATCCCATGGACAGAGGAGTCTGGTGGGCTACAGACAGGACTGAAGACTTAGCAACTGTGCCTGCAGAGAAAGAGCTAATTGTTAAAACCTGGGCTGGTTCCCTTGGACCGTGAAGGGGCGGAGCTTGTTAAGGAAGAAAGGCAGCCGCTGAGCCTCATAGAAGCTCAACCTCAGAAACCCGGGGTGGCAACTCTAGATCTACTGGAAGGCAATAGCGCAAGGACTGAGGTTTTATTTGCTAGCAGTGGATTCTCGCTTTGGAAAGGAAATGTTAACCCTCCCAGGCAGATTTCTCTGAGACAATGAAACTCCTAGGGGAAACCATAGCAGAGACGCTGACTAGTTTTCTGGAGCTTGGATTGGATTTAGAAGACGGATAAAAGACACCCGCCGGAGAATGAGAAACTTTCTCCCAAGAAAGTGAAAGTGAAGTCGCTCAGTGGTGTCCGACTCTTTGCAACCCCATTGACTGTAGCCCACCAGGCTCCTCCATCCATGGAATTTTCCAGGCAAGAGTACTGGAGTGGGTTGCCATTTCCTTCTCCAGGAGATCTAAATTTAGGTATACTCTTGTGGTCAGCCTCACCACCACAGAAAACTTACCTCGCCCTCACTTTGAAATGAGGCAAGAGGTTAAGAGATGTTAGCTTGGCAGTGGGGCCGGGGTACCCATCAAAAAAAGTATGCCCTTAAAAGCTGCTGCCGTGGGAGCCAAGCGGAAGTAGGCCGGACCTCGCGGCCTGGTTGGTGGTCCTGGTGGTCCCGGCTGGACAGCAGCCAGAGTGCACTGCTGGGTCCGTGGTACAAGCAAGCGGCTCCCAGGGTACTAGCAAGAGCGTCTTATCCCCGAAACGGAACACCCGGCGGGCTGAGAACGTCGGGAGTTCGTGTTGTTGAACCAGAACAGCTGCTACGCTGCTGGCAAGCGAAGGTAAGAACCAGGCCTTGAGCAGCAGCCCAGGGCCTATCTTTCTCTGGTCTCCATCCCCCACTTCCTCCCCGCCAACTTCAGCTACTTGAAGTAGAGAGAAAATTAGAGATAGCTCTGAGGTCTCCCTATCGGAAAAGGGGAAGCAGAAACTCTGGCCACCCACTTGTGTGTGCTTGGGGGTGTTGAAAGGGGAGGAAATCAAACTTAAATGATTTTTCTGGACAAATGTGCCACAGGTCCTATCGTCTCCAGGCTCATGGAAGGAAAAGGTGCTGAGAAACAGCTAGTCGTGTTTGCAAAGGGTCCAGGGTGGGGAAGGGAAGCTCATGAGACCTTGGGAGCTTGCGTGTTCTGTTGTTGATTCTGTGTCTGAATGTCTAGTCATTGGTGGGTGAACATTGTACTTCCTGCGCCCCACCCGCCCCATCGCCTTCTTCCTGGTCCTGCCCTGGCTGGCCTGGAAATAAGATAGTGTCTCAGAAGGAGAATGGAAAATTGCATGCTTGGTTACAGGCTTAAAACTAAGAAGAGCAGTGAGAGATCCAGTGGCTCCATACAAGAGGCTTACACTGTAAGCAGAAAGTGAACAGGAGCTAGAGGTTTACAGCCAGTGATCACCAGTTGGATTCAGCTGTTCCTCCCTTTGCCTCAGCGGTTCGCAGGCTTTGGGAGAGTAATTGAATCCACTGCATAGACTTGAGAGCTCTTGGAATGCTTCATGTTCTGAACGGCTGGGCTTGGTTCACTGATGGTTTGGCTGAGCTGAAACCCACTAGTATGTGCTGAGAGGCACCTCAGCATTCAGAGGCCAGAATCATGTGTGTTTTTCATCCTGAGTCTCCATGGGGGTGGTGTGTGTGGGTGTGGGTGGGTGGGTGGGTGTGTGTGGGTGTGGGTGGGTGGGTGGGTGTGTGTGGGTGTGTGTGTGTGTGTGTGTAGGGTTGGGGCCAGTGCTGCGGTGGTTGATGACTTGATGGCGGGCATTTTATTCTATCCCAAGTTCCCTCAGGGCTCACAGTTGGGGCAGCTGTATGTGTAATGCCTTGGCGGCTGCAACGTCCTTTGTTGACTGATAGGATAGGCACGTGGGCTCAGTTGTGTCTGACTCTTATGCAGCCCCATGGACTTCAGCCCACCAGGCTCATCTGTCCGTGGGATTTTTCCAGACAGGAGTACTGGAGTAAGGCAACATTTTCCATTCACAGGTTGAACTCACTGTCGTCAAACCCAAGTTCATGTATGTCTGAAGAACAGTAAGGTACAACAAACTGAAACGTCTGAGTTTGGAGTGGAGAAAGGTTTATTAATCGAGAGGGCACTGGACCAGGAATATGGAAGACGTAGGCTGGGCTCAGATCCGTCTTGCTGGCTGACCGGGGTGTAAGGTATATAAACATAAGAGGGGTGGGCCTCGGGATACATGCTCAGCTTGTGCACAGTTCTGATTACTGCATGCTGAGAACTATGCTTTGCAGTCAAGATCGTGAGCCTTCTGGTTCCAACCATTCGGGGATCTAGTGCTTGTGGTCAGCATATAGTCATCATCCTCCATTTGGATCAGGGACTTAGTTCCTGCAGAATGCCAAGATTGCCATGTATGTCCTTTGAGGAGGAGCTGGAACTCTGTTGTGTAGCCCAACTGTTGTTTCTTGACTGCTTTCCATTTGTTTTCACATTCTCTCACTTCCCTAATTGGTAAATGCTTGAATCTGCCCTTTGGAACTCAGAGAAGGCCTAGAGACTAAACCTTTTTTCTACAAACACGAAATGGGGAACATGGAAAGGGTTTTGTTCCTGGGTGGGCCCCAGAGAGTCCTGTTTGGTTTCATAACCTCAAGAATTCCTCCAAAACAGGGATTGTTTACATTATTCAAATAGGACTGGAAACCCTAGTGTCCACCAGCCAGCTTGGAGGCCCCATTGCAGACCCTGGTGACCTCTGTCCAAGGAACTGGAGTAGGTGCCCTCAGAAACATTCCTCCTTTCCAGGGGTACCATGTACTCCCAGGCCTGTGTTTCTTGGGTGAAGACAAGAAGTTCTTGGCTCCCTCCTGAAGATATACCTTACATGTGGTTGAGAGAGCTCTCACATGACCTCACATCTTTCCAAAATGCAGCTGCTCTTGGTTAATCAAAGGAGCCTCCTGAAGGGGTAACTGACATGTGATTTATATGCAACCTGCAGGAAGTGAGCTGTGCATTGGGGAACTTCCATTTAGAAATGGTAAAATCTGTCCCTGATTTTAGCTGAAGTGACCAGTGATGTAGACTTGACCCTGGAAGACCACAGGTCAGTTTCAGCTCACTGGTCTGGGTTGTTACAAAGGACCGATTGCTCTGTTCTTTCTCCTCACACACCAAGGCTGAGTCTGTGCCAATGTTAATGCCTCCCATTGTACTTGGCTGAATGTTTTGGGCTAGGTAGTGTTTTGGGCTAGGGAGAAAGGTTGATACAGAAACTTCGAATGCTATCTGATGTTCTAATGTAAACCCTGATGGTCTTTGGGATTTGTTCAGATGGTTGGCTCTGGGATTCTGGAGGCCATGGTCAAGGTCATTACTGCCACTAGAGTTCTGTTGCCAATAGTCTCAGTGAAATGTAACCTGAGACACATGTAAGAGGTTGGTCCCAGCCTGTCTGTCACATAGCAGAATAGTTGTCATAGTGGCATACAGAAATTCATCAGAAGCCAGGATGGTATAGAAATGAGGGGCAGGATGACTTCCCTGGCAGTCCAGTGGTTAAACTTTGCCTTCCAATGCAGGGAGTTTGGGTTCAATCCCTGGCAGGGGAGCTAAGATTCCCCATGTCTTGCAGCCAAAAAAAAAAAAAAAAAACAAACCCAAAACATAAAAACAGAAGTGATGTTGTAACAAAGTCAATAAAGACTTTAATGGTCCACATTAAAACAAAAATCTTAAAAAGAAATGAGGGGCAGGTATCATTAGGAGATGACTCTTCATCGGTCTCTCTCATTTCTGTACATTCTGTGACTAAGGCACTGACTTCCCTTCATTCTAGATTCTTCTAAAGGATGCTTGTACAGAAAGCAGCTATAGAAGATACCGTTTGTCTCTCTGGAGCAAAGGGGAGGCGTATTTACTTACCAGTATAATAAAGGCAATGCTGTCATTTGGAACAAAGGGCAAACATGCTTACTTAAACTTACTTTTCTTCCTTTCTTTTCCTTTTTTAAAAAAATCAGTTTCCAAAGTGTAGGGTTCTTCTCCTGTAACAATGCCTGTAACCCACTACAGGCACCTTGCTTTCTGGGAACTGAAGCTCAGGAAACCAGCAGCAGAAGCCAGTTTTTCTGGCTACCCCTATTGCTTTGAGTAATCAACTGTCCTATATCTATGATGAGAAATCTGATATCTTCTTCTACATCCATGACACCGTGGCAGGCTAACTTGTTAAGCTTGCAAAGTAGGATTAAAATCTCAAATCCTTCACAGTTCTGACAGTACATTCTAGCAAACTCAAATTATGTGTTAGACCTATTCCTCTATTTGAGAGCAATCATCAATTTTATATAATAAAAATGTAACCTGATTTTCCAGTTAGGACAAATGGAAGACTTGATAGTTGCCTCTCTAGAACTGACTTTATTAGAAGAAGAAAAAGACTTTTGTATTGGTTAAAATTATCAAGTAGAAAAAGTTTACTCTCAAAAAAAAAAAAAGGCTGGGTCCTCAGAAAAATGTGATGGGCAAAGATGAGGGAAAGTGTAATTCTTTAGGACCAAGGCAGTGTTGAGGTCCCACACAGATTCTGTAAGAGCCTTTATGTAGCAAAATGAAGAATGTTCCAGAAGTGCAGTGGAAACAGGTAGTTGACTAAGTATCTAGCAAAAGGAGAGAAGCATCAGACACCGCAGGCATCACTTAGGAGCTGGGAAAGGCCATTGTTCAGTCTTGCTTCCTCAGGAGGAAGAATCCTGGATCATTATCCCCTCCCACCTTGGCTGAAACCACACTGTTCTCTGGTTTCCTCCACCACACCAAGCTTTTCTTCTTTAGAGGGGCCTTTGTATGACCCATTCCTTTGGCCTGGAATATTCCTTCCAGTGATCTTTGCAAGACTAGTTCCTTCTCACCTGCATTCAACTCTATAAACCAACATTTAGTGACACCCTATATATGCACGTTTTTCTCCCCTACATTATGATGTTAATGCAATCATAAAGGACAATCAAGCAAAACAGGAAACTAAGTGTTTAAAACAAAATCCTGCCCTTGCAGAAGCTGTATCCTAGTGGAATATGAGGGCAGACGATAAAATATGTAAATAATACAATGTCCAAATATTTGGTACTTCAAGTGACAAATTTGAAAGAGAAAAATGAAAGTAGTGAAGAGATAGTGAATGACAGGTGAGGGTTTTTTAATAAGGTGTAGGGAGCATCTCACAAGACACATGGGAACGAAGAACTCAAAAGGTGAGAGAGTGAGTGGCCTAGAGATTTGAAGAAGGCTAGGTCAAGGCAGAAAAAAAAAAAAAAAGAAGTGCAAAGGCCCTGAGGTAGACGTGTGCCATGCCAGGTGCTAGGAGAGCAGAGAGACCAGTGTGGCTGAAGCAGCATGAGAGGGCGATGGGAGAGGCAGGGAAAGCCCTACAAGCACCGAGGCCTGATCTAGGTGGGCTGTTCCTGCATGCCGGGGTGGGGCAGGGGGAGCACAGCGTTCCGATGTGCAGGCAGATTGGGGTGATGACTGATGAGGGAGAGAAGGAAAAGTGGAAGATGGAGAAGAGGTGAGGGTAGGACTGAAGGCAGGTCTTAGGGTAAAGCTGAGGACAGCCGATCTGCTGCAGAGGAGAATGACTAGCCCCGTGGAGAAGTCCAAACGTTCATCTGGAGCTCCAGCAGAGACGGCAGCGCTACAGCTGGGCGTGGTGGTGGGGCCTGCAGAACCTCCCCTGTGATCACTTCTGCTTTCTCGGTGAGATAAGAAGCAGGGGCCTTGGCAGAGAGGAAGAAAAAGAAAATATTGGGGGGGTTGAAGAAATATTAACAGTAGTAATGAGATGGAATAGAGAAAGGTTATAGGATTGTAGCAGTCCTATACAAGGGTCCTGGAGAGGGCCATGATCAGGAATTTCAAATAAGACTTCTGTACACGGTCATGACCCGCTCCAGGCTAAATTCAGCTGTACGTACAGATGTGGAGTAATCTAGCGATTGTTCATACCTCAACCTCAGTGTTATCCATACTTCCTCAGAGAAGTCTCTCTTCCCCACTCGATGGCAGCCACTCAGTGGTGATAGCTTATTTGAATTCTCTGTGTGGGGTGTGTCACTGTGTCTTTCCCTGTGGATTGAGTTGCCTGGATGTTACCTATTTCCCACATGGAAATGAGAGCAGACATACTTTCTACCTCATTCACTGCCAAATATTAAACAGTACTTGGTACACATTTGTTCACTAAATGTGGATTAATGGCCACTCCCTCTTAAAGTGTGTATAAGTGCATGTGTGTGCACTAGAGGATGGCTAATAGCAGATCCGTTTGTTTTCTGAATTGTAAGTACAACCTGGAAAGCAGACACCTAGCCCATGAACCACAACTCTCCTCATCCAAACAGGATTGATAACAAAAATGGAAACTCGCTGTAGCTTTCAAGAAAGGAGAGTCTTGGAGAAGACAGTTCAGTATTTAATATTCTGAGTAGGTTTCTTTTTATCCTAGAAAGTAAGTGTTGATAAAGGTTGGCCACACAGGTGATGTCAGAAAACCAGATTTGTTGTTTAACGTAGTTTATGGAGTGGTAGAACAGCATGGGTCAGTCTTACCATGTTCAGTTCAGTTCAGTCTCTCAGTCGTGTCTGACTCTTTGCGACTTCATGGACTGCAGCACGCCAGGCCTCCCTGTCCATCACCAACACCCAGAGTTTACTCAGACTCATGTCCATTGAGTTGGTGATACCATCCAAGCATCTCATCCTCTGTCAGCCCCTTCTCCTCCTGCCCTCAATCTTTCCCATCATCAGGGTCTTTTCCAATGAGTCAGCTCTTCGTATCAGGTGGCCAAAGTATTGGGGTTTCAGCTTCAGCATCAGTCCTCTCAATGAATATTCGGGACTGATCTTCTTTAGGATGGACTGGTTGGATCTCCTCACAGTCCAAGGGACTCTCAAGAGTCTTCTCCAACACCACAGTTGAAAAGCATCAATTCTTTGGCCCTCAGCTTTCTTTATAGTTCAACTCTCAAATTCCATTTATGACTACCGGAAAAACCATAGCTTTGACTAGACAGACCTTTGTTGGCAAAGTAATGTCTCTGCTTTTGAATATGCTATCTAGGTTGGTCATAACTTTCCTTCCAAGGAACAAGTGTCTTTTAATTTGATGGCTGC
>NW_011494677.1:13127192-13127561 GCF_000754665.1 Bison bison bison | reverse complement strand
CCAATGCATGAAAGTGAAAAGTGAAAGTGAAGTTGCTCAGTCATGTCCGACCCTCAGCGATCCCATGGACTGCAGCCTTCCAGGCTCCTCCGTCCATGGGATTTGCCAGGCAAGAGTACTGGAGTGGGATGACATTGCCTTCTCTGCACTAGTGTGTGAGAAGAGTACAATTGTGCAGTAGTTTGAGCATTCTTTGGCATTGCCTTTCTTTGGGATTGGAATGACAACTGACCTTTTCCAGTCCTGTGGCCACTGCTGAGTTTTCCAAATTTGCTGGCTTATTGAGTGCAGCACTTTCACAGCATCATCTTTCAGGATTTGAAATAGCTCCATTGGAATTCCATCACCTCCACTAGCTTTGTTCGTAGT
>NW_011494677.1:13126210-13127092 GCF_000754665.1 Bison bison bison | reverse complement strand
CAAGTGTCTTTTAATTTGATGGCTGCAGTCACCATCTGCAGTGATTTTGGAGCCCCCCAAAATAAAGTCTGTCACTGTTTCCATTGTTTCCCCATCTATTTCCCATGAAGTGATGGGATCAGATGCCATGATCTTAGTTTGCTGAATGTTGAGTTTTAAGCCAAATTTTTCACTCTCCTATTTCATTTTCATCAAGAGGCTCTTTAGTTCTTCTTCGCTTTCTGCCATAAGGGTGGTGTCATCTGCATATGTGAGGTTATTGATATTTCTCCTGGCCATCTTGATTCCAGCTTCTGCTTCATCCAGCCTGGCATGTCTCATGATGTACTCTGCATATAAGTTAAATAAGCAGGGTGACAATATACATCCTTGAT
The DNA here is from genome assembly GCF_000754665.1 of Bison bison bison. Taxonomy (NCBI): domain Eukaryota; kingdom Metazoa; phylum Chordata; class Mammalia; order Artiodactyla; family Bovidae; genus Bison; species Bison bison. The sequence continues at coordinate 13,126,718 of NW_011494677.1, read as the reverse complement.
GTACTCCTTTCCTTATTTGGAACCATTCTGTTGTTCCATGTCCAGTTCTAACTGTTGCTTCTTTATCTGCCTACAGATTTCTCAGGAGGCAGGTAAGGGGGTCTGGTATTCCCATCTCTTTCAGAATTTTCCATAGTTTGTTGTGATCCACATGGTCAAAGGCTTTGGGATAGTCAGTAAACAGAAGTAGATGTTTTTCTGGAACTCTCTTGCTTTTTTGATGATCCAACGAATGTTGGCAATTTGATCTCTAGTTCCTCTGCCTTTTCTCAATCCATCTTGAACATCTGGAAGTTCACAGTTCACGTACTGTTGAAGCCTGGCTTAGAGAATTTGAGCATTACTTCACTAGTGTGTGCTGCTGCTGCTAAGTCACGTCAGTCGTGTCCGACTCTGTGTGACCCCATAGATGGCAGCCCACCAGGCTCCCCCGTCCCTGGGACTCTCCAGGCAAGAACACTGGAGTGGGTTGCCATTTCCTTTTCCAATGCATGAAAGTGAAAAGTGA
>NW_011494677.1:13102876-13126110 GCF_000754665.1 Bison bison bison | reverse complement strand
TGACAACTGACCTTTTCCAGTCCTGTGGCCACTGCTGAGTTTTCCAAATTTGCTGGCTTATTGAGTGCAGCACTTTCACAGCATCATCTTTCAGGATTTGAAATAGCTCCATTGGAATTCCATCACCTCCACTAGCTTTGTTCGTAGTGATGCTTTCTAAGGCCCACTTGACTTCACATTCCAGGATGTCTGGCTCTAGATGAGTGATCACACCATTGTGATTATCTTGGTCATGAAGATCTTTTTTGTACAGTTCTTCTGTGTATTCTTGCCACCTCTTCTTAATATCTTCTGCTTCTGTTAGGTCCATACCATTTCTGTCCTTTATCGAGCCCATCTCTGCATGAAATGTTCTCTTGGTATCTCTAATTTTCTTGAAGAGTTCTCTAATCTTTCCCATTCTATTGCTTTCCTCTATTTCTTTGCACTGATCACTGAGGAAGGCTTTCTTATCTCTCCTTGCTATTCTTTGGAACTCTGCATTCAGATGGGTTTATTTTTCATTTTCTCCTTTGCTTTTCACTTCTTTTCCTTTCATAGCTGTTTGTAAGGCCTCCTCAGACAACCATTTGGCCTTTTTGCATGTCTTTTTTTTGGGGATGGTCTTGATTACTGCCTCCTGTCATGAACCTCCCTCCATAGTTCTTCAGGCACTCTGTCTCACTTGGTAGGTGAGAAAAAACATAGCTAAAGTCCATGGCTTAATCAAGAGGTCAAACTAGTAAAGTTCTTAGACTGTGAATGGTGGGGGTTAAATGAGCTTCCTTGATTTGTTATTTTCAGTTTTTTCCCTGTGTGTAAGACAAGAGGACATGTTTCAGCATTAGCAATGGTGTTGTTACCAGATAGGGAGAGTCTCGTGGGCCTTGGTTCTTGGTAAGGACACAAAGAAGAATCTGAGGTCTTACCTGTGGAAAAACAAGTTTATTGAAGAAAGAAACAACACACCTCAAAGGAGAGGTGGGCCAAGCCAAGAGGGGCTCTCGTGCCAGAATGGTAAGGTATGGGGTTTTCAAGACAAGGCGTTTTTACATTTTCGTCTAGGTGGGCATGGACCGACAGTTTTGATTGACATTTCCAAGTTACATAACAGCCTGTATTGCACATGTCTTTGCCACAATTCAGTCTGCTATACTCAGATGTATGTATGTATAAAATATTTATGAACCTTTAAAGGGCTCCCAGCTGCCTAAGGTCACTAGAGGACACAGCTTTGCATGAAGGGCGCATGCGTGTAGTTAGAGAGGTCCCTATGGTTAGCTTGTATACCCCGTGCACCTAGGGTGCATGTGCTCAAGTTGGAAAAATCTCTGGTTATTTTGTAGCTTATCTGTGAGCTCTCCTGGGCCACATTGGGAGGTGTCTGGGGTGGGGTTTGGAGATCATCTTGAATCATTTTCATCTAGGCCACCCCTCTTTGCTCATGCCTAACTTATTGGGAGAAAATTCAACAGAGCTGGTCAACAATGGAACAAAATACTGGGCTCCCCAGTATTGATATCCAGAAACAAACCAGATTAGGTGATCTTGTCTAGGTTGACAGTTAAACTGTTGGCAGGTATTCAGGTGGGCAGATCTGTGTGTATATATTAATGTAAAAACAACTCAGAGTATGTTTTACTACTTTGTACATAATGGCATCATCACCACTACTTACCGTTACAGTAACCATACATTGAAGGGCAAACATGTTTCTGTGTATGTGTGTGTAACCACACGCCATGGACTAAAGAAGGGCTAGTTACCAAGTTTGCATGTTTTTATCATTAAATTAGCATCTGTACCAGCAAATGGACAAAGAAAAGAGAAGATGGATTTGGTGAAGGTAATTCTGCTGGTGATTCTCATAAAATACTGGGTTGGGGGGGAGGTTGCGGATCTTTTTTCTAAGATGAAATCACTCTTTGCATCCCCACTTCTATCACCCGGATTTTAGTTCCTAGTGTTGCCTTGAGTGTTGTAGCTTCCTCCACACTTGCCCCAACGCGATCAATTTTGCACATGATAGTCAAGGTGCTGTTGCTAACACACGGATCTAACTGTGCCTCCCCGCTGTTTAAGAACCTCCGATGATGTGCCAACAGACTCAGTGTCAAGTCTTTAAGAAAGCTTTTAGGCGCCCTCATGATATGAACCCTATTGACATCTCCAGTCATATCCCTGATCCTTCCTCTTCTCACCCATGACATCTTAGTCTTGTTCAACTTCATATCCTTACATGTACTTTCTCATCGAGTTTGGGTTTCTGCCAGGAGTTCTCATTAGCATGCTTTGCCTGGAAAACTCCCACCATCTTACAGGAATCACAAGGCATTTCCCTACCACCTCTGCCCTTCAAGATGTTGGGTGTCCTTCCTGTGTACTCACATAGGCCCATCATTTTCAGTTTCATTGCTGTCTGCTTTTCTTTTTCCTTGTCATTTGTAAGCTTATCAAGAGCAGGAACCATATTTGGCACTTTCTATTTTATAGCCCCAATGTATGTCATAGTGTAGGCTTGTGGTAAACATGTCATATATCTTTGAAAGAGTACATTTTTGTTCATTGTAATAGCTTTGAAATTGATTATATTTTAATTATATATATGCATATCTAATATATGATACTGTCACAGGTGATCTTTATTTTGGCTTTTTGTTAGGATGATTTGCATTTTCAGATTGCTTTTAATTCATAAAATTTCATGGCTTCATTATGTTAATGACCTTAATTAGGCATCTGTATGGGCTTCTCTGTCAATAACTTGTGAGCTGTCTCTTAAGACTGGCTGATAAATCAAACGAACCTACAGTTAAGAGGCAGACATGATGTTACTGAAGTGAATGGGTTTAGATGATGGAAAATACTAGGCATGGAGTCTTGTTATCTCTTAGCTCCATGCAGAGACTTGAGGCTTGGCTGGTTTTGGTCACGTGATCGAATAGGGTACCAGATCCATCTTACGGTGTGCAGAACCCTGGAGACCGCCACTGAGACACAGGCACTCTCCTCCTCTGAATCATCTCCTTGGAACCTGTGGTGGTGGGTACTAGTGACATAGGAAACAGAGAGGTGTTTGCCTAACACTCTGGGACAATGTGGATGATGCTACCTATTCATAGTTCTGAGTGAGCTTGAATGATGCAGGTTCTGTTTCCTTGCAATGGCAGGAGCTTTATTAAACAAGCATATGTGGAGCTAAGCCTGAGGGTAGGCATTCCTGGCAGCTGAGGGAAAGGGGAGGCATGGTTTGCCAATGCCATCTGCTTAATTTTCCTAATAATCCAACACCTGCCAGTGAGAGTCATCTTGTCTCCCCAAATGGCTGAAAATTGTAGAAACACCAATAATAACTTCTCTCAAGCCCCTCACGCTCTTTAGTAGGAGACTGACTTTCCAGCTTACCTGTTTGCTTTAAAATGATGAGGATGTTGGTCTCTGAGCCTCTCCTGAGTACCTGCAGCATTCTCGGCACTCTCAGAAATCAGACTAATTAAATAACAGGCTTCTGAGAGAAATAAACCTTTCACCCAGTAGAAACGTCAGTGAAAATTACTACCAGTTCTTGAATTGGCAGCCTGGGTAAGACTGGATTTTCTTTTAACCAGCTTTAAAATTTAATTCCTAGGTAAGCATTTGCCTCTCTCACAAGAATGAAAGAATGTTTGTATTCTAATGTAAAAGTTACCACGATTTAGTTTAGTGTCTGATTTATTTAGATTTTGTGGAGTTAGTTTAGACTAAGTTCTTTGAAACCAGAATTTTCTCCCACACACTCTTGGCTGGTTTTCAAAGGTCCCTGCAGCCATCGTCTGTTCATGTCCTGATCACTGTGAAGGCAGGTAGGGGAGGCAGAAGGGGACTGGCCAAACAGTTCCGGGGAGCTTGGACCTGTTCTCCCTGAAGGTACACACCCCTCCTAACTCTTTATAAAACAAAAGGAACATTTGAGCAACAGCAATCTATCTTTTGTGACGATGTAATTCTATTCATCTCTCTAAATGGTAAATAGTGACCTTCCTTAACAAATACTAGGGCTTAAGGGTAGAGTTGAACCTAGCAAGCATTAATTCTTGGGAGAATGAGAAGGTATTATTTGAACTATGTTTTCTGTCTTAAGCCTGGGAAGTGGGTTCTATTTTCAGACACTCTCAATCTGGAATAAAGGGGAATCAGCAGTAGCAATCGACTTCTGGTCAAATTGATTTTGTTTCTGTTGTTGTGTATTAAGATCCAATATCAGGAAACAGCTCTTACAAGGCAAAAGCATCAAAGTCTAATATGTTGGAAATAACATATCACTAGAGAAAAGTGATTCGCTGGAGTGAGAAAGTGCACGGCAGTCACTGATCCCGGTCTCATTTTTCTAAGAAAGGATTTCATTGGCAATATAAAATCCTTCGATGTATTTTCTTGACAGTTTTTACAAGACTTTGACCCAAATACAACATGAAATGTAATCAATGATAAATACATAATCTGGCAGGATTTCACAGAGACCAGATCACCATCTCTTTTGTCCATTGCCACTTATATTTCTTGCCCAGTTTCATTGTCAAGGATTGGTTCTAAGCCATTATTAGCCAGTGCATTGATATTTTCATTTTTCCATAATTAGTGTGTGTGTGATTCTGACAGTGAAAACAAATTGCTTATCTTACTTTTGAAACCATGTTGAATAAATATCTCAGAATTTACCATTGCCTGAACAAAACAATAATTTTGAAGGTAACTTATTTTTCTAAGACACAATTGATAGCCTAATTTTAGCCTCAGGAAAATAATTAAGCCACAGAAGGATGAAATTAAAATTACATGAAATCTGAAATATCTGGAGAATGCCAAGGTTCTGAATTTTGAGATGCAGTATGGTGGGGTGAATTGATAAAAAGACAAGCGAAGAATAAGAATGTAGCAAGTAAAAACTAGACCAAAACCCATTAAGCTTCATGACTCCTCTTGCACCTTCTCTGAATCCCAGATCATCTCACTGTCCCCTCATCTACCCTCTGACAGGGTTCTAGTGTTGAGTGTGTGTGTGTATGAAGACTAAGTACAACCTCTGACTAGTTTCTCATATGTTTTCAGTGTATCTATATGAGTTTGTGTGTGTGAAGACTAGGGAAATTAGAAACATATCATGCTTTTTTCTCTATTTATAAATTAACAACAAAAGAAGAAATTGCTGCTGTTAGGAATCCCTGTGATGAAACAGAAATCACTTTTCTTACCCTCCTGAATGTCTGCCCTCAATTTTTCACTTCTACATCCTATTTTCTTTCATCTTAAAGACACATTAAAATATTTTTTCCTAAACATGATCTGTGCAGGGACATAATATGCCTTTAAGAGAAGTGTTTCCAATTCACAAATATTTTCAGTTAATAACATGAAATACCTAACTGTTCCACTAAGATAGTGTCAGAAGGTTCAGAGTAAGTTTTGTTTCTGAAGATAGTTCACTTTTATCAGTGCCTTGCATGGACCTTGATAAAACCTGGCCTGGAAATAGCTGATATGCATGAAGAAACATTTCAGACATGGTATAAAGATAGAGATATTTTTCAATTCAGGATACAAATGAGACATTATAAATAGTTTGAGAATAACTTCAAGTACTAGATAAATACTGTGATAAAACAAGTTAGGAGTTTTCAAATAAAATAGTATCATTTTTCCAAAAGTTTCAGGAGTCCAACATAGAGCTAGCCTGTGTGCTGCCTTTACGTACCATGTAATAATGCAAAATTTCTTGGAAGCTTATTCTAAATCATATGAGAAAGCAACTTTAAAGCTAGAAGGGACCTTCACTATTACTCAATGAAATCTTTCCTTTTACAGATTAGATCAGTGGCTTCTCAAAGGTCTCTGTGATTGAATTTTTTTCCCTCAGTCATGTGTGCCTGGTTATGGTAGAAATAGGATTAAAAAATTTTTGACCTCTAATCTAGTGCTGAATTGGTGGTGGTGGTTTTTCTTATTATAGTTATTTTAAAGATACTGTCCAGTAAAGCATTTCGGAGTTTCTCTTTGCATAGAGGCTTTGTGATTCTGTTTACTTTGTTGTAATAATAATGCATGTATAATTTTCTACTTCAGTCCTTTTTCACCTAGCAGAGGTTGATGACCCTATTTCACATCTTTATATCTTTATGAGGTTTTCTCTGTTATTACTTTATTTTTTCTCATTTATTACTTTAGAGTAGCGAAGAATCGGAGAAGGCAATGGCACCCCACTCCAGTACTCTTGCTTGGAAAATCCCATGGACAGAGGAGCCTGGTAGGCTGCAGTAAATGGAGTTGCTAAGAGTCGGACATGACTGAGTGACTTCACTTTCACTTTTCACTTTCATGCACTGGAGAAGGAAATGGCAACCCACTCCAGTGTTCTTGCCTGGAGAATCCCAGGGACGGGGGAGCCTGGTGGGCTGCCGTCTATGGTGTCGCACAGAGTCGGACACGACTGAAGCGACTTAGCAGTAGCAGTAGTAGTGGAAGAATTTGACGAAAACATATTCAGACAATGAATAGTATTAAAAATATAAAATCTTCCCATATAAACATTCATTGTATGTCCTGGTGTCACTCCCACAGGTAAATACTTTAATCATTGCTTGTTGAATTGTGTTCCTGATTACCACGACGTTTCTAAGTGAGTTTATTTTCTAGTTCTTGTTTGGTCAACTTGAAGTAGGATCAACAGAAAACTTCCAGAGTACAGCTTACTTTAGCTCTGTGCATCTATGCCTTTGACCCTTGACTCCTTTATTCCCCAATGCATGTGAGCCAACATAATTCATGGGCTTCCCGGAATCCCCCTGCCAATGCAGGAGACACAAGAGAGATGTGGGTTCAATCCTGGGTCAGGAAGATCCCCTTAGGAGGAAATTGCAACCCGTTCCAGTACTCTTGCCTGAAAAATTCCACGGACAGTTGAGCCTGGTGGGCTACAGTCCATGGGGTTGCAAACAGTTGGATGTGACTGAGCACAACATAATTCAAGGACTGATTTTGAGAGACTCTGGTCCAAAAAGCAGTTCTATAAAAATAGGTTATTTTGTGGTTTGATTAAGGTAATCCTGTTATCATTAGTGACCTTGAGCATCTTAAAAAAAAAAAAGTCAAAGTGTGAAAGAAAACAAAAGCTCACACTAACCCTATTGTGTGTGTGTGTCAGACTCAGTCATGTCAGACTCTTTACGACCCCATGGACTGTAGCCCACCAGGCTCCTCTGTCCATGGTATTTTCCAGGCAAGAATACTGGAGTGACTTGCCATGCCCTCCTCCAGGGCATCTTCCCAACCCAGGGATCAAACCCAGCTCTCTGGCATTGCAGGCAGATCCTTTACCCTCTGAGCCAACATTCTATTACTCTGTGACAATTACTTGATATTTTTCTGTTCCCCTCCCCCTTTTTTATATGTACATATGGATAACTTTCTTATTAAATATTTTAAAGAAATTCTTAAATATTAATCAAAATAAATGTTCTAATATTAAAAAAAATCTAATTGCTATTTTAGTTGAAGTTAGGAATAACTGACTTCTCTATAGGCAATGGCACCCCACTCCAGTACTTTGCCTGGAAAATCCCATGAACGGAAGAGCCTGGTAGGCTGCAGTCGATGAGGTCGCTAGAGTCGGACACGACTGAGCGACTTCACTTTCACTTTTCACTTTCATGAATTGGAGGAGGAAATGGCAACCCACTCCAGTGTTCTTGCCTGGAGAATCTCAGGGACGGGGAAGTCTGGTGGGCTGCCGTCTCTGCAGTCGCACAGAGTCGGACACAACTGAAGTGACTTAGCAGTAGCAGTAGCTATATTGCTCAATCTTCTTGTCCAGGAAAAAGGAATCTCCATTAATTCTTATGTAATTTCTCCTTGCAAAAGACCCACATAATTCTGTTTAGGATCAATTCAAAGTGTTCTTTTAAATTTTATTTTGGCATGTATATATTTATTTTATTGAAGTACATTTGATGTACAATATTATGTAAGGTGCTGGTGTACAGTATAGTGATTCACAATTTTAAAGGTTATACTCCACTTATAGTTATTATAAAATATTGGCTGTTTCCCCTATCTGTACAGTATAGTTTATTTTATACCTAAAAGTTTGTATTTCTTCCTCCCTTTTACCTGTAATGCCCCTCCCCTCTTCCCACTGGTAACCACTAGTGTCTCTGCATCTGTGAGTCTCTTTCTGTTTTGCTGTATTCACTAATCTGTTGTTTTTTCAGTTCCACATATAAGTGATATAATACAGTATTTGTTTTTCTGTCTGACTTGTTTCATTTAGCATAATACCCTCCAGGTGTATTCATGTTGCTACAAATGGCAAAAATTCATTTTTAAGTGGTAAGTTTTCACTGTAGCAATTTTGGATTCTAAAATTTTAATCAGTTCAATCGCTCAGTCGTGTCCGACTCTTTGCAACCCCATGGACTGCAGCATGCCAGGCTTCCCTGTCCATCACCAACTCCCAGAGCCTACTCAAACCCATGTCCATTGAGTCGGCGATGCCATCCAACCATCTCATCCTCTGTTGCCCCCTTCTCCTCCTGCCTCCAATCTTTTCCAGCATCAGGGTGAGTCAGTTCTTCATATCAGGTGGCCAAAATATTGGAGTTTCAGCTTCAGCATCAGCCTTTCCAATGAATATTCAGGACTGATTTCCTTTAGGATGAACTGGTTGGCTCTCCCATATATATAATAAATTTATTACATATTTAATTTTTCTCAGCTTATTTTTTGCATGTGTTCTATTGAAGTACATTTTACATATAGCATCATATAATTTAAGGTATACAGATGATGATATGATTATATATTGTAATATGGCTGTCTTTGAAGCAATAGTTAGCACCTCTATCATGTCACAGAATTATTCTTTTTTGTGGTGAGTGTAAAAGCTAGTCACCTTACCAGTTTGATTTCCACTACAATTTGTCTATATTCACTGCGCAGTAGATGCCCAGGATTTGTTCACGAATTGCAATTTTGTGGCTTTAAACATCTCTCGTATCTCCCGACCCTCAAGCCCCCCTAGTAACACAGTTTTACTCTGTTTTCACAAGTTTGGCTTTTTAAGATTCTACATAGAAGTGAGATCGTAGAGTTTTTGCATTTTTCTGTCTGTCATCTCTCTTAACATATGCTCAGGATCCATCCATGTGGGCCCAAATGCAGGATTTCCTTCATATGTCACATTTTTATCCCTTGTCTATACGTGGACACAGGTTGCTTCTGTATCTTGGCTATTGTGAGAATGCTGATTCACGTGGGAGTTCAGGTGTCTCTTGAGATCCTGAGTCCATCTCCTTTGTGTATATATCCAGGAGTGGAACTGCTGTGTCACATGGTGGTTCTGTTTTTTAATGTTTTAAGGAATCTCCATGTTGTTTTTCATAGTGGCTGTAACAACTTAGATTCCCACCAACAGCGCACAAGGGTTCCCTTTGCTCTGTATACTTTCCAATACTTGTTAGCTTTTGTGTTTTTGATGACAGCTATTCTAACAGGAGTGAGGAGATATCTCGTGGTTTCGATATGTATTTCCCTGATGTTGAACATCTATTTATGTACCCATTGGCCATCTGTTTCTTTTATTTGGAAAAAATCTGTATACAGTTTCTTTACCCAGTTTTTAATCAGATTGCTTATTTTTGTTATTATTGAGTTTTATGAGTTCTTTATATTTAATTAGGTTATTTTAACCCCTTACTCAGTATATGGTTTGCAAATGTTTTTTCCTGTTCTGTAAGTTGCTTTTCATCTTGTTGATTGCTTCTTTTGCTGTGCAGAAGCTTTTAACTGTGGTTTAGTCTCACTTACTGATGTGTTGTTTGTTTTTTTTTAAATTTTGTTGTTTGTGCTTTTGGTGTCTTAACCAAAACAGCATTGCCAAGACCAGTGTCAATCCCCAATGTTTTCATCTAAAAGTTTTTGATATGTTTATATGGTTAAATCTTTGATCCATTTGGTGTTAAGTTTGTAGGTGATGTATAAGGCAAGGGTCTAATTTCATTATTCTGTATGTGTTTATTGAGTTTTCTCAGCACCATTTGTTGAAGAGACTATTTTTTTCCCTATTGGATGTTCTTAGATCCCTTGTCAAATACTTTGTGAATCCAAATTCTGGAATCTTTTCTGTTCTGTTGTTCTATGAGTATATTTTTATGCCAGTACCAAACTGTCTTAATTACTGTTTGTTGTTCCATCACTAAGTCATATCTGACTCCTTACAACCTCATAAACTGCAGCAAGCCAGGCTTCTCTCTCCTTCCATATATATAAAACCATAGTTTTATAATATAGTTTGAAATTGGGAAGTAGGATGCCTCCAGCTTTGTTCTTCTGTGTCAAGATTACTTTGTCTCTTCAGAGTCTCTTGTGGTTTCATATGAATCTTAGAATTGGTTTTCTTTGTTCTGTGATGAATGTCATTGGAATTTGGACTGAACACATTCTGAAGGAGATCAGCCCTGGGTGTTCTTTGGAAGGAATGATGCTAAAGCTGCAACTCCAGTACTTTGGCCACCTCATGCGAAGAGTTGACTCATTGGAAAAGACTCTGATGCTGGGAGGGATTGGGGGCAGGAGGAGAAGGGGATGGCAGAGGATGAGATGGCTGGATGGCATCACTGACTCAATGGACTTGAATCTGAGTGAACTCTGGGAGTTGGTGATGGACAGGGAGGCCTGGCGTTCTGTGATTCATGGGGTCACAAAGAATCGGACACAACTGAGCAACTGAACTGAACTGATGGATGGCTTTGGATAATATGAACATTCTAACAATATTCCAATCCATGAACACAAAATGTCTTTTAATTTGTATGTGTCTTCTTAGGTATTCTTTTGAGCATAGCCTTGTAGCTTGTTACTATACAGATCTTTCACTTCCTTGGTTAAATGTATTTCTAGGTAGTTTTATTATTTTGATGCTACTGTGAAATGAGATAGCTTTCTTTACTTCCTCTTCGGATGTGTTATAGAATATAGAAATACAAATAATTTCTGCATGTTGATTTTTATATCCTGCAATTTTACTGAATTGTTGATTTAGTTCAATAGGTTTTTTGGTTGAGTCTTTGAGATTTTGTATATAAAAAAGTCATTTCATCTTCAAATAAAATTTTACTTCTTCCCTCCTGATGTGAATGCCTATTTTTTTCTTGCTGGGTATCTCTGGCTAAAACTTCAGTACTATGTTGAATAAGAGTGATGAAAGTATACATCTTTATCTTGTTCCTGATCTTAGAGGAAAAGCTTTCAACTTTTCACTACTAAGTATAATGTTGTGAATTTGTTTTCTATGGAGTTTATATGTTGAGGTATGTTCTCTTCATACCTAATTTGTAGAGAGTTTTCTTAATGAAAGTATGTTGTATTTTGTTAAATACTTTTTCTGCATCTATTGAAATGATTATGTGACTTTTGTCTTTAACTAATGTCTATCAGTTAATTTGCATATTCTGAACTGTCCTTGCATCTCAGAGATGAATCCCACTTGATGGTGTATGGTCCTTTTAATGAGCTGTTGAATTCAGTTTACTAGTATTTTGTTGAGAATTTTTGCTTATATATGCATTAGGGATGTTGGCCTATAATTTTTTTCATTTCATTATATGGTTTTCTTATGAGGAGAATGGTGGTCTAATAAAATGAGTTTTGAAGTGTTCCCTCCTCTTCCATTTTTTGGAGAAGCTTGAGAAGAATTGGCATAAATTACCTTAAAACTTGGTAGAATTCATCTATGAAACCATTTGATCCTGGGGTTTTCTGTGTTGTGTTTTTACTTCTTTGATTTCTTAGACTCATTGGTTGTTAAGTAACATGTTTAATCTTCGTGGTTCTGTGTTTTCTTCCCACTTTTTTCTTGTGATTTATCTGAAGACAATGCTTGATATGATTTTAATTTTCTTAAATTTGATGTGACTTGTTTAGTAACTTATTGTGATCTACTCTTTATGTTGATTTCAGTGAGAGTCACTCTATATATAGTTGTAGTTTTGATGCTTTTTGAGAGAAGTAAACTGAAGGTCTTCCTACTCCACCATCTTTATTCTGCCCCTCTTAATGAGTTTTAAGAGTTCTTCATGTATCCTAGGATAAATCCTTTATCAGATACATGCTTTACAAAGATTTTCTCCTGGTCTATGGCTTTTGATTTTACTTTCTAAACAGTATCTTTTGAAGAACAGATATTTTTAAGTTTTATAAGTATTTATTAATACTAAGAGAAATTTTTAAAATTTTATTGAAGTATAGTAGATTTACAATGTGTTAGTTTCTGCTATACAGCAAAGTTCATATATACATACACACACACATAATTTCATGTTCTTTTCCATTGAAGGTTATTACAACTAGTGAATATGGTTCCCAGTGCTATACAGTAGGACCTTGCTGTTTATTTTATATTTAGCACTTTGTATTTGCTAATCTCAAATTCCTAATTTATTCCTCTCCCCCTTTCCCCTTTGGTAACCCTAAGTTTGTTTTCTTTGTGATTCTGTTCCTGTTCTTGAAAATCAATTCATTTGTATCATCTTTACCATTCCACACATCAGTGATAATCATATGATATTTGTCTTTCTCTGTCTGACTTACTTCACTTGGTCAGTTGCTGCAGATGCTAGTATTTCATTCTTTTTATGGCTGAGTAGTATTCCAGTGTGCGTGTGTGTGTGTGCACACGTGCACTTCCCTGATAGCATTCCTGTGTGTGTGTGTGTGTGTGTGTGCGCGCACGCTTCCCTGGTAGCTCAGCTGGTAAAGAATCTGCCTGCAATGCAGGAGACGCCAGTTTGATTCCTGGGTGGGGAAGATCCCCAGGAGAAGGGATAGGCTACCCATTCCAGTATTCTTGGGCTTCCCTTGTGGCTCAGCTGATAAAGAATTCACCTGCAATGTGGGAGACCTGGGTTTGATCCCTGGGTTAGGAAGATTCCCTGGAGGAGAGCATGGCAACGTACTCCAGTATTCTTGCCTGGAGAATGCCATGGACAGAGGAGCCTGGAGGGCTGCAGTCCATGGGATTCCAAAGAGTTGGAAATGACTGAGTGACTAAGCACAGCACAGCATGTATATACATACACACACATACATACACTACATCTTCTTTATCTATTTGATTATTGTAAGTAGTACTTCTATGAACATTGGGTTGCATGTATTTTTTTGAATTAGAGTTTTTCTGCATATATGCCCAGCAGTGGGATTGCTAGATCACTGTAACTCCATTTGTAGTTTTTTTTTTTTTTTTTACCATTTTCATCTTTAGTCACCTCCATGCTGTTCTCCGTATTTGCGTTCCCACCAATTTACATTCCCACCAACACTGTGGTCTCCACACCCTCTCCAGCATTTATTATTTGTGGGTTTTTTTAGTGATGGCCATTCTGACCAGTGTGAGGTGATACCTCATTGTAGTTTTGATTTTAATTTCTCTGGAAATTAGTGATGTTGAGCATCTTTTCATGTGCCTATTGACCATCTATGTATTTTCTCTGGAGAAATGTCTATGCAGGTCTTCTGCCCATTTTTTTTAATTAGATTTTTTGTTATTATTGAGTTGTATGAGCTGTTTATATATTTTGGAAATTAAGCCTTTGTTGGTTGCATTGTTTGCCAGTATTTTCTCCCAGTCTGTAGAGTGTCTTTTCATCTTGATTATGGTTTCCAAGATACTGCTAATTTTAAATGAAGTCCAAGTTATTAATTTGGTTTTTTATAGACCATACCTTTTACTGCAATATCTATGAAATTGCTGGTTAACCCAAAATTGCAAAGATTTTCTCCCAAAAGGGTTGTATTTTTCTGTTTTAAACTTATGCTTGTGATCCATTTTGAGTTAACTTTGATCCATACCTCATAGCATATATGAAAATTTTCAAGCATATGGATATTCAGTTGTTTGAGCAACATTTGCTGAATCAGCTATCCTTATCTTTGGCCCTAATTATAGACTCCATTCGGTTCTACTGATGTATATTTTTAGCTCTCTGCAAATATGTCACTGTTTTATTTACTGTAATTTTACTTTAAGTTTTAGAATCAATTATGTCATTCCTCATTTTTCTTAAATTTGTTTTGGTAGTTTGCAGTTCCATATCAATTTTAGAATTAGCTTGTCAGTTTCTACCAAAAAAATAGCTTCCTGGAGTTTTGATTCCAAATGCGTTGAATTTATAGATATCTGGGGAGAAATGACATGTTAACAATATTGAGTTCTTCCAATCCAGGGACACAGTGTATTTCTTTGTCTTTAGATTTTCTTTAACCTCTCTCAGCAACCTTTTATGTTTTTTTTTAGTGTAAAGATCTTGTATTCCTTTCATAAGATACATTCAAAGGTATTTCATGTATTGATAATATTGTAAATGGCTTTTTTGCCTCACTTCTGATATTTTTTTCATTGCTTATATGTAGAAGTACAACTGATTTTGGTGTATTGGTCTTGCATTCTACAGTTCTGTTAAGTTCATAAGTTCTAATAACTTTTGGGGGTAAATCCTTAGAATTTCTACCGAGACAGTTGTGTGATCTTTGAATCGAGATAGTTTTATTTAATCCTCTCTAATCTGAATGCCCTAGTGTATTGTTGACTATAAAGAATGGGAAAGGCCATTCTTGTTTTCTGATCTTATCAGGAAATCATTAAAGCTTTTGCTGTAAGACATTGGCTATATGGTTTCCACAGATGCTCACGAGCAGGTCGAAGTTCTTTTCAGATTAGTTTAGTGAGAGTTCTAATCAGAAGTAGAGGTGATTTTTTTTTTTTTTTTACTACCAGTGATCTTGAATTCACAGATGTTAAAACATACAGTGAATTTTGCTTTTCAGAAATAGTACTATTATTATTAATACTTTAAAAAAGTACTGAATTTTAAAAAAATAAGGTTTTAGTACCATCCTGTCTAATCCTAGGAGTTCAGCACATTTTTACTCCTCTTCAATAAGAAAACAATTCATATTGATTTTTTCTTGTGTCTAAAACTTTGCAGAGTTTCTTATATTTGATTAATCATATGGTTGGGTAAAGAATATTTTTGAGTAATTTTTTACCATGAAAAGAAATAGGTGATATATTTTGCATTCACAGAGAAGTTAAAGCTGTCATACATTAGATAGGTAACTACGTGTTCCTTATTTCTTCTTTTACTTGATGTTAGCTGCAAAAAAATTTAATACCTCTGATATCTAATCACTTTAATTGAATTAATTTTCCTTTTAGGCTATAGAATTCCCCCAACACTTTGTCTTGAAATTAATGATTTCTTGAGGATATACTTGGGATTAGTTTCTTCCATTAGCTTATTCTGTAACATGTTAAGTCTTTAGCCTTCAAACTCAGGTTATTTGTCTAGTCCAGGAAGGTGATGATATGCTAGGATTTTTACTTCAGTTTCAGTTATTATAGTCTTCCTTAAGAACACCTGTTATTTTTGACTGAATATTTTCTGCTTTTATGTTTTCACTCAGTGTTCTCATGTCTTCATCCCTTCCTGGGAATTCTTAATCTCATTTTCCTCTACCACACTAATATAGTTTCCTACAGATTGGCCTCTCTTTATTAATCTTTAGTTTATAGTTGTTTTTTCATTTTTTCCCTACATAATCTGACCCCTGCTATCTCCTTTTGATTCTATACTCTATCTTAATCATGTTCTCTTTCATCTTTACACTGCTATGGGCATGATGCTTCTCTTTGTCTACATCTTGAAAGCACAGATCAGCTTTAATTTTTCTATTTTTACTCACTTTTCTAGGGAATTATAATGGATGGTATAGCATCAAAATTCAATTAATAAGTTGATAACTAATCAATTGAAACCTGGGGCATTCGTGCAGTTCTTCAGACAAATTCCTTGACTATGTCAAGGATCTTGTCAGTGTCATAGTATAATACTACAGCAGTATCATGACATTTTTACTACCACTCAATTTCCAGAAGATCCACCAACATGTCATTGAAATAAAGGATTCCCTATTCAACAATTTGCACCACTACTTCCATTCTTTATGACTCTAATCTCTGTCTCACAATCTTTCTAGGGAATGCTGAGATTCCAGGTTCAGAGTGGCTTATACCTGTTGGTGTACAAAAAAAAAAAAAAGAGAGAGAGAGACAAAAGGCCAAGGTAGATGGAAATATATGGAAGACAAAGATAATTCTTCTGCATGTTGAAACTTTTACAGAAAGTTTCCCTCCCAGCACCTGAGATAAATTCTTGGGCCAATAGAGACTGTGAACTCCAAAGCCAAGTTGATGCTCTCTAAACACTTGCAATTCAAGTACAGATGGAAACAGGAGGCAGAAGGTAGAACATTCTAACAGCTTGTACAATCTGGAAAGCAAATTTTATTAAGGAAAATTGATTATTTCATATGGATAAGACTGGAAGGGTTAATAATTTGAAAGAAATGATTCTTACTTGCCTTTGAGAACAAGGATAAAAGAAATTGGCTTAGAAAAAAAATCTTTTGTTCAAATATTACAACATACATTTTTATGTGTAGCTCTTGTTACATCTTTCAAATATAAAAGTGACTGCCTTCTGAATATCTTTAAAAATAGATGATAGTTTTATGTGTTTTGGCATTGCTTATCTAAAGTTGAGGAATAACACTTTATATAAACTATTACTCCCAAAGTTCCAAATTATTTTTTTTTACTTATGATAATATACTTCTTAATGGATGGTTTTTCTTTGTACATTTGCTGCACTATTTCTGTGTAACAAACTATTTGTAGGCTCCACATTATTATTAAACATTATTAAATTTCTACTGATTTAATAACAGAAATCAAGGTTCTTTATTTGCAGTACATTTTCTGACCCCAGGATTTTGCTGGCATTGTTCCCAATTCTTCTCCATCCTTTTCACACTCCAATGGCAGAGCCTTTGTCCAAGGTGCTGGTTTCTTATGCTGTAGGTATATGGGGTTTTTCCTTGATCCCATGGATCATGGTGTTTCTTTACGGAAAAATCTCAAACAGAAAATCTCAAAATCCCATTACACTTTTTCTACAAGTATTATGGGGAAAAAAAGATAAAGTTAAAGTGTGGCCTAACAGCTAGTAACTTTCCAGGATGTGTAGGAACATAACTGAAACAGAATATCACACCCCAGTCCTAATGCTGAAATGTTATTAAAGTTGGCTTCATGGAGAGCTAATACTCTAGTGAACAAAAGAGGCTTTGGGGTTTAATATTGAAATAGAAGTAATGTAAACTCAGGCAAAACTTTTAAATGTCTCATTATGTATTCACTGTTCAATATCTTAACAATCCAAAGCAGAATGTCATGCATAAAAATTTCTTGCTGTAACTTTTAATCCCATTATATATTCCCATTGTATAATCAAATTGTATGATGATCTCCTTTTTGAGGCCACTTATAGATCCTTTTCTGTAAGGCAAAGGTACATTTTGGGAAAAGTACTTTAGGAAATACACACATCTCTTATTTAGTATAGAAATCTAGATGAGTAGTGATTTTTGGAGGAATGTCATAAGGTACCTTTTATGCTGTGCTCAGTGTGGTAATGATAGATGTTGGCAGCAAAATAAAAAAGAAAAAATATGGTTGCATTTATAAAATATTTATTCATAATTTTCTTCTTTGAGTTGGGCTTGAATTTAGTCCCCTGGTGTAGTAGATGATTAATTAATAATATCTAATATTAGACCTCAAAGGTTTCTACAGTGTCTTTTTCTTTGCCATTCCCAGGACCCTAAAAAGACATTATTAAGGAAATGGTTTAGTACTGGTAACACTTTCACTTTCTCACCTTAGGTTTTTACCTTAGTGCTAATTATAGTTTCCAGAATGAATACAGGAAATCAAGTTGTTATGGAAATCAGTAGCTTTGGTACCTGAGAAGTGACTCCTAATTGTTTGGCAGCAAGACTGTTGTTAGCCTTTTTCTTTGGCATGATGTGATAGGGCTCTGAGTCTTTGGAATGTGGGTGCATTGGGATTGGTGGGTGAAGGAGAAGGAAATGAAGACGTTCTTCAAGTGTTCTTTTGGTTTGAGATGTAAGCACAGGCTCTTTGCTGATCATTTCTAATCTGGTCCGTCTAACCAGAAGTTATGCTAATTTGTAGCCTTCATTTTCAAGAACTTTCATGAATTTATACTTTCTGTGTCCATGTATATGTGATATTTTAAAAAGGAATTTCAAACAGAGGAAAACAAGGAGAGTCAGGAGCAGTTGGAGAAGGAAATGGCAACCCACTCTAGTATTCTTGCCTGGAGAATCCCATGAACAGAGGAGCCTGGAGGGCTACAGTCCATGGGGTCACAAGAGTTGGACACGACTTAGCAGCTAAAACCACCACCACCACCAGGAACAGCTATTAATAGACATCATGGCCAGTCAGCCTTGGAGCATTCATTCTCCTTGTGCCATAGACATCTACAAGATCTGTAGTTACACTGGCCTTATCGACCATATGAAGCTCTATGGCTCAAATGAGCTCTGTGCAAAAATTTCAAAGAGTTAGAAGTACCTTATAAAATATTAGATTTATATACTTTGCATCTACTTGAGTTGTAGGACTCTAGCTTTCCTTCTTGACCCTCTAACATCTAGCACAGTGCAAAACTGAATTATATTTTCCATCTTATATTTAAGCAGCATACATAGAGATGTGAGATGTTCTACCCATTAATTTTTGTGCCCCGTCACCAAGGTGGGATAAAATTAAATCTCCCTTCATGACTAATGAGGAATAAAGTAAGGCAATATGGACTATGGGAAAGCCAGAGAGGCAGGTTATGCTTTTTTTTTTTTTCATGTTCAGGAACAGCTTGATAACACCTCTCAGTCACCAATAAGAGTGTGAAGGTAATCATGATACCTTGATTTTTTTCATATAATAAAGGTTTATTCTTACAGAGATAGAATCTTTTTGGAAGACATCACTTTCAGTTCAGTTCAGTTGCTCAGTTGTGTCCAACTCTTTAACCCCATGAACCGCAGCACAGGCCTCCCTGTCCATCACTAACTCCCGGAGTCTACCCAAACCCATGTCCGTCGAGTCGGTGATGCCATTCAACCATCTCATCCTCTGTTGCCCCCTTCTCTTCCTGCCCCCAATCCTTCCCAGCATCAGGGTCTTTTCAAATGAGTCAGCTCTTTGCATAAGGTGGCCAAAGTTATTGGAGTTTAAGCTTCAGCATCAGTCCTTCCAATGAACACCTAGGACTGATCTCCTTTAGGATGGACTGGTTGGATCTCCTTGCAGTCCAAGGGACTCTCAAGAGTCTTCTCCAACACCACAGTTCAAAAGCATCAATTCTTCTGTGCTCAGCTTTCTTTATAGTCCAACTCTAACATCCATACATGACCACTGGAAAAACCATAGCCTTGACTAGACAGACATTTGTTGACAAAGTAATGTCTCTGCTTTTGAATATGCTATCTAGGTTGGTCATAAATTTCCTTCCAAGGAGTAAGCGTCTTTTAATTTCATGGCTGCAATCACCATCTGCAGTGATTTTACATGATTACAATATCCAAAGAAGACATCAAAATAACACATTTTGCAATGACAGAATGTAAGACTATTAGGAAGAAATGTTTAAATGATAATGTCATTCATTGCCAATGAGAGACAATAAGGATGAGGCAAAAAGAAAAAAAAAAAAAAACAACTTCTAATGAAGTCCCCCAAAGAATATTAAAATTGAATTTGAATTTCTAGCACTGGGATACTAAATTCTAAAACTTCTTAAACACTAAGTAATGGTAATATGGGCTTTACAGAGAAGATTTAAAAAGGTGTGTTGATAATTACAAATATTATGAATACATGGGCAAATAAATATAAATCCATGTGTTTTGAGATGTTATAGGACTGAAAGTTGAAAATAGCATATAAGCACATCAAGTATTGCAAAGATGCTTCAAAAATAATATTTCCTAAGTATCGAGCAACAGCCATCTCTCCCAGACCAATGGTAGGCCATGTGCTCATACTTTTGAGCCAATACAATATTGTAAAGTAAAAAAATAAAAAATAAAGAATTTATCCTTTTACAAAGGAATCTAAAAATATGTACTAAATATAGAAATGCCTTCTTCCCTACGGGTGATAGGAGAAAATGTAGCTACATGATCATAAGTGAAAATGAGGCACCAGAAATTAAAAAGCTTGAAGGTGAGCATCTTGTTTTATAATCAGCTGAAAAGCTGCTGAGAGAAAAGCAACCATCAGTGAAGATATTCTTCAAGGCTACTGTCCTTTGCATGTGAGTGTTAGTCACATAGCCCACTAGGCTCCTCTGTCCATGGAATTCTCCAGGCAGGAACAGGAGTGGGTAGCCATTGCCTTCTCCAGGAGATCTTCCTGACTCAGAGAAAGAACCTGCATCTCCTGAGTTTTCTGCATTGCAGGTGGATTCTTAACTGCCGATCTGTTGGGGAAGCCCATCCTTTGCATAGTGATACACTAAATGTGCTGTGCCATATAGAAACTACCATGCGTTTGAAAAGCAGTGAATTACATTAGATACATCTTTTCTGTATCTAAAAACTGTATAGTAAAATTTAAGAAGAATTAAAAAAAAATTGAAAAACAATTAACCTCACATCCCTTCCCATCATTTAACTTGATTGCCTATTTCTACATTGGTTTGATTATCTCACTTTCTGCCTGTTTTTCTCTTGTTTACCACACTCGTCAACCTTTTTACTCCTATGAAAGTGAAAATGAAAGTCACTCACTCATATCGACTCTTTGTGACCTCATGGGCTGTAGTCCATGGCATTCTCCAGGCCAGAATACTGGAGTGAGTAGCCTAGCCCTTCTCCAGCGGATCTTCCTGTCCCAGGAGTAGAACCGGGGTCTCCTGCATTGCAGGCGGATTCTTTACCAACTGAGCTATCAGGGAAGCCTTTTACTCCTATACAAAGGCACAAGACAACAGGAAAAAGAATGCGTTCAGAAGCGATACTTCTTTTCTGTAAAAAGTATCCTGCCTTTTTATCATTATGAATATTGTGTTCATATATACACATGTATGTGTAAGGATCTGTAAATCTACCTTTTTGGCCATTATGTACTTAATTTGGATTTTAAAAGTCCAGATAAGGGGACCATGTCTTCTTGAATAGCATTGGTTTTTAGCCACCCTCCACCACCCACCAATTCTTTAAATAGTTATACATGGTAAAGAGTCTGCCTGCATAGCAGGAAACTTGGGTTTGATTGCTAGGTCAGGAGATTCCCCTGAAGAAGGGAACGGCAAGCCATTCCTGTATTATTGCCTGGAGAATTCCATGGACAGAGGAACCTGGTGGGCTACAGTCCATGAGGCTGCAAAGAGTTGGACACGACTGAGTGACTAACACACACACACATACATAATTTTTTTGTGGTAGAGAAATAAACATAAAATTTACCATTTTAATGAGTATATTCAGTGCATTAAATACATCACAGTGTTGTGCAACAGTCATCACTGTCTAGTCCCAGAATGTTAGTCACCACAAAAAACCCCTAAAACTGTTATGAACTGTGGTGCTGGAGAAGACTCTTGAGAGTCCCTTGGACGGCAAGGAGATCCAACCAGTCCATCCTAAAGGAGAGCAGTCCTGGGTATTCTTTGGAAGGACTGATGTTGAAGCTGAAACTCCAATACTTTGGCCACCTTATGCGAAGAGCTGACTCATTGGAAAAGACCCTGATGCTGGGAAAGATTGAGGGCAGGAGGAGAAGGGAACGACAGAAGATGAGATGGTTGGATGGCATCATTGACTCGATAGACATGGGTTTGGGTGGACTCCGGGAGTTGGTGATGGACAGGGAGGCCTGGTGTGCTATGATTCATGGGGGTCGCAGAGTCGGGCATGACTGAGCGATTGAACTGAACTGAACTGATACCCTTGGAGAACAAAAGTTTTTAGTTTTGCCAAAGTCAAATTAATTTTTCTTGCTTGTGTTTTTGGTGTTATAGCTAAGAAACCATTGCCAAATCTAAGATCATGAAGATTTTATGCCTGTGTTTCCCTCTGAGAGTTTGAAATTTGAACGCTTACATTTATTAACAGATCTTTGATCCATTTGGATTAGTTTTTTGTCAGTGGCATGAGGTAAGTGTCCAACTTCATTCTTTTGACTGTGGAATCCACTTGTCCCACTACCACTCCTTGAACAGACTGTTCTTTCTTCATTGAAAGGTCTCAGCACCCTTGTCAAAAATTAAAAGAACAAAGACTATATGTGTATTTTGGGGCTCTCAGTTTTATTCTGTTAAGCTACATGTTTATCCTTATGCCAGTGTCTATTCTGGGGACCTTGTAGTTGTCAGTATCAATGTTTCCATTACCATAGTAAATAAATAAGCTTCAATATTGGGACCATTCCTGTTTTTCAACACTGTGTGTGTGTGTTAGTCACTCATTTGAGTCTGACTCTTTGTGACTCCATGGACTGCAGTCTACCAGGCTCCTCTGTCAGTGGAATTCTCCAGGTGAGAGTACTGGAATGGCTTGCCATTCCCTTCTCCAGGGGATCTTACCAACCTAGGGATCAAACCTGGGTTTCCCACATTGCAAGCAGATTCTTTGCCATCTAAGCCACCAGGGAAGCCTTTTTCAACATTGCTTTGGCTATTCAGGGCCCCTTGCAATTCAATGTGAATTTTGGAACCAGCTTGCTTATTTTTGCAAAAAGCCCAAACATTGATGGATTTTAATAGGTATTGCATTAAACCTGCAGATTGCTTTGGAGAATACTGCCGTCTTAACAATATTGTTTTCCAATAAATGAACACAGGATGGTTTTTCCATTTACTTAGGTGTTATTTAATTTTTTACAGCAATGTTTTGTATTTTTAGGTCCTTGATTAAAATTTATTGCAAGGTATCTTACTCTCTTTGACACTACCTTAAGTAGAATTTTTATTAATTTCTATTTCAGACTGTTCATGTTAAATGTACAGAAATACAGCTGATTTTTGCATGTTGATCATGTATCCTGTAATTTTGATGAAGTCATTTAAATTTTTAAAAAATTTCTTTCAGTTCAGTTCAGTTCAATCACTCAGTTGTGTCTGACCCTTTGCAACCCCATGAATCGCAGCACGCCAGGCCTCCCTGTCCATCACCAACTCCCGGAGTTCACCCAGACTCACGTCCATCGAGTCAGTGATGCCATCCAGCCATCTCATCCTCTGTCGTCCCCTTCTCCTCCTGCCCCCAATCCCTCCCAGCATCAGAGTCTTTTCCAA
>NW_011494677.1:13101752-13102766 GCF_000754665.1 Bison bison bison | reverse complement strand
TCCTTGCAGTCCAAGGGACTCACAAGAGTCTTCTCCAACACCACAGTTCAAAAGCATCAATTCTTCGGCACTCAGCCTTCTTCACAGTCCAACTCTCACATCCATACACGACCACAGGAAAAACCATAGCCTTGACTAGACGAACCTTTGTTGGCAAAGTAATGTCTCTGCTTTTCAATATGCTATCTAGGTTGGCCATAACCTTCCTTCCAAGGAGTAAGCATCTTTTAATTTCATGGCTGCAGTCACCATCTGCAGTGATCTTGGAGCCCAAAAAAATAAAGTCTGACACTGTATCCCCTGTTTCCCCATCCACTTGTCATGAAGTGATGGTACCAGATGCCATGATCTTCGTTTTCTGAATGTTGAGCTTTAAGCCAACTTTTTCACTCTCCACCTTCACTTTCATCAAGAGGCTTTTCAGTTCCTCCTCACTTTCTGCCATAAGGGTGGTGTCATCTGCACATCTGAGGTTATTGATATTTCTCCCGGCAATCTTGATTCCAGCTTGTGCATCTTCCAGCCCAGCGTTTCTCATGATGTACTCTGCATGGACAGGGAGGCCTGGCATGCTGCAATTCATGGGGTCGCAAAGAGTCAGACATGACTGAGCAACTGAACTGAACAATATATGAGGATTCCTTTTTCTCCACATCCTTGCCAACATTTGTTATTTCTTACCTTTTTGATAACAGCCGTTCTGATGGGTGTGAGGTGATATCTCACTGGGATTTTGATTGCATTTCCCTAATAAGTAGTGATGTTGAACATCTTTTCATGTGCTTGTTAGCCATCTGTGTCTTATTTAGAAAAATGTTTATTCAGATCTTCTGCCTATGATTTTGATTGTTTTTTTGTTATGAGTTATTTTTTTAATTTTATTTTTAAACTTTACAATATTGTATTAGTTTTGCCAAATACTGAAATGAATCTGCCACAGGTATACCTGTGTTCCCCATCCTGAACCCTCCTCCCTCCTCCCTCCCCATACCCTCCCTCTGGGTCATCCCAGTG
>NW_011494677.1:13099997-13101527 GCF_000754665.1 Bison bison bison | reverse complement strand
GCTCCCAAATCTCCCCACCCTCTCCCTCTCCCACAGAGACCATAAGACTGATCTATACATCAGTGTCTCTTTTGCTGTCTCGTACACAGGGTTATTGTTACCATCTTTCTAAATTCCGTATATATGCGTTAGTATACTGTACTGGTGTTTTTCTTTCTGGCTTACTTCACTCTGTATAATAGGCTCCAGTTTCATCCACCTCATTAGAACTGATTCAAATGTATTCTTTTTAATGGCTGAGTAATACTCCATTGTGTATATGTACCACAGCTTTCTTATCCGTTCATCTGCTGTTTGGCATCTAGGTTGCTTCCATGTCCTGGCTATTATAAACAGTGCTGCGATGAACATTGGGGTACACGTGTCTCTTTCCATTCTGGTTTCCTCAGTGTGTATGCCTCAGCAGTGGGATTGCTGGATCATAAGGCAGTTCTATTTCCAGTTTTTTAAGGAATCTCCACACTGTTCTCCATAGTGGCTGTACTAGTTTGCATTCCCACCAACAGTGTAAGAGGGTTCCCTTTTCTCCACACCCTCTCCAGCATTTATTGCTTGTAGACTTTTGGATCGCAGCCATTCTGACTGGCGTGAAATGGTACCTCATAGTGGTTTTGATTTGCATTTCTCTGATAATGAGTGATGTTGAGCATCTTTTCATGTGTTTGTTAGCCATCTGTATGTCTTCTTTGGGAAAATGTCTATTTAGTTCTTTGGCCCATTTTTTGATTGGGTCATTTATTTTTCTGGAGTTGAGCTGTAGGTGTTGCTTGTATATTTTTGAGATTAGTTGTTTGTCAGTTGCTTCATTTGCTATTATTTTCTCCCATTCTGAAGGCTGCCTTTTCACCTTGCTAATACTTTCCGTTGTTGTGCAGAAGCTTTTTAGTTTAATTAGGTTCCATTTGTTTGTTTTTGCTTTTATTTCGAATATTCTGGGAGGTGGGTCATAGAGGATCCTGCTGTGATGTACGTTGGAGAGTGTTTTGCCTATGTTCTCCTCTAGGAGTTTTATAGTTTCTATAGTTTTATAGTTGAGATCTTTAATCCATTTTGAGTTTATTTTTTGTGTATGGTGTTAGAAAGTGTTCTAGTTTCATTCTTTTACAAGTGGTTGACCAGATTTCCCAGCACCACTTGTTAAAGAGATTGTCTTTAATCCATTGTATATTCTTGCCTCCTTTGTCAAAGATAAGGTGTCCATATGTGCGTGGGTTTATCTCTGGGCTTTCTATTTTGTTCCATTGATCAATATTTCTGTCTTTGTGCCAGTACCATACTGTCTTGATAACTGTGGCTTTGTAATAGAGCCTGAAGTCAGGCAGGTTGATTCCTCCAATTCCATTCTTCTTTCTCAAGATAACTTTAGCTATTCGAGTTTTTTGTATTTCCATACAAATTGTGAAATTATTTGTTCTAGCTCTGTGAAGAATACCGTTGGTAGCTTGATAGGGATTGCATTGAATCTATAAATTGCTTTGGTTAGTATACTCATTTTCACTATATTGATTCTTCCAATCCATGAACATGGTA
>NW_011494677.1:13098556-13099176 GCF_000754665.1 Bison bison bison | reverse complement strand
TGTACTTTTCTAAGAATTTGTCCATTTCTTCCACGTTGTCCATTTTATTGGCATATAATTGCTGATAGTAGTCTCTTATGATCCTTTGTATTTCTGTGTTGTCTGTTGTGATCTCTCCATTTTCATTTCTAATTTTATTGATTTGATTTTTCTCCCTTTGTTTCTTGATGAGTCTGGCTAATGGTTTGTCAATTTTATTTATCCTTTCAAAGAACCAGCTTTTTTGGCTTTGTTGATTTTTGCTATGGTCTCTTTTGTTTCTTTTGCATTTATTTCTGCCCTAATTTTTAAGATTTCTTTCCTTCTACTAACCCTGGGGTTCTTCATTTCTTCCTTTTCTAGTTGCTTTAGGTGTAGGGTTAGGTTATTTATTTGACTTTTTTCTTGTTTCTTTAGGTATGCCTGTGTTGCTATGAACTTTCCCCTTAGGACTGCTTTTAAAGTGTCCCACAGGTTTTGGGTTGTTGTGTTTTCATTTTCATTCGTTTCTATGCAAATTTTGATTTCTTTTTTGATTTCTTCTGTGATTTGTTGGTTATTCAGCAGCGTGTTGTTCAGCCTCCATGTGTTGGAATTTTTAATAGTTTTTCTCCTGTAATTGAGATCCTAATCTTACTGCA
>NW_011494677.1:13094810-13097483 GCF_000754665.1 Bison bison bison | reverse complement strand
GTTGGAGAGCTGGTTTGGTGGTGCTGAATTCTCTCAGCTTTTGCTTGTCTGAGAAGCTTTTGATTTCTCCTTCATATTTGAATGAGATCCTTGCTGGGTACAATAATCTGGGCTGTAGGTTATTTTCTTTCATCACTTTAAGTATGTCTTGCCATTCCCTCCTGGCTTGAAGAGTTTCTATTGAAAGATCAGCTGTTATCCTTAAGGGAATTCCCTTGTGTGTTATTTGTTGTTTTTCCCTTGCTGCTTTTAATATTTGTTCTTTGTGTTTGATCTTTGTTAATTTGATTAATATGTGTCTTGGGGTGTTTTGCCTTGGGTTTATCCTGTTTGGGACTCTCTGGGTTTCTTGGACTTGGGTGATTATTTCCTTCCCCATTTTAGGGAAGTTCTCAACTATTATCTCTTCAAGTATTTTCTCATGGTCTTTCTTTTTGTCTTCTTCTTCTGGGACCCCTATGATTTGAATGTTGTAGCGTTTAATATTGTCCTGGAGGTCTCTGAGATTGTCCTCATTTCTTTTAATTCATTTTTCTTTTATCCTCTCTGATTCATTTATTTCTACCATTCTATCTTCTAATTCACTAATCCTATCTTCTGCCTCTGTTATTCTACTATTTGTTGCCTCCAGAGTGTTTTTAATTTCATTTATTGCATTATTCATTATATATTGACTCTCTTTTATTTCTTCTAGGTCCTGGTTAAACCTTTCTTGCATCTTCTCAATCCTTGTCTCCAGGCTATTTATCTGTGATTCCATTTTGATTTCAAGATTTTGGATCAATTTCACTATCATTATTCAGAATTCTTTATCAGGTAGATTCCCTGTCTCTTCCTCTTTGGTTTGGTGGGCATTTATCCTGTTCCTTTATCTGCTGTGTATTCCTCTGTCTCTTCATCTTGTTTAAATTGCTGAGTTTGGGGTGTCCTTTCGTATTCTGGCAGTTTGTGGAGTTCTCTTTATTGTGGCGTTTCCTCGCTCTGTGTGGGTTTGTACAGGTGGCTTGTCAAGGTTTCTTGGTTAGGGAAGCTTGTGTCGGTGTTCTGGTGGGTGGAGCTGTATTTCTTCTCTCTGGAGTGCAATGAAATGTCCAGTAATGAGTTATGGAATGTCTATGGTTTTGGGGTGACTTTGGGCTGCCTGTATCTTGGAGCTCAGGGCTGTGTTCCTTGTTGCTGGAGAATTTGCTTGGTATGTCTTGCCCTGAAACTTGTTGGCCCTTGTGTGGTGCTTGGTTTCAGTGCAGGTATGGAGGCATTTGATGAGCTCCTGTCAATTAATGTTCCTTGGAGTCAGGAGCTCCTGGAGTCAGGGTTTGGACTTAAGCCTCCTGCTTCCAGTTATCAGTCTTATTTTTACAGTAGTTTCAAAGCTTTTTCTTCTATACAGCACCATTGATAAAACATCTACGTTAAAGATGAAAAGTTTCTCTACCATGAGGGTCACCCAGAGAGGTTCACAGCATTACATGGAGAAGAGAAGAGGGAGGAGGGAGTTAGAGGTGACCCGAATGAGATGAAGTGGAATCAATAGAGGAGAGAGTGGGCTAGCCAGTAATCTCTTCCTTATGTGCACTCCACAAGTGGACCGCTCAGAGATGTTCACGGAGTTGTACAGAGAAGAGAAGAAGGAGGAAGGTGACAGAGGTGGCCAGGAGAATAAAAGGGGGGAATGAAAAGGAGGGAGACAGATCCAGCCAGTAATCAGTTCCCTAAGTGTACTCCACCATCTGGAACACACAGAAATTCAGAGTTGTGTAGTGTAGAGAGGGGTTAGGGAGGAGACACAGGCAACCTGGTGGAGAAAAGGGAGAGTCCAAAGGGAGAGAGAGCAGTCAAGCCAGTAATCTTGCTCCCTAGTGAAAAATGGGTACTGAAAACTGGGTTCTTAAAGGTACAAAATTGGTAACAAATACTTAAAAGCAAAAATTAAAAATCTAGAGTATAGTTTGGAATTTCAAAAATATGATGTTAAAGAAAAGAAGAGCGAAAAGAAAGAGAGAAAAAACGAACAAACAAAAACAAGCGTCACGAAAATTATAAAGAAAATATAGGTACAAAATTGATAACTAATACCAAAAAGCAAAAGTTAAAAATCTAGAGTAGTGTTTGGAATTTCAGATATACAATGTTATTTAAAAGAAGAAGAGAAAGAAACAGAGAAAAAGAAAAAGAAAAAATAAAAAAGGGTCATAGAAATTATTTAAAAAAACTATAGGTACAAAATTGATTAACAAATACCAAAAAGCTAAAATTAAAAATCTAGAGTAGAGTTTGGAATTTCAAAAATACAATGTTAAAGAAAAGAAGGAAAAAAAAAAGAAAAGAAAAAAAGGTCAAAAAAATTATAAAAATATATATATATGAAGTTTGCTTTAAAAAAAGAATAGGGTCTTCTTCTCTCTCTCTCTCTCTTTTTTTTTTTTTTGCAAAGTAATCGGTTATAAAAGTGAAAATCAGAGGAATAATAGAGGACTTAAAAAAAATTTTTTTTTAATTAAAAAAAAAAGAACGAATGATCATAAAAATAGTAAAAATATATCTAGGACACTCTCCGGTTTTGTTGTGAGTATTGTGGGTTCAGTTCATTTTTGGCTAGTTCCTTGGTCTGACTTATATTTCTCAAGATCTATAGGCCCCTTCCTATGTAGTTGGTACTAACCACAGAGTTTT
>NW_011494677.1:13083123-13094472 GCF_000754665.1 Bison bison bison | reverse complement strand
GCTGCCTGCACTTCCCAGGTCCAAGTGGCTCAGGTTCAGGCACTTGGGTAGTCCTCAGAGGCGCAGACTCTCAGTTGGGCCTGCGTTTTGTGCCCTTCCCAGATCTGAGCAGCTCAGGTGATAGGGTGTTTGGCGAGCGTGATTGCTGCCACTTATCGCCTCCCTGCTGCTTGGTTATCTAGGTGTGCAACTGGCGCACCTTCTCAGGCAGATGTTGACCGTCCAGACCCCCAAGAAGTTTTAGTTAGCAAAGAAGCCTGCTTACAGTTTTATAGATAATGTCTCTCTGGGGCTGCGATTGTCCCCTTCCAGCTCTGGCTGCCTGTCACCAGAGGGGGAAGGTCTGCAGCTGGCTATCTCTGTTCAGTCCTTTGTTCCGTGTGCGGGCCTGGCAGTGTCTTAGATTAGGGCTGGCTTTTCGCGTGATAGATATCCCACAGTCTGGTTTGCTAGCCCGAATTATTTCACTCAGATAGCACTTGGGGTATTCAGGCCAGATCCTTGTGATGCAGCCCACGCCGCGCCTCCCTGCTCAGCCCCTGCTTGCTAATGGTGGATGCAGGCATCTGCACTGCTTCTCTGCTGCGGGAGTTACCGTAGGGCTCGCAATGTGCGGGTTTTAATTATTTATTTTTCTTCCCTGTTATGTTGCCCTCTGTGCTTCCAAGGCTCGGCACAGATTCGGCAGTGAGAAGGTTTCCTGGTGTTTGGAAACTTGTCTCTTTTTAAGCCTCCCTTCCCGGGACGGAACTCCATCCCTCCCTCTTTTGTCTCTTTTTTTGTCTTTTATATTTTTTCCTACCTCCTTTCGAAGACTTGGGTTGCTTTTCTGGGTGCCTCATGTCCTCTGCCGGCATTCAGAAGTTGTTTTGTGGAATTTACTCGGTGTTTAAATGTTCTTTTGATGAATTTGTGGGGGAGAACGTGTTCTCCCCATCCTACTCCTCTGCCATCTTAGCTCCTCCCCCCGAGTTATTTCTAAATTTGGGATAATAACACCTTATCAGATATGACTTCGAAGTATCTTATTTGCTACAGTTTTTTTGTTGATGATTTCCTTTACTGTACAGAAGCTTTTTAAATTGATGTTTGTTTATTTTTGCTTTTGTTTCCCTTGCCTGAAGAGCCATATCCAGAGAAATATTAGTAAAACCTAAGTCAAGGAGCACACTGCCTGTTTCCTTCAAGCAATTTTATATGGTTTTAGTCTTATATTCATCTTTAATCTATTTTTAGTTTTTATGTATGGTACAAAAAATAGTCATTTCTTTTTCATCCGGCTGTCCAGTTTTTCACACAATTTATTGAAGAGATAATCCTTTCTACATTGTATGTTCTTGTTCTTTTGCTGTAAATTAAATGTCCCTGTGTGTCTGGGCTTATTTCTGAACCCTAAATTCTCTTCCATTGATCTTTACATCTGTTTTTTTGACAATACTGTGCTGTATTGTTTGCTATAACTTTTTTGGTATAATCTGTAATCAATGAGTGTGATATCTCCTTTCTTTTTTTCCCCCAGAATTCCTTTTTCCAAGGGCTTTTGTGGTTCCATACAAATGTTTGGATTTTCTTTTATTTCTATAAAAATTGTCATTGGGATTTTGATAGGGATTTCACAGAATCTGTAGATTGCTTCAGGTAATATGGAAATTTCGTAACATTAATTCTTCCAATCCATGAGCACAAAATATCTTTCTACAGTGTTTAGTGTACAGGTGTTTGACCCCCTTTGTTCGACTTTTCCTAGGTATTTTATTTTTGCTGTGATTGTAAATGAGATTGTTTTCTTAATTTCTCTTTCAGTGAGTTCTTTGTTAGAAGAGAAGCAACATTTTTTTGTATACTGATTTTTATACCAAGCAACATCGTATTCATTTATTATTTTTAATGGTGTTTTTGGTGGAGTCTTGATGGTGAAAGCTGTGGGTTTGTCATATATGGCCTTTGTTATGTTTAGGTATTCTATACCTGTTGTGAGTTTTTAAATCATAAATAGATTCTCAATCTTGTCAAAAGCGTTTTTTCGTTACTGAGATGATCATATGCTTTTGTTTTCATTTTTTTTAACGTGGTATCATGTTGGTTGATTTGCAAATGCTGAATCATTCTTACATTCCTAGAATAAACCCCACTTGATCATGGCTATAATCTTTTAAATTTACTATTGTACTTGGTTCACTAATAATTTTGTTTGGGAGTTTTGCCATCAATGTTCATGTTTGTGTTGTCTTTGTCTGGTTTTGTTATAAGGTAATGTTGGCCTTGTAAGTTGAGTAGGAAGCATTCACTCCTCTTTAGTTTTTTTGAAAATGTTTGAGAAGGATGGGTAATAAATCTTCTCTGAATGTTTGGTAGAATTCACCTGTGAAGCTACCTGATCTTGAAGTTTACTGTTTTGGGAAGTTTTGATTACTGTTTCAGTCTCCTTACTAGTAATTGATCTATTCAAGTTTTCTATTCCTTCATTTAGTTTTGGAAGTTTGTACGATACAACAAACTTACCCATTTCTCCTAGGTTGTCCCAATTTGTTGGTATATAGGTGTTCATAGTATTCTTCACAATCTTTCATGTTACTGTGGTATCCACTGTAATTTCTCCTGTTTCTGATTTTTATTTATCTGAGCTTTCCCAATTTTTTCTTAATGAGTCTAGTCAAAACTGTTAATTTTATCTTTTCAAAGAAATAGGACTTAGGTTTCATTGATCTTTTCTATTGTGATTTTAGTTTTTATTTCATTAATTTCTGCTCTGATCTTTGTTATTTCCTTCTAACTCTAGGCTTTTTTTTTTTTTTTTTTTTAGCTGTTGTTGTTTTTGGTTCTGTTTCTAGTTCTTTTAGGTGTAAGTTTGTTAGTGTTTCTTGTTTCATGAAGTAGGCCTTCATGTAGCTATACACTTCACCCTTAATGCCACTTCAGCTGTATCTCATAGTTTGGTATCACACTTTCATTTTTACTTGTCTTTAGGTATTTTTAAAATTCTGCTTTGAGTCCATAGTTGTTCAATAGTGTACTGTTCAGTTTCCACATATTTGTGATTTTTTCCAGCTTTTTTATGCAGTTGATTTTTAGTTTCATATCATTATATTGGAAAAGATGCTTGATATGATTTCAAGCTTATTAAATTTACTGAGACTTGTTTTGTGTCTCACTGTATGGTCTGTCCTTGAATATTCCACACATACTTGGGCATTTTTATTCTGTTGCATTTGGATAGAATGTTCTGTATAAATCTGTTATTTCATCTTGGACTAATGTTTTATTTAAGGCCACTCTTTCCTTGTTGATTTTCTGTCTGGATCGTATACCTGTTGATTTAAGTGGTGTCTAAAGTCCCTACTTTTATCGTGTTGCTGTCAATATTTTACTGTTAATAACTGCTTTATATATTTTGATGTTCCTATGTTAGGTGTATATATGGTAATAAATGCTATGTTTTCTTGAAAATTTTTCCTCTTTATATAATGTCCATCTTTGTCTATATTTTTTGGCTTGAAGTCGGTATTGTCTGATATGAGAGTGGCTACACTTGCTTTGTTTTGGCTACTATTCAGAGGATCATCTTCCATCCCTGCACATTGAGCCTATGTTTGTCTTTAGAGCTGAGATGGATCTTGTAAAGGCAGCAGTTAGTTGTTTTATTTTTTTTTTTAATCCACATAGATACCCTGTGTTTTTTGGCGAGTTCAAAAAACATGTACATTTAGGGTGATTATTGATAAATGAGAAATTAGTAATATCATTTCACTTTTTATTTTCTGGTTGCTATATATATCCATTTCTGTTTCTGTAACTTTAATTTGGTGGTTTTCTATGTTTTTATCAGTTTCCTCTTTTTAATTATTTTGTGTCTGTCCTCTAGGTGTGTTTTGTGGTTATCATGAGGTTTGCATAAAATTTTTCAGAGATAAACTAGTCCTTTGCTGATAGCATCTTTATTTGCCTCTATAAGTGCAGTTCTTTTCTTTCCCTTAGGTTTTTGTTGATTCAAATGATCCTTTGTGTTTTGGTACCAAATTGAAGTAGCTATCAGTTCAGTTCAGTTCAGTTCAGTTCAGTCGCTCAGCCGTGTCTGACTCTTTGCGACCCCATGGATCGCAGCACGCCAGGCCTCCCTGTCCATCACCATCTCCCGGGGTTCACTCAGACTCACGTCCATTGAGTCAGTGATGCCATCCAGCCATCTCATCCTCTGTTGTCCCCTTCTCCTCCTGACCCCAATCCCTCCCAGCATCAGAGTCTTTTCCAACGAGTCAACTCTTCTCATGAGGTGGCCAAAGTACTGGAGTTTCAGCTTTAGCATCATTCCTTCCAAAGAAATCCCAGGGCTGATCTTCAGAATGGACTGGTTGGATCTCCTTGCAGTCCAAGGGACTCTCAAGAGTCTTCTCCAACACCACAGTTCAAAAGCATCAATTCTTTGGTGCTCAGCTTTCTTCACAGTCCAACTCGCATATCCATACATGACCACTGGAAAAACCATAGCCTTGAACTAGATGGACCTTTGTTGGCAAAGTAATGTCTCTGCTTTTCAATATGCTATCTAGGTTGGTCATAACTTTTCTTCCAAGGAGTAAGCGTCTTTTAATTTCATGGCTGCAATCAACATCTGCAGTGATTTTGGAGCCCAAAAAAATACAGTCTGACACTGTTTCCACATCTATTTCCCATGAAGTGATGGGACTGGATGCCATGATCTTCTTTTTCTGAATGTTGAGCTTTAAGCCAACTTTTTCCTCTTCCTCTTTCACTTTTCATCAAGAGGCTTTTTAGTTCCTCCTCACTTTCTGCCATAAGGGTGGTGTCATCTGGATATCTGAGTTTATTGATATTTCTCCCGGCAATCTTGATTCCACCTTGTGCTTTTTCCAGCCCAGCGTTTCTCATGATGTACTCTGCATGTAAGTTAAATAAGCAGGATGACAATATACAGCCTTGACGAACTCCTTTTCCTATTTGGAACCAGGCTGTTGTTCCATGTCCAGTTCTAACTGTTGCTTCCTGACCTGCATACAAATTTCTCAAGAGGCAGGTCAGGTGGTCTGGTATTCTCATCTCTTTCAGAATTTTCCACAGTTTATTGTGATCGCTATAGTTATTTTTATACTTCTTCTTCCTTTTTTATGCCATAATTGTTTAACAACCTATTCTGATACACAGTTTCAGCTTTCTGACTCCGTCCACTTCAGTTTTATGTACTTTGGCCTTTTTCCTTTCAGATGGAACTTTCAATAACTTCTTTATAAGGCAAGTCTAGTGGAGATTAACTACCTTGGCTTTTGTTTATCTGAAAACTCTTCTGTTTCTCTTTTATATCTGAAGAATGACTTTGCTTAACAGTATTCTTGGCTGACAATTTTTCTTTTGATATTTTGATTCTACCATTCCATTCTCTCCTAGCCTATAGAATTTCTGCTGGAAGTCAGCTGATAGCCTAATGGGAATTCCTTTGTAGGTTACTGTCTTTTTTTCTCCGTCAATTCTTTGTCATTGACTTTTTTTTTTAATTTTATTTTAAACTTTACATAATTGTATTAGTTTTGCCAAATATCAAAGTGAATCCATCACAGGTATACATGTGTTCCCCATCCTGAACCCTCCTCCCTCCCCATACCATCCCTCTGGGTCGTCCCAGTGCACTAGCCCTAAGCATCCAGTATCGTGCATTGAACCTGGACTGGCATCTCGTTTCAACATACATGATATTTTACATGTTTCAATGCCATTCTCCCAAATCTTCCCACCCTCTCCCTCTCCCACAGAGTCCATAAGACTGTTCCATACATCAGTGTCTCTTTTGCTGTCTCGTACACAGGGTTATTGTTATCATCTTTCCAAATTCCATATATATGCGTTAGTATACTGTATTGGTGTTTTTCCTTCTGGCTTACTTCACTCTGTATAATAGGCTCCAGTTTCATCCACCTCATTAGGACTGATTCAAATGAATTCTTTTTAATGGCTGAGTAATACTCCATTGTGTATATGTACCACAGCTTTCTTATCCATTCATCTGCTGATGGACATCTAGGTTGCCAGTTGCAATCTTCCCAACCCAGGGATTGAACCTGCATCTCTTGCATTGCAGGAAGATTGTTTACCATGTAAGCCACTAGGAAAGCCCAGTGTGTTTTGGAGAAGGCCTTTTTGTGTTGTCTGAATTTTATATATAGTTGCTTCCCCAGAATTTGGAAGTTACCTGCTAATATTTCCTTATACAAACTCTGTGCTCTTCTTCTTCTGGATACCCATTATTTTCATGCTGTTCTTTCCTAGCAGAGTCAAATGGTTGTCATAAAGTTAGATTTAAAAAATATTCTCCTCTACCTTAATTATTTCTGGAGTTCTGTCTTAAAGCAGACCATGTAAAAGAGAAAATTAGCAACTCATTCCCAATGTTTTCAAATATGATCTTCATCTATTTCTTCAGCTCCAGAATTTAAGAGTTTAAATCTCTGGTAAAGTGTTCCTTCTGTTCATTAATCTGATTCTTGAGCTCACTGAACTGCCTTTCTTATTTTTCTTATAGCTTGTTTCTTCATGACAACTATTTTTAATTCTCTTAGATTGCAGTATTCTGTGACTTGAAGTTTGGCTTCTGGAAAATTGTCATTTTTCTCTTTGTGACAGTTACCATGGTTTTTCACAGTGCCTGATGAGTTGTTCCTCTGCCAGCATATTTTGAAGTAGCAAATACTTTTCTTCTTTAGGTAAAGCTTGCCTTTTACTCTGATTTCAACAGTTCAGCAAGTTGATAGCTAGAGGCCTTTGTTTTTCAGTAGGTGGCACGATAGCACAAGTTACTGATTTCTTCTACCTGGACTGCCTGTGGCTATGCTTGAGAATCAGTACTTTTTACTTCACGGTGTTTGATAGGTCTCTTAGGTCTCATATGCTTTGCTCATTTGTCCTTCATTCTTTTTGGTTTTACTCCTCAGACTGGATCATTTCAGTACATCTCTCTGTTCTGCTGTTGAGTCCCTCTGATGAATTTTTCAATTATGGTATTTTTAGTTTCATGATTTGTATTTGATTCCTTTAATAATTTCTATTTCTTAATTCATAGTCTGAGACATTGCTAATCTTGTTTCCTTTAGCTAATGGTTTCATTTAGCTCTCTGAATATGTTACAGACTGGTGGAGTCTTTATCTAGGAAGTCCAATGTCTGTGCTTTCTCAAGGATAGTTTTCTGCTAATTTTTTTCTTTCCTGTGAATAGACCATTTTCTTGTTGTATGCTTTTATTTTTTGAAATTGCTCATTTTAAATACTCTAATATGGCAACTCTGGAAATTCTGCTCCCTCTCCAGATTTTCTGCTGCTTATTGTAGGTTGTACTTCTTTAGTGACTTTCGAAAAAATTGTTTTTGTAAAAACTGCATGTGGCACGTGAAGTTTCTATTTTAGTGGTCAGCTAGTGGTGTGACAGAGCTTTCCTTAAATGCTTAAAGCCAAAAAGAAAAGGAAATGAGAGAAAATCCTCTCCTGGTCTTTGCAGATTGACTGTGTTTGTTGCCCCTTCAACACTTACCTGGTGTTTACAGCTCCGCTTTGGCCTCCACTTCCTGCGTGGGCTTTGGTGTAAAGACTGGCAAGAGGGAAAAACTCAAGGGCTTTGCACATTTTTTATGAAGACGTATCCTGCCTTGGGTTACTGGCAGGTCCTTCTAGGTTCCTTAGAATATGAGGGTGCTTTTTGAAGCCCTTATTCCCGAGTATGTCACTCCCCAGTTTTCCGGCCAGGCTTTCAACTCTGTGCGTGTTGTTTGTCGCAGCTCTTATCTTTTGCCTGGGCAGCAGCAGCATGTTCATTTACCTTGAGTTTTTAGAGAAACACCCTTTGTGTGCAGCCTTTTTGCTACCCTGAGTGACTTCTGAGTTAGGTCAAACAAAGGCAAGCCCTTGCCTCAGTTTTCCTAGGAGCCTCCAGAAAAGTGAGCACACACACTGTTCCTTGGGAACAAGGTCTGTTCTGCTTCCTCAGAACCATGCCAGGAAGACAGGCTGCCATTTTTTTTGAGGCTGACTGGGGCAGAAGGCTGAGGAAAAGTTAAGACGAAATGCCATTAAACTATCCTCCTGGGTTTCAGTTCTTGTTTTTTTGTTTTTTAAGCATTTACTTGGCTCCTATAAGACTTAAAATACTTTACAGACTTTCAACAAAACTAACATCTGCCAGTTTTTGTCAGTTTTTCTAGTTTTCTATGGAGGGGATAGGTCCCTAGAGTTCCTCATTATGCTACTTTTGTTGGCATATATGCATATTTTTAATGGAAGTGGATGCACCAACATTTGGGTGAATGTAACATGGCTTTCCTATTAGTCCAAATATGTGATCCTTTATTAAAACTTTGTGTACTTGTACTCTAGTTATGTCATAAACATCTGCATATAGTTCAGAAAAATAAGTAGGTAAAGGAACATGGAAAATGTTCCATGGGAAGTGACAGATGTGCTTATGAATCATATAAGGAAATTTAGGGGTGGATTCATGTACATACTTGTACCCTGAGGCTTCCCTGGTGGCTCAGAGGTTAAAGCGTCTGCCTCCAATGCAGGAGACCTGGTTCAATCCCTGGGTTGGGAAGATCTCCTGGAGAAAGAAATGTCAACCCACTTCAGTATTCTTGCCTGGAGAATCTCATGGACAGAGGAGCCTGGTAGGCTACAGTCCACGGGGTCGCAAAGAGTTGGACATGACTGAGCGACTTCACCTTCACGTACATATTTGTACTCTGAGAATAACTAGCTACTGCTCACCCGTTTTCCACTGTTAGGAATTAAGTCAGTTTGGCTTCCTGCTGGAATAGGAAAAACATTTTAATGTTTTAAACTTATTGAATTCTGTGGACTCCAAGGAACATTAAGTCTCTAAAAGGCCACTCAAATGTTTTGACCCTAGAGGCCAGAGCTCATGTGTTTGCCCCATAAACCAGTCCTTCTTGAAGCACACTGTTCAGTGTCTTTGATCTTGGTATAGAGTAACCACTCTCTTCGGGTACCTTTGTGGGAGGTCCTCCTAATAGCAAGAAAGGGAATACTCCGCAAGCTCTTTGGTTATAAGATCTCATCTCCCCAAATCACCATGGTTGTTGAATTAAAATTGACAAGGATATTCCTTCACATGACAGAAAAGAAAAATTACAGTAAACACACACTATTGGGCTTACTCATGTGAATATCTAATATAAGGAACAATGAGCTGAGGAAAATGGAACACTTTATTCAATAGATGTTATTATATTAATAGATGAAAATTTCATATTAAGATTTAAATGGAATTTTACTCCTTTAGCTGGAATTTTATATTAAGATTTTTCTCTCCAACTGAGTAGGTGAGTTAATTCCTTTTGTTCTTACTGAAGATGGTTAAACATAAAATCTGTTTTTAAGGGAGACTTCCATGCAGTGAATCTAGCTGAAGTGACATTGAACGATGTAATACACTACATACAGATTCATTTTTCAATTTAAATTATTTGACAAAAGTGAAGATGTCTTATGTTTTGTATGTGATTTTCCACATGCTACATTCTGTAAACAGACTCCATTTGAGCTACTTCCTGTAGTTTTGTCTGTAGCACTTTTCAGGAATGACTTATTTTGAGGCAGACTTTTTTCCTTTCTGTGATGCAATAATTGCCTATAGAGAAGCAACAGCTTTTCAAATTGAAACTCGGGGCGGGGAGGCGGGGAGTCATAGGTGGCATATATTTAATATTTGGAGAAAATTACAGAATATAGGCTAGAAATTTGTTACTAATCTGGGCTAGGGAAGTTCTCTTTACCTCAGTCACAGTGTGTGAGAACTAGCTGACTTTGGTCATAATTAAACATTATTAGGCTTTATAAAGAGATTAGATATGTGCTGTTAATAAGAATTTTGAGCTTTAAAGGAACAAGCAAAAGTAATTGTGTAAAATAAAGAAGCTTTTACTCAATGTAAAATTTGGCCTCAAACTCCCAATTTTGATGCTTGTCCTGAATAAACTTTAGAGAAGAATACTCTAATGGGTTGAGGTTTACAGGTCAAATGCTACCTAGGTGTAGACATTAAATTATTATGATCACTTACTGCTTTCCCATAAATGCCATTCCAATACTAAATTGATCATTCTGTGTACAGGAACTGGGAGAGTAAATGTGATTTTTTAAATAACAGATTTTCAGAGCATGTGTTAAGGTTAACATAGTTGAGAATTTACATCATGATTTTTGCTGAATATCTTGTTTCTTCCTGCTAGCACACACACTATCCTGGGATTAAACTTCATATATCCTTGTAGGTTTTTGTATTTCCCATTCTTTACTGAATTTTCTAGGTACAAAACGTGTAGTTCACTGGGCGTGCACATGAGTCCTGGTTTGAGACTACACAGCTGGAACTCCTGACTAACAAAGATTTCCATGGTCTGTTACAACAAAGCCTAAAAAAGTTTATTGAGCTGACTAAAATTAACTGTGCTTCTAAATCCTTCTTTAGACTGCACCACAGAAAATGGAAATTCAGGTCTGAGAGTCTGCAAGCCCAGTTACGAGCTCTGTTTTTCCTTTGTGGCTTTCAGCTTCCAGTACTTAAATAAGTCAGATAGAATATACATTTCCTGTCTAAATGCCTAATTTACAGGGTTGCTGTGAAGAAAAAAATACCCTAACAAATGGGAAGGTGCTTTGTAAGCTAAAATACAATATACAAACATAATAATGGTTACTCTCCTATATTTGCTTTTCAAGAAAGTTTCACTAAGTCCCTCACTCATATTAGGATAACTACTCTCTATCAGGGCTTACCAGGTGGCCCTAGTGGTAAAGGAACTGCTTGCCAGTGCAGGAGATGTAAAAGATGGGGGTCAATCCCTGGGTCAGGAAGAATCTCTTGGAAGAGGGAATGGCAACCTGCTCCAGTATTCCTGCTTGGGAGAATCCCAGGGACAAAGGAGCCTGGTGGGCTACAGTCCATGGGGTCACAAAGAGTCGGACATGACTGAAGCGACTTAGCACACATGCACACAGTCTCTGTTCGGGTCTGGGAATAAGCTTTTGATGACTAGCCTCTTCCACATGACACAAGGGGATAATATCCCTGTGGGTGAGTTCTGTGGTTGCAGGTCTGGATTCTCGGGTCACATTTCTGAGTTGGGGAAGAATTCGTTCCTAGTTCTGGTGTGCTGCTCCCGTTGCCTGTGCCCTGAGCATGCTGATTCAGTCGTGTTTGCTGTAGATTTCTATCCTGGGAAGGACCTCCGTTCCCCAGGGCAGGCATCCATGTACTGTGTGTCCAGCTCCCGGCCCCATCTCCTTCATCTAGTTATGATTAATAAGAACAAAACGCTATTTGTAACC
Source organism: Bison bison bison (assembly GCF_000754665.1). Taxonomy (NCBI): domain Eukaryota; kingdom Metazoa; phylum Chordata; class Mammalia; order Artiodactyla; family Bovidae; genus Bison; species Bison bison. The sequence goes on along the minus strand of NW_011494677.1, from coordinate 13,083,129 downwards.
ATACAC
>NW_011494677.1:13061235-13083023 GCF_000754665.1 Bison bison bison | reverse complement strand
CATCCTTTATACTGAGACTGAGGAAAGTATAATTTTTCAGTACATATTTTCATGCATACACCTATCTCTGTACAATCCCAAGAATTGCTGAGGATACATTTCATAGTTTCTCCTTTACTAACATTATAGTTTTCTTTGCTAATGAGTGAACAGCTTAAAAGCATGAATTCATAATTACATTGTTGTTTATTTCAATCTATAGCATACACAGACTATAATTTGCTGGAAAAACTCTTCACTGTTGCCCTTGTTTATTCCATGTTAAAGTTAACCATCCATGTCTATAAATTAAGTTTACTACGAAAACTCACATTTAAAAAAAAATTATACAAGAAACAGCTGGATTATCACAATCAGCAAGGAAATGGACTCAAGAGTTGGAACTAGTATGTCTGGGACACTTTGTCTTCATGGTAAACAGTCACTTTATGCAAATCCCACTTGGCTTCACTTAATTAAAAAGCTGAAAAAGAAAGAAAATTCTTTGCTGAAAAAAATACACAGTGTGCTTTTTATTCTATATTAACTTAGTACAGGTAAATATAAAATAAAAATGTAACGTCATACACAGTTACATTAATTCACTTCATTGTAATTTTATATCAGGGCAATTTCTATGAACTAGGTCCTGTAATGGGATCAGGTGAGACTAGGTCAGGGGTGAAAGCAGATGCTGATAAGAACTTGAAGTTGTGTTGGTTAAGTTTGGTTAACTTCTGTGAGTCATTCTCAACGTTAGCAAGACTCCTAGTTAAATTGGCATTTAAACTGACAACACAGGGGAAGAAAGGGAATGAGCTGAAACATACACTTGGATTGGGTCATTTCAATATTTTAGACAATATATTTTTTCTGGTTATTTAATCAATATGCATTTACTTAAAATAAATACTTTTAAGAATTTTATAATTTCACTATATTGAACAGTCAAAAATAATTATAAATATTAAAAGTATCATCAGGTTCTGATGAAACAATACAAATAGACGTTTATACATATAGAAAAAAAAAGCAAAATAACTCTTTTTGCCTTTCTTGATTTCCCTAGGCAACACTTTTATCTATGAAAAGAAATGTAAGTTCGTAATATCATAAGTCAATTTGAATAACATCATTAAGCCTTTGTTGGCTATTTGTACCTTTCTGCTAACGTGCAGCAACTTTGCTTTTTATAGTCTTGGCAACGTAACTTTAGGACAACCAGAAATGAACCAACTGTTAACTAATATTAAAACATTAATATTAAAAATATTAATGGTTACTATAGTTGAAAAACCATGTAGTTGGGAAATTGTTCAAACTGATAAGTTTAATACTTGGACACTCAAATTACAATATCCTAGGCATATGTTACTTCGTCTTTCTGAACCTCGGTTTCCTCATTAGTGAGAAGAACGCTTGTTTTGGATGATCTCCAAAGTTCTTTCCAGTGCTAATGTTTATTTTAATCCTGTGATACTATATAAATAAATAGTAAAAAAAAAACACACATTATATAACATATATATATACTATATAGTGAATATAAATATAATATACTTCATATACTAAATAGTAAATATAAAGCATTATATATTTAAATATATATTATCTCTATTAGCTTGTAATATATAATAAAGCAATTATGCAATACAGCCTAAACTTTTTATTACCCTATCTTTTTCTGAGGAATTACTAAATTACAAGATACAAATCAAGTGCTGATGTCTAGAGGCAACAAGACATTGCTTCTATTTTTTGAGATAACAAGTTATGACTTAAGTACTGCAAGGGTAACATTGCCATGAAGATCAGTGGTAACGTTCCTCAGAGCATTAAGGTACTGCTGCTGTTCAATTCACCCAATCTTTAACAACAGTGGTGGCAAAGCAGGGGTATGTTATATATATATATATATATTTTTATATATATATACATAAAATGTGTAGATGAACACTTTGGCTTTCTCTGTCCTCAGATATAAGATTGCCCTAAAGATAAAGCTGACTGACAGTTAAAAAAGAAAACATCACCATAAAATATTTAAAATGGTAATGAAAGCTGCAAAACTTATAATTTAAAAAATACCTGACAATTTACAGGTTTGTTTTTTAATAAAAATAGTCTGAACATTTCAAGCTATGGAATACTAAAGATCACCTTTTATAAAAATACTACTATCATAAAAGCAAGAATATGACCCTTTATGATCATTTTATGCTTGCGAACTTTTTGGTTCTGGGAAGATTAAAAAGGTTCTACTTTTATATGTTGTATGATTATAACAATAATTGTGTTAGGGAACATGGGAAGAAGAGATATGGTTTGGAGCAGGGATGAGCCAGGCTTTGGAGCTGAGGAGGTGACAATATGGTCTGAGGTCTGGCTCTAGGCCTTAGGTCAGAATTCGGCATGTCTGTTGGGACCGAGAAGTCATCTGAAAGGAAAAAGGAAGGTCTAGGAGTGTCATGTTTCAAAATCCAGGGCATAAGATACTCAAGAGGAGATGGTTAACTAGAATCCTGGAAGGGTTATATAGGTTGCCACATGAGAAAAGGCATCTGGGTTTGATTACTGGGTGGCCGCTGGAGACCGTATTACGTGTGAAACACGTGCCTTTTCTCCTCCTGTGAAATATGCAGGAGGCACCAAACAGTGGTTGGTATTTTGTTTAGACTTCTCTCAGAGTAATTAATTCACCTGCTCCACAGTGTTTTAAAACATCAGAATGGATGCAGTGCTCTTGAATGAATGAATTCTGTCCAATTGAGATCAGGTTAAATTCTCTACCGAGACCTTCAGCTGGCCAGAATTTTCTTGGCTAAGGTTCTCACTTCCTGATCTCAAACTGGGAAAGAAGTCAGAGACTTCTGGGCATGTCCTGGCACTCTGTCACACAGAAATCTCTTACATGGATAAGGGGCAGCTACTGATGTCATCTTGGAGCCAGAAAGTATAGAAGGGAGGAAAAGCCTTGGTTCTTTACTCTGAACAAGGATAGGCCACTAGCAAGTTCACACGTGTTCCCCTGGCCTTGGGATTAGTAGAACTTAATGATTCCCTGTTCTTGGGATTTTCTAACCTTTATTTTCACAAGCGTTCTAAGGGGATGCCAGGGAGAAGTACATGATGGCTGCCACCCAGGCCTCTTTGGCCAGAAGCCCTGGGGGCTCTCTTCTTTGTGACAGAAACTTACTGAACCCCGAAAAGTCTTCAAGTCTGAAGTACATGATCTAAAATAAAGGCCTAAAGAAATTCAGGATTTTATTAGGAGTCGGGAAACAGATCTTTGGGAGTGGTAAGCTTTCTGATCTGTAGCTACACAGGATAAGAGCTGTCAAGTCTTACGACTGCTAAGGGCACATCTCTACAGCCTACACAGAGGGGCACGTTTTGGAAGAGGCTGGTAACATTATCGTTCATAACTCTGTGTGGTCAGAAACAACGGATGCTGGGTCTGGGGAAAAAGACCAATAGAGCTTGTATGTGGGAAGAGGTTGGCGGTCAGATAAAAAACAGAACTTAGGGACAAAGGAGTTTCCTCCTCATTCCCTGCTTTCAGGGGGTTGCTGAATGGTGGAGTTTCTGCCAGAGTAAGAAAACTGTATTTACACAACGGAAATAAGCCTCCAGAGCTTCCTTTGCTGTGTGTCTCTGCTTAGACCATGTCTTCTGCGGTCTGAGGGGTGGGAATGTGCGCTGCAAAATCAAAAAGCCTAGATTCTGAGTTTTCTATTAAAATCATGTTGGATTTATATAGCGGTTCCTAATATCTAGTTTTGAATTACTAAATATTGATTAAAAAATTAGTCCATGTTTAGAAAACTTGTATTTATTCTGAAAATTAAGACTTATATTGTTAGTGGGAAAAGGCATCTGACTACATTTTTCCTCGGCAGAATTCAATATATTTCTGTCAGCTGTATAGTTCTGTTTTCTTCCCTAAAGTAATAAAACAGAAATAACCAAATGCAATCATATTTTGTTTGAAATGGAGGGCATACGCATGCATATGGATATTATTATTTAAAAAAAAAAATACTGTGCTTGTCAGTGGTTAATTCTGTGAGCCAAAGTCTATTGCTGGCAATTTTATCCAAGGACTTGTTCCTGTAGCAGCTAAGTACAACAGCATGAGACTGGAATATGAGATCTCACAATTCAAAGTTATCTTTCATTTGTAAAACAATAGTCTGCCACAACTTGTCTTACTTATGAGATAAAGATTATGGTTATTATCTGAAAGATGAGGAAAACTGAGGCTCAGAGAAGATGAAAAGACTTGCCTGAGGTTACAGTTTTAAAGTGCCATGGTCCAAATCTCATCTTCTCACTCAAAGTCCAGATCACTTTCCAATACACCACAGTGAAATACAACAATATGGAAAAAATAGTCCTTGAGATTCAATTTCCACTTGTAAAATAGTATTACAAAGACTTAGCACTGTATTCTTTATGTAGACACTCTCCAGATCTTCACCTACTCATCTCTAAGTCTTTGGTCCTTCATGATATTCTTCAAAGCTGGAACTCAGCATCGGAAAGGCAATCCCAGTGAAATTCTTATCAATGACACGTACTGTGGGTTGATCACCACACCATTTCTGTGTTTTCTATTTGTATAGCTTAAGACTGTATTTTCTATTTTCCCTATAGATAAAAGATCTACATCTAAGTAAGATACAGAAATGAATGGGATATTGTTACATACTGCATGTCCTGGGATATTTTGCCTTGCTGTGCTGGTTCATTAGTACATTTGCCTCAAAATTCACCAGGAATGTCTTTCTTGTCTAGCTATTATTCTGTACTTTCCATTATGGAATGTAGATTGATTAAAAAAATTTTTTTTAAACTCATTATTTCTCAAAGTAACTCAAAAGGAACCAAAGACATCATGAATTACAGGTATTTTGTCAATAGTTTCTATATCCATTGTAAGCTTAATCAGTGTGTATTTTTTGATATGGGCCAGCTCAGGGTCCACTTGAGGTTGCAATAAGCATCTTTAGAGCCCAGGTTTCCGGAACACTGTTTGTGCACACTGCACCCCTTCAGTGTGGGGGAACAACCCGACAACTCCATGGGGGTGTCATGTGATGTGAGTCCACCTTCTGGAGTTGTGCAATGTGGCAAACCAATACTCCTCTGTCCACTATGTTTCTATCTTAATTGTTCCTGTTGCATTTAGATAAGGAGTACATTTACAAAATGCTTCTGAGTAAACACATTCGATTAGTAAGTACACGATGAGCACCTGCTATGTGTAACACTCTGGAGATATTAAAAAGGCACAGCCGTGACCTTCTGTAAGGCACCTTACAATACTCTAGAAAGAAAAGAACTCCAATACACAAAAGTTACATATGGATACTTAATGAAAAAGCTAACGTGGTAAAGTGCTATTGAATAACCAAGCGCTGAAATGGCTAAGGATAGGCAAGAGGTAGGTGAAGTAATTTCTTCTCAGAACCTGCAACATTCCATGAACTATAAATTGATGATGTACTTTATCCCCTCAAAATTCTCAGATACATATTTATTATTATGCCAAGTTTATAAATGAAGAAATAAGCTTAACAAAGTTGTTATCCAACCCCATAAAAACATACTTTTACAGGTGAGGAAAAATGAGACTGAGAAGTTAGTCCCAAAGTTAGTGATGAGAGGGTGTAAGATTCAAGCCAGTATCTATGCCTGCTGGGCCAGCGTTCTTAACTGACATACAAAATGATATACTGAATTTGAACTCATGTCTTGGATTCTAAATATTTTCCCATTATACCACACCATCTCTCTAAGACAACTAAAGAATCATAAACAGGTAGCAAAGTGAGAGAATTAGTAGAGAATGTTCTATGCTATTTTTCTACTCAGAGACTTGATCTTTCAAATAGTTTTATAGAAATCTTTTTGAAGAAAACTTTTGAATCAAAGTATGTCAGGGGCAACCAGTGGGAAAGTAATTACCCATAAGAGACGACGTGCATGTATGAACACTAGCACTTTGCTCTTGGAAAATGGAACAAGCCCTAAAGCTAATCTTTATTTAATATACAAAATGAATTCTTGCTACCACTAGAATACAATTTCTTTTTCTGAACTATGGGTCAGATGGTAATTAGATAAACTTCTTAATATCTTTGTTATTTCACTAATTTCAAAGGTTTTGAGAGCCCAATTAAGTTCCTCAGAAGGTTCAGGGAAAATCTAATCTTCACCCCACTGAATCATGCAAATAAAAAACAACACTTGCTTAATTTTTAGCATAAAAAAAAATCCTGCTCATGAAAAATTAAATATAAATGGGTAAAATCTTTACATCAGAGCTAATGATAATAATTAGGAGAAAGTGGTTTTTGAGTAAGTAATACTATGTGCCACATACTAAGTACTAGGCAATGTGCTAAGTGACTTACATCATGTAACCTACATGATGTCAAAGTATGTAAACATTTCCCACTTAGAAATGAGAAAACCAAGGTTTAGAAAAGTTATTTAACTTTCCCAAAGTCTCTGAGTTAGTAACATGTAGATTAAGGATGTAAATGATGGAAGGTTGCTTACTGAAACTTAAAAGATGATCTGGGAGAATTTAGTGATGGTATGAAAGATGCTGATACTGTAGGGAAAAAACCCGTAAGACCAAAATGTGGGGAAGATTTAAGGAAATAGGGTAAACATGTAATAGACTTTTATCCCTTTCAGCAAGCACACAGTTCAACAACAAAAATATCAGTGTGAAGTACTGAGAAAATAAGAAACACATGAATGTTTAAGGTTCTGTGAAGTTTAAAAATGGAAAAGCAGAAAGATCATTCCGTACAGAAGAAATTAAAGACTGTCGATCAATTAAAAATTGTGAGGAAATAAAAAATTAGTTTATAGACATCAGTGGCATTTCCTGGTATAAAAGTTAAAAATCACAAACCTAAAACACAGACATCAAAGGCCACCAAAGGCTATGGTATTATACCCAAGAGTGGACTCTGGCATTGAAGCTAAAGCCCCTGCTAAAGGTGTTTTTCAATTAGCAGATGGAGTTATGTTCAAATGCGCATTTTCAGTAAAGGATATCTTGCATCTTATCCAGTACCAACCAGAGTAGGTAGAAGAGGGAAGTTTTTCCATTCTTTTAGAAGAAAACTTTTTTTTTTGTCCTGGCAGCTCATCTCAAGGATAAGGAAATGGTCTTGTTTAAGAAAGTCTTTTTTTTTTTTTTCCTACAAGCCTACTTCAGTGCATATTGGTAAAAATGATTGGGGGTTGACTTAGCTCTTGGTCACCAGGGTTTATGATACATTATAATAAGTACTAACTCCCTTTGAATATGGACATCCACACGGTCTTTTCAGTAATACAAGACCAGGGCATATCTTCCAGCATATGGAATAGTCTTTCTCTTGTTATACTGATGGTGTCCGGAATCCTATTTTCTCCTTCCCTACGAACTATCATTTTCCAATAGGAACAAGCTTTTTTTTTTTTAATCAAATCATATTATGCTGGTGCCACAGAAACATGCTGCTGGGATTGCAAAGTGTCCCTCCAGAATATGGTACTATGTCCATCACTGACCGAGCCTCTCCCACAGAGTAACTCAGAAGGAAAAGGTTTCTTTTTCTTTTGTACTAACATCTCATCTTTTAACTTCTGGAGAAGGAAAAGGCTACCCACTCCAGTATTCTGGACTGGAGAATTCCATGGACTGTATAGTCAGTCCATGGGGTTGCAAAGAGTCAGACACGACTGAGCGACTTTCACTTTTCAACTATTCCCAAATGACTTCTCTCTTCCCTTCTTTCATTTATTCCTCCTCTCACTCTGGCTTCTGCATCACGTTTGCTTTTTCTCCAGTGAACTAACTAGCTGGATAGATACTTTCTTCCCCACTATGCTGCCTGGTTTCTAGAATTTAGCTCAGGATTATTCCAGTTCTCTGGTGTATATTCTCCTTCTAGTCCTCTGGGCAACAACTGCTCTTGATGTGTGTTACTGTTCAGACGCTCAGTCCTGTCTGACTCTTTGCAACCCCATGGACTGCAGCACTCCAGGCTTCCCTGTCCTTCACCATCTCCTGGAGCTTGTTCAAACTCCTGTCCATTGAGTCGGTAATGCCATCCAATGATCTTGTCCTCTGTCATCCCCTTCTCCTGTCTTCAATCTTCCCAGCATCAGGGTCTTTTCTAATGAGTTGGCTCTTTGCATCAGGGAGCCAAAGTATTGGGGCTACAGCATCAGTCCTTCCAATGAATATTCAGTATTGATTTTCTTTAGGCTGGTTTGATCTTGCAGTCCAAGGGACTCTTGAGAGTCTTCTCCAACACCGTGGTTCAAAAGCATTTAATTCTTTGGTGATGAGCTTTCTTTATGGTTCAACTCTCACATCCATACATGACTACTGGAAAAACCATAGCTTTGACTAGATGGACCTCTGACAGCAAAGTAATGTCTCTGCTTTTTAATACACTGTCTAGGTTTGTCAGCTTGTCTTTCAAGGAGGGCGAGTCTTTTATTTTCATGGCTGTGGTCACCATCTGCCCTGATTTTGGAATCCAGGAAAATAAAGTCTGTCACTGTTTCCATTGTTTCCCCATCTATTTGCCATGAAGTGATGGGACCAGATGCCATGATCTTAGCTTTTGAATGTTGAGTTTTAAGCCAGCTTTTTCATTCTCCTCTTTCACTTTCATCAAGAGGCTCTTTAGTTCCTCTTTGCTTTCTGCCATAAGGGTGATGTTATCTGTATATCTGAGGTTATTGCTATTTCTCCCGGCAATCTTGATTCCAGCCTGTTCTTCATCCAGCCTGGCATTTCACATGATGTACTCTGCACAGAAGTTAAATAAGCAGGGTGACAATATACAGCCTTGACAAACTCCTTTCCCAGTTTGGAACCAGTCTGTTGTTCCATGTCCAGTTTTAACTGTTGCTTCTTGACCTGCATATAGATCCTCAGGAGGCAGGTAAGGTGGTCTAGTATTCCCCTCTCTTGAAGAATTTTCCACAGATTGCTGTGGTCCACACAATCAAAGGCTTTGGCATAGTCAATGAAGCAAAAGTAGATATTTTTCTGGAACTATCTTGCTTTTTCTATGATCCAACAGATGCCGGCAATTTGATCTCTGGTCCCTCTGCCTTTTCTAAATCCAGCTTTAACTCTTGATATGAATAATATGTTTATTATTATAATCGTTCATAATAAAACTGATAAAATTTCTGAGAAAAATTTTATTCTGAAGGAAAATGATGCAATGAATCGAAAACAAATCCCAAAGCAGTATATAACATTACTAGGGTAACCCTAGCATATATCCATGGGTTAGATTAATAAGAGCATAAAAACGTTCTAATGCAAAGCACATGTTTTTGTTCACAATGCTCCCATCTGCCAAATTTTGTTACCTCAAAGGGTTGCTGTACATGTGATGAAAGAAACATACATAACCTGTCCTACCAACTTTACAAAGCAAGAAGATGAGTGAGTGGAGAGGGATGGTCTAAGAGGGCTGGATGGATTTATGGAAGCTTGATGAATGATGCATCACCATATCCACAGAAAAGACACGATGCAGAAACAAGCAGAAGTTCTTAAGAGTCTGAAGAGGAATACTAGGAAGCTTTAACGTGATAAGAGAAGAGATGGTGAAACTAAAAGAATGATTTAGGTAGGGTTACAGGAGGGCTGGATGGCTGAGTCCTGCAACAGCCCAGCAAATCACAGAGCTCACGAGAGCTGGGCCACAGCCGGGTCCCTGCCTTCACGTCTCTGTAATGCCACGTCCCACTCTTTCAGTGCACCTATCTTCCCAGGCTGCTGCTGCTGCTTTTTTAATGCTGGGCTCTGTTCTGATGCTGTTTCTTGGCAGCACTTGTAGGGTTTTCATCTAAACTATGTCAAATTTCATATTCATAAACCACCCTGGGCCATGATTTCCATCTGACTTCTTATAGGACATTTCATCTTACTTCCAGTCCCATGAAGCCAGCTGCCAGCAAGCCCCCTCCTCATTTAGCCTGGTGGGCCCCTGACAAGGGGGTGGGATTGGGACCCAATAAGCATGGTGTGGGGGGCACACTCATAGAAAAATAAAACCAGAATATACTCTGGTTCAGAAATGCTCACAATGGAAAGCTAAGGTGAGGCCTAGAATATGTATTTTAAAAAGCTTCTCAGGTAATTTACATGTCCACTCTTGTAAAGACCAGAGGATTAGAGTTTTATACAATCAATACTAAATGACAGCTACTCCTTGGGAAAAGTACAAATTAAACTCTTCACATCATGACAAAATACAATGCTGTCAAATGTAACATTATTCTTGGAACTAGTAAAATTCAACTTTACTTGTTCTATCAGAGCAGGATCGTGACCAGGAACATCTAGATAGGAAATCCTATTTTTGTTGGATTGTGCCCATCTTTGCATGAAAAGTTCCCTTGGTATCTCTAATTTTCTAGAAGAGATCTCTAGTCTTTCCCATTCTACTGTTTTCTTCTGTTTCTTTGCACTGATCACTGACGAAGGCTTTCTTATCTCTTCGTGCTATTCTTTGGAACTCTGCATTCCGATGGGTATATCTTTCCTTTTCTCCTTAGTCTTTCGCTTCTGTTCTTTTCACAGCTATTTGTCAAGCATTTTGCCTTTTAACACTTCTCAATCTTGGTGATGGTCTTGATCCCTGCCTCCTGTACAATGTCATGAACCTCCGTCCATAGTTCTTCAGGCATAGTTCTTTAGTTCATACTCTATCAGATCTAATCCCTTGAATCTATTTCTCACTTCCACTGTATAGTTGATAGGAATTTGATTTAGGTCATATCTGAATGGTCTAGTGGTTTTCCCTACTTTCTTCAATTTAAGTCTTAATTTGGCAATAAGGAGTTCATTATCTGAGCCACAGTCAGCTCCTGGTCTGGTTTTGCTGACTGTATAGAGCTTCTCCATCTTTGGCTGCTAAGAATAGAATCAATCTGATTTCAGTATTGACCATCTGGTTATGTCCAGGTGTAGAATCTCTTCTCTTGTGTTGTTGGAAGATGATGTTTGCTATGACCAGTGCGTTCTCTTGGCAAAACTCTATTAGCCTTTGCCCTGCTCCATTCTGTACTCCAAGGTCAAATTTGCCTGTTAGTTCAAGTATTTCTTGACTTCCTACTTTTGCATTCCAGTCCCCTATAATGAAAAGGACATCATATTGGGGTGTTAGTTCTAGAAGGTCTTGTAGGTCTCCATAGAACTGTTCAACTTCAGCTTCTTCAGCATTACTGGTCAGAGTATTTTCTTCAAGAAAATTAGAGATACCAAGGGAGCTTTCCATGCAAAAATGGGCACAATAAAGGACAGAAATGGTATGGACCTGACATAAGCAGAATATATTAAGAGGTGGCAAGAATACACAGAAAAACTGTACAAAGAAGATCTTCACGACCCAGATAATCATGGTGGTATGATCACTGACCCAGAGCCAGACATCCTAGAAAGCGAAATCAAGTGGGCCTTAGGAAGCATCACTATGAACAAAGCTAGTGGAAGTGATGGAATTCCAGTTGCACTGTTTCAAATCCTAAAAGCTGATGCTGTAAAAGTGTTTCACTCAATATGCTAGCAAATTTGGAAAATTCAGCAGTGGCCATAGGCCTGGAAAAGATCAGTTTTCATACCAATCCCAAAAAAAGGCAATGCCAAAGAATGCTCAAACTACCACTCAATTGCACTCATCTTACACGCTAGCAAAGTAATGCTCAAAATTCTCCAAACCAGGCTTCAGCAATATGTGAACTGTGAAATACCAGATGTTCAAGCTGGATTTAGAAAAGGCAGAGGAACCAGAGATCAAATTGCCACATCCACTGGATCATCAAAAAAGCAAGAGAATACCAGAAAAACATCTACTTCTGCTTCATTGACTATGCCAAAACCTTTGACTGTGTGGATCACAACAAACTGGAAAATTCTGAAAGAGATGGGAATACCACACCACCCTGACCCTCTTCCTGAGAAATCTGTATTCAGTCCAAGAAGCAACAATTAGAATGGGACATGGAACAACAGACTGGTTGCAATCGTGAAAGGAGTATGTCAAGGCTGTATACTGTCAGCCTGCTTATTTAACTTATATGCAGAGTACATCATGCGAAATGCTGGGCGGAATGAAGCACAAGCTGGAATCAAGATTGCTAGGAGAAATATCAATAACCTGAGATAAGCAGATGATACCACCCTTATGGCAGAAAGCAAAGAAGAACTAAAGAGCCTCTTGGTGAAAGTGAAAGAGGAGAGTGAAAAAGTTGGCTTAAAGTGCAACATTCAGAAAACTAAGATCATGGCATCCAGTCCCATCACTTCATGGCAAACAGATGGGAAAACAATGGAAACAGTGTCAGACTTTATTTTCTTGAGCTCCAAAATCACTGCAGATGGTGACTGCAGGGTAGCTCAGATGGTAAAGCGTCTGCCTACAATGTAGGAGACCCAGGTTCAATCCCTGGGTCGGGAAAATCCCCTGGACAAGGAAATGGCAACCCACTCCAGTACTCTTGCCTGGAAAATCCCATGGACTGAGGAGCCTGGTAGGCTACAGTCCATGGGGTCGCAAAGAGTCAGACATGACTGAGTAACTTCACTTCACGTCCTTGGAAGTAAAATTATGACCAACCTAGACAGCATATTAAAAAGCAGAGATATTACTTTGCCAACAAAAGTCCATGTAGTCAAAGCTATGGTTTTTCCAGTAGTCATGTATGCATGTGAGAGTTGGACCATAAAGAAAGCTGAGCGCTGAAGAATTGATGCTTTTGAACTGTGGTGCTGAAGACTCTTGAGAGTCCCTTGGACTGCAGGGAGATCAAACCAGTCTATCCTAAAGGAAATCAGTCCTGAATATTCATTGGAAGGAGTGCCGCTGAAGCTGAAACTCCAGTACTTTGGCCACCTAAGAAAGAACTGACTCATTTGAAAAGACCCTGATGCTGGGAAAGATTGAAGGCAGAGGAGAAGGGGACAACAGAGGATGAGATGGTTGGATGGCATCACTGACTTGACGGACATGAGTTTGAGTAAACTCCAGGAGTTTGTGATGGACAGAGAGGCTTGGCATGCTGCGGTCCATGGGGTCGCAAAGAATCAGACGTGACTGAGCGACTGAACTGAACTCAACTGACTCTTGTTGGATTAGGTGCTCTGATGTGTAAGGAGAGCTAGAACTTGCTCTTTACCTTCCTCCGTTTTCTGTCAACTAAATAGGTTTTAAGAATCACATAACTTATGACACTTTCCTTTTTATAATTTAGATACCTTTCATTGACACTGTAAATGCTGTAGGTTGAAATGAATAAATGTTTTTTAAGTAAATGAAAACTTAAGTAATAGAAATATTCTTCTACAGATTCTGTTAATGGAATACATGCAAGTCAAACTGAGACTCTAATCATACAGAACCATGATCCTCAATCTAGGGTAGGGGAGAAGAAGAACAGAAACTTCATCTTTCTTGGGCCTACTTCATCTTGGATTTGATTCTTCTGACTTCATATTTTCAAAACCAAAATGAAATAGCCAGACAGCATCAAGAATAAAAACCAAGAAATTGGAGACTTTACTTGGCCTTTCTTATTAAACTTCTTGCCCTCAGACCTTTATACTGCAGACCAGATTAAAGGCAGATGGTCCCACAGCTCACATCTGATATTCAGATTTCTTCTACTCCTTGAGTACGTTTATTTTTAATGGATATGAGAAGTCTTGGAAATGTGCCTCTGCCCATATGAAAAGATACAGAGGCAGGGTTGAAGTGTTTTACTCTTTACTATAAGCCCTTAATCAGATCTCTCTGTCATGGGAATAGTTCTGTGCCCCAGATAAAGCTACACATGGCTGCCATCACCTATGCAGAAACATTTTCTTGAAGTAATTGCTCAGTTCACAATGACAACCCACTCCAGTATTCTGGAGAATTCCATGGACACAGGAACCTGGCAAGCTACAGTCCATGGGGTCACAGAGAGTCGGATACTACACAGTGATTGTCATTCATTCACTTACCTGCAAGAGGGATGTGAATTATGAGATTTTATTTTCTGTCAATATATCATGAGCTCTACTATCTCAACAGAAAGTTCTCAAAATCTCGGAGAAAAGGGACCTTTACTGCTTCACTGGGGAGGAGGATGCTCCCTACAGAAAGTGGAATACTTATTCCTTTGAGACAAGTTAAGGGAGGAATGGTCAAGAAATGAACCTGTGCCTACTTCCTGACCTGGATAACTGTAATCTGGCGTGTCAGTTGTATTTTGCTTTAGTAAGAATAATAGTTTGGTTATAATAACGTTTCAGAATGATTTTCAACATCTTCCCATCCCCAATTATCAAACTATGTTGATGAAAAACTTAGGAGATGTTCTTTTATGACAGCTTGTAGTGACCAGGGATTCTTTTATCATTTCATTTTCCATTCATGTTGCCATTCCTTATTTGAAAAGCTAAAACTTTGAAGAATTCAAAATATGATGGGAGTTTGCTGGACACTGAACACTAGATTATATGAGAAAAAATTTGTAAATGAAGTAAAAATCATGAATAGGCAAACCAAAACAAGAAGAAATTTTGATAAATTCCACAAAGTTGAAAACTCATTTTGTTATGTGTGTCTGTATATATATGTAATGTATACATACATACATACATATATCCACACACACACACATACATATGCATGCAACATATATCTAAAATGAAACCATCATATACAAAGGAGGGCAGGTACCATGCCTTATATATATATCTCCTTCATATAATCTGTGCTGAACACATAGTAGGTGCTCAAAAACTTGCTTAACAGAGTTTAAGATGACTTGGCAAATAAAGTAGCTACTTTATATTAATCCTTAAATACATGTTAGAAACATAAAAACATGAAATTCGGTTTATTCTATTAGTTTAAAATGAAAACATTCATATTAGTATAATGATATTACCTGTAAGGGTAGCCGTGGTACTTGGAACGAAATATTGAAAGTAAAAAACTGAAGAAGAAGACCACCAGGCCTAATCCCACGAGACAAATAACTAGAAAGAAACAGAAAACTCCATTAGTCTAGACACACACAACACAAATGTTTATATTTTTAAAAAGCATTCAGTTAATTACACATACTTACATGTAACAGCTCATGGCACATACAGGTACCACAAACCAGATAATCACTATTTTCCACATTCTTCTCAATGACAATTTACTACTTGGAGTATGAAAACAAAACAAAACAAAAAAGTGATTGATCTAAGTTTCTGGGTGGTATTCTTCTCTTACCAAATTCCTACAAGTACTAAAAATGCCCCCGGAGGGACCAAAACCAAACACAGCAAAATGTGATAAACCACAAATGAGATGATCAGTCCCTGCACTGTGAAGTACGGGCTATATTAGCAGAGACATCTACAGTACTGGAATGTGCAATATAATTTTATTTTCAGATGCCATGCAGTATTTACAAAGAAATGCAATTTTACATGATTGGCTAGATTATTGCTTCAGTAAACACCTGTTACTTAAAAGTGGTAGTTCATCCCAGCATCCCGCAAGCCAGTAACCAAAGGCTTGGGGTGTGAGAAAATACAGACTCTGTGACAGTCAAAGAGGGAAAACCAACCCTAAAGAGCTGGTGATGGTGTCAAGGCATTACTGTTCGTTTTAGAGGAACAAGTGGTATATGTTACAGCAGAATCCGCTGGGCTGTGATTTAGGTTTCCAGCATCACTTTATCCCTCACAAGTTGACAACAGGGACATTTCTTTCCCTTTCTGTTATGGTTAGGAAGATTTTACTCTAAAGTAGATGACTAATCAAATATATATTATGAAATATATGCAAATACATCTACTAGGTTTTTAATTAAATTTGCTAGCAGTAAATTCTTTAAATGCTTAAAAATCTGAGCCAATTAAATGCAGGTATGTTTAGAATAAAAATATATATTTAGAGAAATGGAAATTTACCTAAATCTGCTCTGTAAATAAGTTCTTTTAATAAGAAATACCTAAAGATTTCTTAGGAATTAAACATATGCATGATACCTGTATCCTTTCATTAGTTTCAGGGAATTCTTTAAAAACACTGGGCTATCTAATATGATTAATTATAAAAGAAAGGGGAAGATAAAAGAGATTAAACATGCCAAGACAGAAGAAAACAAGGGAGATTAAATAATTCTATATGCTTCTATAGTGATGAACTATAATTTTTAACTTATTCTAGCATATAAATTAGACCAGGTTTAATTACAATCCTAGAAATCAGTGGAGACTTTAGGAAATTGTTAAAACATGATCCAGAAGCCTGTTGGTCAGTTTTCCTTCAACTCTGTAGGAATATCACTCTCTCAGTTTTGAGAACAAATTGTGAAAAATCCTAAGTACTTAATAGCATTCAGTTGCAGCCTCTGTGACATTTCATATGTAACACACATGCACATGAATTTCAAATGAATTTTGGCAGAAAATAAAGCAAAAAAAAAAAAAAGCGGCTGAATACTGCAAAAATGAAAACCATCTTTTCCCCCCGAAACTGTAGAATGCCCAGACAGACAGACACCAGCCACCTGACGTAGCAACTTTGCTTACAATAATCTTAGTGCACCTAGAATGAATGACATGTTGCTTTACTTTACATTTTCCTACATTTGGTATGACCACACACTTCTTCCTTCCCTCAGTCTTTTTCCAGGAGCTGAGTAAAACACTTTATCACTCCCTTTGCTGTTTACAGTATGAAAAGGCAAAAAGATAGGAAACTTAAAGATGAACTCCCCAAGTCAGTAAGTACCCAATATGCTACTGAAGATCAGTGGAGAAATAACTCCAGAAAGAATGAAGAAATGGAGACAAAGCAAAAACTACACCCAGTTGTGGATGTGACTAGTGATGAAAGTCAAGTCTGATGTCGTAAAGAGCAATACTGTATAGGAATCTGGAATTTTAGGTCCATGAATCAAGGCAAATTGGAAGTGGTCAGACAGGAGATGGCAAGAGTGAACCTCAACATTTTAGCCATCAATGGACTAAGATGGACTGGAATGGGCGAATTTAACTCAGATGACCTTATATCTACTACTGTGGGCAAGAATCCCTTAGAAGAAATGGAGGAGCCCTCATAGTCAACAAAAGAGTCCGAAATGCAGTACTTGGATGCAATCTCAAAAACGACAGAATGATCTTTGTTTCCAAGGCAAACCATTCAATATCACAGTAATCCAAGTCTATGCCCTGACCAGTAATGCTGAAAAAGCTGAAGTTGAACAGTTCTATGAAGACCTACAAGACCTTCTAGAACTAACACCTGAAGAAGATGTCCTTTGCATTATAAGGGACTGGAATGCAAAAGTGAGAAGTCAAGAGATACCTGGGGTAACAGGCAAATTTGGCCTTGGAGAACAAAACAAAGCAGGTCAAACGCTAACGGAGTTTTGGCAAGGGAACACGCTGGTCATAGCAAACATCCTCTTCCAACAACACAAGAGAAGACTCTACACATGGACATAACCAGATGGTCAATACCAAAATCAGACTGATTATCTTCTTTGCATCCAAAGATGGAGAAGCTCTATTCAGTCAGCAAAAACAAAACAGGGAGCTGACTGTAGCTCAAATCATGAATTCCTTATTGCCAAATTCAGACTTAAATTGAACAAAGTAGGGAAATCACTAGGCCATTCAGGTATGACCTAAATCAAATCCCTTACGATTATACAGTGCAAGTGAGAAATAGATTCAAGAGATTAGATCTGAGAGTGCCTAAAGAACTATGGACGGAGGTTTGTGACATTGTACAGGAGGCAGGGATCAAGACCATCCCCAAGAAAAAGAAATGCAAAAAGGCAAAATGGTTGCCTGAGGAGGCCTTACAAATAGCTGAGAGAAGAGAAGCTAAAGACAAAGGAGAAAAGGAAAGATATACCCATCTGAATGCAGAGTTCCAAAGAATAGCAAGGAGAGGTTTAAGAAAGCCTTCGTCAGTGATCAGTGCAAAGAACAGAGGAAAACAACAGAACGGGAAAGACCAGAGATCTCTTCAAGAAAATAAGAGATACAAAGGGAACATTTCATGCAGAGATGGGCAAAATAAAGGACAGAAATGGTATGGACCTAACAGAAGCAGAAAATATTAAGAACAAGTGGCAAGAATACACAGAAGAACTATACCAAAAAGATCATGACCCAGATAACCATGATGGTGACTACAGCCATGAAATTAAAAGACCTTTGTTCCTTGGGAGAAAAGCTATGACAAACCTAGAGAGCATATTAAAAAGCAGAGACATTACTTTGCCAACAAAGGTCTGTCTTGTCAAAGCTATGATTTTTCCAGTAGTCATGTATGGATGTGAGAGTTCGACTATAAAGAAAGCTGAGTGCCGAAAAACTGAGGCTTTTGAACTGTAGTGTTGGAGAAGACTTTATTTTATTTTATTTTTTAACTTTACAATATTGGAGAAGACTCTTGAGAGTCCCTTGAGCTGCAGGGAGATCAAACCAGTCCATCCTAAAGGAAATCAGTCCTGAATATTCATTGGAAGGACTGCCGCTGAAGCTGAAACTCCAATACTTTGGCCACCTGATGCAAAGAATTGACTCATTGGAAAAGGCCCTGATGCTGAGAAAGACTGAAGGCAGGAGGAGGAGGAGACGACAGAGGATGAGATGAACGTAAGTTTGAGTAAACTCCGGGAGTTGGTGCTAGACAGGGAAGCCTGGCGTGCTGCAGTCCATGGGGTCACAAAATGTTGGACACGACTGAGTGACTGAACTAAATTGAACACTTGATATATACCGTGGGAAATGTGTCTCAAAATGTGATCAAGTAAAACAGAAGCTATTTACTTGATTCTATGTGGTGGAGCAAAGTAATGGAACTGAGGTACAGGCACATGGGGAAGGAAGAGGACTTGGGGAGGAGTCAGTGGTGACCCA
Source organism: Bison bison bison (assembly GCF_000754665.1). Classification (NCBI taxonomy): domain Eukaryota; kingdom Metazoa; phylum Chordata; class Mammalia; order Artiodactyla; family Bovidae; genus Bison; species Bison bison. Next base: position 13,064,077 of record NW_011494677.1, on the reverse strand, counting down.
ACAAACCACGCACGGCAGCCGTTCCCAGGTAACATCCTTGTGAGAAGAACATGCTAAGAGGGCACAGACGGATTCTGATCTGGGCAACGGTAATCACAGCGCTTGCACTATATCCAGAATAAAAACCACACTGGGATCAAAAGGGCAGATTTCAAAATATATTTCCCCTTCCGCACTCCTCCTCTCTCTCCCATGCACTCGCTCGTGCACTCCTCTCGCACACACATACACAAATAAAGTGGCAGTGGGTGGGGCTGAGGTGATTTTATATATATATTACACACTATCTCACTACTTTAATGTGATAGGATGTATGATAAATATATGAACATGTAAGAATTTGTCCTTATATAAATACTACTCGTTGGTCCCAAGAACATCACATTCTTTATGCAAATGATAAATCATAAAATGATGTTCTGAACAATGATTAAGTAAACAAAGTAATGCATTCCTTGCTTCTGTGGTTTCTTTATAACAGTATGTAAATGGCATCAGGGGAAATGAGGGTAAAGGATCTATTACATCCAAAATATTTCAACACTAAAGATCCCTAAGGATTGTATTTAGAAATCACTGTGACTGACTGACATTCATGTCACCATAGCTAAAACTCCCCATAAAGAAAATAAGTCTGGATTTGTATTTTAAACTTTTTAATAAATTAAGAATCTTCTCCAGATGCCTATGTTCCTCATACATACATTCTGGATTTTAATAGGGTTCAGAAATGCAAAGCATATTGATAAAAATCTTAATTATAGGTTTGTGGAAGCATAATCATAAATTCACATAGGGACTTTATATCAATTATGGGAAGATTTGTGGCAGGAAATACTGAATTTAAGGCTCTCTGACATTCTTTGACCCGTGCTCCTGAGGGCAGAAGATTTTTCCTGTGTTTTTTCCCTTTTCTTGCCAAAAACACTTCATAAAAATGTGTAATCTCTTACTGGAACTCCCTGAGGGGAACAGCTCTGTCAAAGGATAAAATAGTCACCTGGTTAAGACACAAAGCTGAGACTCGGTAGAGTTGTGAATCTTGGAATATCACTGGAAAAGGCAAAACCCCTGAAAAAGATGGTACCACAAGATGCCCCCTTTCAAAATGTAGCTCAAAAGAGGTTTTGGAGGTAGTTGGAAGGCATTATAATACTTCGGGGTACAACACTTACACACAAACTTCTGTGTCTGAATCAGTCCTTGAATGCATAGATGGCTCTTGTGGCATAAGGGACATATCATTAGCCTATAAAACCTCTGAAGACTCTGTCCCTAGAACTTTCCCCCTCTTCCTGTACGGTGGACATGACCAAAGAGACCATAACTTCAGCAGAGATAAATCAAACCACCCCCAACAAGGGTGAATAACAACTTTTCTTTATACCCAATTCCACAGAAAAGCACCAATCCCATTTTGGAAGAAATGTATTTTTAAATATTTGTGCGCACACCACACATCCAAGAAAGAGAAAAAAGTAAGAAATGCTGCAGCTGTCTTCAAACCAGAACCTTTCTTAAGAAGTTCGTAAATGAAAGGATTTTTATCTATTTCCCATTTGATTTAAATGAACTTGACTAAAACAAACTTACAAAGATACCAACACAGAGACTTACTCCGTCTTTTTCCAACATCTCCCTTGGATGTTGCCGCTTCATTTAGAAGAACCATCCCCATGGTGATAGCAGCATCTATAGTAATTGTCAAGGAAACATTAGAAATAGATGCAAATAAAATCTATTAATTGTTCTGGACCTGAACATCATGTGTTCTGTACCAGAATGACTGAATTACACACGCACACAGAGGTGAATGCAACTTACTCTCCTGATACAAAATTACTGCTTTTCATGTATTTAAATAAATATGCCTCGATTTTTAGACTACATAACCTCAAACTTTGCTTTGTGAGATTTTTAAGGTCTAATTCTAAATGCTATTAAATTCCAGGACTTTAATAGTGCATATGAATTATATACTCTCAAAACCAATAATGATATTGTACCTTATACATAAAGATATACATATACTAGTTACACTTAGAATGACATTTCATTGGGCAATCACAGAAAATTAGAATATACTCAGCATGGAACCAACCAACCAGCCTTGGCGGATGCCTAATATGTACAAGAGAGAAAGCTACTAAAAACCATCCCCTTGCCTGACAAAAATGTTTCTGTTGTTTAGTTGCAAAGTCATATGTGCCTCTTTGCAAACCCATGGACTGTAGTCCGCCAGGCTCCTCTGTCCATGAGATCCTCCAGGCAAGAACTCTGGAGTGGGTTGCCATCTCCCTCTCCAGGGCATCTTCCTGACCCAGGCCTCTCCTGCACTGGCAGGCAGGCTCTTTACCACTGAGAAACCAGGGAAGCCCACCTGACATACATATACACATACCACTAAACTTTGAGGGAATTCGTGGTAACAGTTTGAAAACTTCTGAAATTTAGATAATTATAAGTTCTTTGTGTTTCAATTGTGTAATAATGGGGATGTTACCAATAATCAACTGATAGAAAAATTAAAAGCTTATTTCACTGAAACTGCGGATAGACAGGAAATTTACTGCTTAACTTAGTTCTTTGAATTGATGGGACTGATGTAGATCCTTAAAAAGGAGTTCAATTAGGATTGCCCTTCCATTTTTTTCTGGCAACACCCTTTTATATTCATGTATAATTCTATCCATTTAAGTGTACAGACTTGCTGCTGCTGCTGCTAAGTCGCTTCAGTCGTGTCCGACTCTGTATGACCCCATAGACGGCAGCCCACCAGGCTCCTCCATCCCTGGGATTTTCCAGGCAAGAGTATTGGAGTGGGGTGCCATTGCCTTCTCCG
>NW_011494677.1:13028735-13061135 GCF_000754665.1 Bison bison bison | reverse complement strand
TGAAAGTGAAGTCGCTCAGTCGTGTCCGACTCTTAGCGACCTCATGGACTGCAGCCCACCAGGCTCCTCCATCCATGGGATTTTCCAGGCAAGAGTATTGGAGTGGGGTGCCATTGCCTTCTCCGGTACAGACTTGAGCTACTGACAATTCACACAGATTTCTGGATTAATTTATCTCAAACACATTTTCAATACATGTTTGAAATATAAATCACATTTAAAAATTATTTTATATAGATACTACAAACAAAACAAATATTTATTTTATGATGCCATCTACTGAGTAGCTTCCAAAATATAACATTGGGGGAAATAGCACTATTTTTTACTTCTAGGTAAAAATAAAGTTTAGAAATTAAATGCTTTAAAATTTTAACTAGATGAAAGCTGTATATTAAAACAGTCTTAGGATAAAACTGGATATGTAAACACCCATGTGTACACTGTATGTGTTATTAGCACACAGAGACATAAATATTCACTTAGGGAGAAGTTATTAAGCAAATTACATTTTATTGGATATTAACTATGGTCAGTCAAGTGTAACATACCCGTTAACATCTTCGTAACATATATATATATATATATACTTTTTAAAAAATTACTACTGTTCCTTCTGTAGGGCTTCCCTGATAGCTCAGTTGGTAGATTCCACCTGCAATGCAGGAAACCCCAGTTCGATTCCTACATCAGGAAGATCCGCTGGAGAACGGATAAGGCTACCCACACCAGCCTTCTTGGGCTTCCCTTCTAGCTCAGCTAGTAAAGAATCCATCTGCAATGTGGGAGACTTGGGTTCAATCCCTGGGCGGGAAAGATCCCCTGGAGAAGGGAAAGGTTACCCACTCCAGTATTTTGGCCTAGAGAATTCCATGGACTCTATAGTGCATGGGGTAGCAGAGTCGGAAGTGACTGAGCAACTTTCACCTTGTCAAAAATTGCTTTGTCACTTTGTCCCTCTGGAGATTTGAAAACGGCGTGACCAATGTATTTCTCATTTGATTGCTTTTGAACTTCACACAAATTCGAACAGTGTTATTACAAAGCTGTAAGATTTTCATCAGAGTATACTGATAGTTATTGCTTATCTTACTCAAGGACATTTGTTTTTGTTTCCAAGTGTTAAAAATACTCCTACAAGGAATAATTTCATATATGTACATGTGAAATATTTTTTCTAGGGTCTACACCTAGAGGTAGAGTTTTTGAGAGGCTGATATATGTAGTTTCAAATTTACTAGGTATGATCATCTTCTGTAAAACAAGTAGTGTTAAAAGAATTACCATTTTTTTACACTACACTAACACAGTTTTGCTGAACTATTGATTTTATCGAACTGTTGAGTAGGGATCTGTCTCACTAGTGAGTCAGAGTTTGTCTTTTGATATGTTAATTCCTTTTTTTTGCTTAAGTTTTTGTATTGTGCTTACTTTTTTTTTTTTGCCCATTTTCCCATAAGTATATTTGCCTTTTCTTATTATCTTAGAAGATGCTTCAGTTTTTTCTGAATATGAATATTTTGAAGTGTTACATACAGATTCTTCTACTTGTCTTTTAAATTGTTTACTTATCAGAAGGTTGTCATTTCAGTATGGTCAAAATTGTTATTCTTTTCCTTTATGAGCTTTGGTTACTGTTTCTTACTTATGAAATTAATTCCTACCCCTAAGTCTTAGAAATACTCTGTTAGTTTTAGATATACAATATTAAGTGTCTGGACATTTAAATACGTTAGGAACTAATAATCACCAGAAGTCTAGTAACCACACGTCCCATACAGAGTTATTAAATGTTATCAGCCATATTCCTTATGTTGTGTATTACATCCCCGAGACTACTTTAACACTGTAAGTTTGTGCCTCCTCGTCCCCTGTTTTGCTCAAGCCCTCACCCAGCTGCCCTTTGCAACCACCCTGTTTTCTGTACCTATGAATCTGCTTTTGGTTTGTTGTTTGTTCATTTGTTTTTTAGATTCCACATACAAGTGAGATCATAAAGTGCCCGCCTTTAACTTATTTCACTTAGCATGATCTTTTAGATTCATCCATGTTGCTGCAAATGGCAAGATTTTTCTTTTAATGGTTGAGTATGTGTGTCTGTACATCGGATCTTCTTCACCTGTTTATCCACTGATGGACATTTCGGTTGTGTCCATATCTTGGCTACTGTAAATAATGCTGCAGCGAACAGAGAGGTGTATATATCCTTCTGAATTAGTTTTCATTTTCTTCAGGTAAATATTCAGAAAATTACTGAATCATATGCTAGTTCTATTTTTATTTTTTTAGAAACTTTCATACTGTTTCCCATAGTGGCTGTACCAAATGAGATTCCTCCAATCCTCATCAAGGTTTATTTGTTGTCTTCTTGATGACAGCCCTTCTGACAGGTGTAAGGTGGTATCTTACTTGGATTTTATTTGCAGTTCCTTGATGATTAGTGATTTAGACTGTCTTTCCAAGTGACTGTTGGAATTATGTCTTCCTTAGAAAAGAGTTTAGTCTACTCAAGTCCTCCATCTAAACTGTGTTGTTTGTTTCTTGATATGAGTTGTGTATCTGGATATTAACTGCTTATTGGATATATAAACTACAAATATCTTCTCCCATTCAGTAAGCTACCTTTTCATTTTGTTGATGGCTTTTTTTCCAATGTGCAAAAAGCTTCTTAATTTGATGTAGTCTCACTTGTTTATATTTGCTTTTGTTTGCCTTGCCTAAGGAGACAGAGCGAAAAAATTATTGCCAAGACCCATGGCGAAGAGCATCCTGCCTGTGTGTCTTCTTTGAGGAATTTTACGCTTTCGGGTCTTACCTTTAAGTCTTTAATTCATTTTGACCTTATTTTGTATATGGTGTGAGAGAGTGGTCCAGTTTCGTTCTTCCGCATGTAGCTGTCCAGTTTTCCCAACACCATTTATTAACGGGGCTGTATTTTTCCCACTGCATATTCTTTCTTTTTTGTAGCTTAATCGACCATAAGTGCATGGGTTTATATTGGGCTCTCCAGTGTGTTCTGTTGATATGTGTCTCCATTTTTGTGCTGATTCTATACCGTTTCTCAGAGAAGGCAATGGCACCCCACTCCAGTACTCTTGCCTGGAAAATCCCATGGGCGGAGGAGCCTGGTAGGCTGCAGTCCACGGGGTCGCTAAGAGTCGGACACGACTGAGCGACTTCACTTTCACTTTTCACTTTCATGCGTTGGAGAAGGAAATGGCGACCCACTCCAGTGTTCTTGCCTGGAGAATCCCAGGGACGGGGGAGCCTGGTGGCTGCCGTCTATGGGATCACACAGAGTCGGACACTACTGAAGTGACTTAGCATAGCATAGCATAGCATAGCATAGCATAGCGTTTCTATTACCATAGTGTTTTGTGCTGGGTCTTGGTTGCTGTGTGGGCTTTTCTCTGGTTGTGGAGAGAGGGGCTACTCTCTGGTGGTGCGTGGGCTTCTCGTTGCAGTGGCTCCTCTCGTTGCGGAGCATGTGTTCTAGGGCATGCAGGCTTCAGCAATTACAGCACGTGGGCTCAGTGTTTGTGGCTCATGGTCTCCAGATTGTAGGCTCAGTAGCTATGGCACAAGGGCTTATTTGCCTTGTGGCATGTGGGATCTTCCCAGACCAGGGACTGAACTGGTGTCCCCTGCATTGCAAGGTGAATTCTTAACCCCTGGACCACCAAGGAAGCCACACAGCTTTTTAATACAGTTTGAAATCAGGGTCTGTGATACCTACACCTTTGTTCTTTCTCATGATTGCTTTGGCTAAACAGGGTCTTATGCAGTTCTGTGCAAATTTTAATTATTCTAGTTTTGTGAAAAATGGCACTAGTATTTTGAAAAGAACTGCACTGAATCTACAGATTGCTTTGGGCAGTATGGACTTTCTATATCTTTAACATAAGGCAGGTAATGTCATGGTTTTCCTCAGAGTACTCTCTACTCACAGTGAGATGGAAAGTTAATCATCTGAAGACCTCAAAATGACCTCCAGGTGGCACCTCATTTGTACCCTGATCCACTTCTATACCGCTCTGCCCTTGTTGGCTCTTATTCGTGTCCTTGGTATTTTTTCAACAAGAAGAACCCTCTGCCTCAGGATCTTTGCACCTGCTATTTCTCTATCTGAATGCTATTACCCTGAATGTCCGTATAACTCACTCCCTCACTTCCTTTGGGTTTTTGATCAAATGACAGTAGAGAAGCCTCCTTTGAACACTGTACTTCTTATCTTGCTTTATTTTTCTCTATTAACATTATTTTTTAAAAGAAATTTAGAACTTGTATCTTTTTAATTCATTTACTGTCTCTCTCCTGTCACTACAATGTTAGTGCCCAAAGGGTAGGGAGTTTATTTTGTTCACTATCTTACCCAGTACCAACTAGGCTCTGATATACATGATTGTAATCCTCAGTTTACACATAAGAAAACTGAAGCCATCAGAGATCCAAGTAACTTGTGCAAAGCCACAAAGTTAGTGAGTAAAAGGTACAAACCAAAAGAACACAGAAGAATTGAAGCAGGATGGTAACAGGGTTAGAAGAAAATGATGAAGGAACAGCAAAGGAACAAAACAGTTCAATCTGTTTAACAATGTATATCTTTATACTAAGCATAAAATTTTATATCAAGTGAAAATGCACTTAACAATATAATTGCATCTCTTTACAAATAATAAGAGAAATTCAGGGAAAGAAAGATAATAAAAAGTTAAAAGCAACTGTCTTGGGGTAATAAGGTTGTAGGGTTTTGTTTTCTATTATTTATACTCTACATAATAGTAGTTTGCAAACTTTTTCTGTGAAGGCCCAGAATGTAAATATTTGCGGCTATGCACGCTGTATGGTGTATTGTTACTATTCAATTCTGCTACTGTAGTGCAAAGTAATCACAGACAATTCACAAATGAATAGGTGTGGCTGTGTTCCAATAAAACTTAATTTATAAAAATATCAGTCAGGCTGGAATTGAACCTCGCTGGTCCTAGTTTGCCAACCCCTGCTATAGAGGATCTGAGACAGTGCCAAAGATACTCTAAACTGTTATGTCTGAGAGGAAGTTAGCTTTGCTCTTATGTGAAAATAAAGAAATGCAAAAATCCTTGTACACATGATCTCAAAGCAGGAACTTTAAAGCAAAGAGATTATTAGATATAGGTGTTATGTACAACCCCAATATAAAATACTTTATTAGAGGGCAGCAGGGTCAGGAACTAAGTGTGAGTTTTTTACTTAGAATGTTTCCTGCAAAAGTGAGTTTTCTAGTCATTAACAAGGAAAGACCTGTGAACCTACTTTAAACTTGATGGCTGTAACTGAGATACGTGAATTACACTAAATGTCTTAAACTAGCCAACCCTCCTCTTTTATCTAAAAATACTTTTGAGCTTAAAAACTTTGAACATTGAGCATTATTTAGGTCAAGTTCTATTCTGTCAATGAAAATAATTTTTGGTAAAAGAGAGCCTACATAATAGTTATCATTTGGGGGAAAAATCACATTTGTAATGTAAACATTTTTAGATGATGTACTGATTTATAAACACAGGAAAAAGCTTTGACTGTAACATCTGCCAGAGTTAATGTGTAGGGCTTCCTTTATTGGGTGGAAGGCTGACTGATTAATGAAAGCTCTTACAAATCTCTGAGAGATTCTGTGTCAAACTCTGGAATAACAGATACTTTTCTGTCATAAACTGATGGGTGTAACCATTTAACTAAGCCTTATTAAAGAATCTCAACATTAAGAGATATAAATATATACCAGCTAAATGGTAATGTTCCTGAAACTTTTTCTATTGTCCTGAGATTAATGTCTGTGCCTACATAGACACAAACACATGCACACACACACACACCTTTGTTCTACTTCATGTATAACTTTGCACATCTGTATTGATTAATATCATAACATTATACACTTCAGCTATTACTCTCCAGTCCCCTGCTTATCTTGTCAATCACTTTCTTACTGCTAAAAAAGTCAAAATATTGACATGATCCTACATAAAACAGGAGCTGCTGTTTGTGTAAATAACAAAATCCACAGAAAATGAATATCCTAGAAATGAATGTGCACAGAAATGCACATATATTTGCATTACATTACAATCCATTCTCAATCACAAATGATGTTACGTTTACGATGGCTCCTAAGAAGAGACCCAGGATTGTCAGTTTAAAGATAAATGCGAACAAATGTTGGGAAAAAGTCAGCATATTATAGAAGACTTTATCTAAAATATCTTCAACTTGTATCCATCATTAATTTTTTTCTGTAGTATGTTTCTCCTTGGATATAACACATTAAAAGAAACATTTGCTGTCTATCATAGACTGAAAATAAGTCAGAGTAAAACTATACTCTCATAATAGATGGAAAACAAATGTTTTTCTCATAGGAAAAGCAAATGTGATCTTTATAAAAACACATATTTTTAAATATTTAGAAACAGTTGTTACTGCTAGTATAATCTTTGCCTTTTATATGAGAACCTTTACTCCTAATTGATATTTATCTCATGTCATCTTGACATCCCAGAATTTAGAGGATGTGCAGAATTAAAGGATAGGTCAGAATTTGTATACTTGACAGTAAAGCCAATCCGAGAACTCATGTGTCTGGTTTCCACTAGCATGTAGAACATGTCTTGGTGAATTTAGATCAGATTCAAATTTCTTAGCAACGTATGGAAAGATATTTATTATCCAGCCAACTAACCTTTCATCAGTCTGCCCTGCACAGTCTGTGAATACTCTTTCATTTTATGTTTTTCTACCTGTTACACCTTCCACTGGAATAGTCTCGCTCACTCATTCTCCACCTGGGGTGAAGTCCTTTTCTACTGTATAAAAACCTGGCTAAAAAGTCAATTCAACTTTTCGATGCATCAAGTTGCCTCTTGATGCCTCATACTAATTAAAATTATTTTCCTATCAGCCTGCTGCTGCTGCTAAGTCGCTTCAGTCGTGTCAGACTCTGTGTGACCCCAGAGATGGCAGCCCACCAGGCTCCACTGTCCCTGGGATTCTCCAGGCAAGGACACTGGAGTGGGTTGCCATTTCCTTCTCCAAAGCATGAAAGTGAAAAGTGAAAGTGAAGTCGCTCAGTCGTGTCCGACCCCTAGCGACCCCATGGACTGCAGCCCACCAGGCTCCTCCATCCATGGGATTTTCCAGGCAAGAGTACTGGTCCTATCAGCCTACCTTCTTGCAAACAGCAAATATATTTACAACAGGTGTTAAAACATAACTGAATGAAAAATTTAAAAAATATTTTATTTGGAAAAATATAGAGATTTATATATTAGCCTTAGTTCATATATTCCTTATTAAAATGTCATAACATTTTTTATTATTTTTAAAAATAGCTTTCTTTCAAAGACTACTTAGGATTTTTTTTCCCTCCTAAATAGGGTACTGAAATAAAAGACTACTAATGGAGAAAAATCTTATTTCTACTAAATGTCATTCTATAACCTATGACATCAAATGACTCCATCTGTTTGTTCTTAGATTTTTTAAAATAAAATTTTGTATGTAGCAACTGCATCTAATGATCTGGCTTACTAAATTAGGAAGAGAAAACCAAAAGGCAGAAATTTTCTCCAAAGATAAACAAGAAGTTACCACCTGGAATTTGCATTTTTTCAACCCACTCCAGTATTCTTGCCTGGAGAATCCAATGGACAGAGGAGCCTGGAGGGCTACAGTCCATGGGGTTGCAAGAGTCAGACACGACTTAGCGACTAAACCACCACATAAAAACATACATGCAAATTACAAAAAAAAATTATAAAGTAAGTTTTAAAAAATTAGTAGATACTGCCAAGTAAAATCAGAAATTATTATATAATGGCTTCTTCTAAACTTTTGTTGATTTTAATGAGCCCACCATTTTAAGACATTTTCTCTTTTCATAGATACAGGCAAATAAAAAGAACAGCAGCGATAAAGCAACAAATAGTTACTAGCAGCAGAAAGATAATACATTTTACTGTTAAAAATCTACATGGAAGACTTCATACTGTTTGTAAAATTTCTTTGCGTCCTAAATCTTGGCTTGAGGTCAATAAGCCATGAAATGAAACGTTGGGGAATTCCTGCCATACAATGGAATGATGGTCTCAATATACCTTTTCATTCCTTTTGCTAGGTATTTCTGATTTAATAGCTGCTCTGAAAGAAGTATATTGCTAAAATGCTACATCATGGATTGAAAACAGAAAAAAAAAAAAAAAAAATATACAAATAAGAACCAAAAAGTTAACCTGCAAAACGTATTTCCCCTTTTCTGTAGGTTCACGTTCTATGGTTTCAGTTACCCACAGTCCAAAAACATTAAACGGAAAATTTCAGAAATAATTCGTAAGTTTTAAAGTAAGATTCAAATGCCATTCTAGCAGCATGATGAAATCTCACATCTTCCTGCCCTGTTCCTCTGGATGTGAACTGTCCCTCTGTCCAGAGTGTCCACCCTGCATTCACTACCTGTTCAGTGTCACTCAGCAGCCATCCTGTTACCAGATCAGCTGTCGTGGGGTCGCAGGGCTGTGTTCAGGTGACGCTGTTTTTAGTGGCCCCAAAGCACAAGAGTAGTGATGCTGACAGTTTGAATATTCTCTTACTATGCCTAGTCTGTAAATCAACCTGTACCAAAGGTATGTATGTCTAGGAAAAAATACAGTTCTTTCTCCAAACTAGGGCAAGGCAATTAAACTTTGTGGGTTTTAGTTTTCCTAGCTATAAAATGAGGTTTTGCTCTAGTAGAGTTCTAAAAATCCTTAAAGGTTTAAATAGTTACGGTTATATCAGATACTAGAAAATTGGGTCTAGACTGCTTTATTTGAAGATGAACCTTGGTAACCCGGAGAGTAATCGAATTTTATAAACGACACTATAAGGCACACTTTAGATCCTGACAATGACTCAGTACATTCAACACTATAAACTTAACATACAAACGTTTCCACAGGACTCACACAAATGTCAGTGTTCCCCCAAAGTATAACTGTGTGCCCCAAAATTAACCTTACTTCATGCTGCTGCTGCTGCTGTGTCGCTTCAGTCATGTCCGACTCTGTGCGACCCCACAGACGGAAGCCCACCAGGCTCCCCCGTCCCTGGGATTCTCCAGGCAAGAACACTGGAGTGGGTTGCCATTTACTTCTCCAATGCACGCAAGTGAAAAGTGAAAGGGAAGTTGCTCAGTCGTGTCCGACTCTTAGCGACCCCATGGACTACAGCCTATCAGGCTCCTCCGCCCATGGGACTCTCCAGGCAAGAGTGCTGGAGTGGGGTGCCAAAGCCTTCTCCTCTTCTTTCTAGTAATATGTAATCTGTTTTTTGAGAAATGAATCGTACCTCTTTGCTATTTTGCTGTCTTCTTTACCCTTCTACCTCTAAACCATAAATTGTACTGTATTATCTAATTCATAACATTTAGTCTTCCATGTTCCAAAAAGTTGTCTAATTATCCTAAATCTTCCTCTTCTCATTTACTATAACATTTAAGGGAATTAAGATAATTTCTTTATCCTGCTTTTTATATAATAGAACACTTTTTTTTCCTTCCCCATTAAGATTCTAAAGGGAAAAACCATACAGACATCACAAAAAAAAACTCTAGCCAGAGATAATCAAAAGCTATACTTCAAAATTCAATAGTCAGTAAAAAAAAAGAAAATTATAACCTATTAATGATTTAGAATTTTAAAAATTACATGGTAAGAGAAAATAGTTAGCATAGGAATTGGAAAATTAGTCACATGGTAAAGTTTAAAATTTAATGTCTCAAAAGTCTTGATTATTTGTTAGGAAAAAAATCAATTTGATAGCATGCAGCTCTGCTTTGTTCTTCTCAACCCATCAGTACTTTAAAGGATACTTAGTACCAGAATAATGTGTGACTCTGCCACGAATTGGACCTGGCTGCTCCCATGAATGTAGCTCTATAAAACAAGACAGAGAAGCAAAAAATTACAATCTGGGGAAAAGCAGGGTTTTGGCAGCTTTTTCTTTGTATAATTCTATACCTTGAAGATTAACAATGGATGAAGCTATGAATTAAGCTCCTATTTATGGTTTTAGAATGAAATAATTAGTTATTTTTGAATAAAATAATTCTCAGTTAACTAGAACAGAAGAAGCCCTGGTGGCTGATGCCACTGTCAACTGTAGAAAGCAACCTACTATCAGAAGTAAACTTAGTATAATTTGTTAAAAGGTTTACCACAAAAACATACACCAACTGTAATGATTCTTCCAGAGCCTCCGTAAAATATACTTAATATAGTGTAACACACAGATTAGAGGAACTAAGATTAATGACTCTATATCCTTTAAAGTAAATAAAAAATGACCAATCAAAAGTTAATGACTCTTTTCTATACTATCAAAGTTTTTAAATTAAGGAGATAGCTTTACAAACGCATTTATTTTAAACTGATTTTTTCAAAACATAATTATTAAAATTGTTTCATCCTATTGAGAAAGGTATAGTTTCCTATACCTGGTAAGAACTATATTAGTTGATACCAGTCAATTATAGAAATTTGACAAAAATCTCCATGCAGGATTATTTTGCTTCTGAAAACCTGATTCCCACAGTAGTTTGGCTTTCATGGAAAAAGTATTTAACTAAAAGTCAGGACATTATTCCTTTTTGTCCTTAACCCTGGTATGTCACCCAATCTCTCAATTATTCAATATCCCCTCATCCATAAAACTAGGAACTGGATTAACTGAGTCCTCTGATCTTTTTGAAGCATGTACAGTCTTGTGTGTATTGTTATCAATTTTGTCTTGGTATTTTCATGTAGAGACTGCTTTGGTACTTCAGTCTAAGCTACCTTTGTTTCCATCTCTAATTTCTCAATCATTTGTAGTGCAGCTGCCTCATTCAAACGTGTATTTGGATATATTTTTAAAGAATAGCTTCAAGCAAACCAACTAAAAACAGCCATGTGTGGTTTATTTACATTATAGCTTATGAAGAATATTGTCACATATATTTTCTATTTTATTAAATATTACTATATTGACAACAGTGTAGCAATACAAATACTATAAGCAATGTGTTATATATTATTTAAGTCTGATTAGAAACTAAGACTCTCATATCACAGAAATGAAGGTTTTGTTATTCTAATAACTATAGCAGCATAGATAATACCAAATACAATGATACCAAGTACTAATAACAACTATTTATTAAGCACTCATTTTGTATTTAACACAAGTTCTACATGCAATAGCCCATTTAGTTCTAGTAGTCATAACAAAGGTATTTTTATTACAGCCACTTAATCAATACGGTAACTGAGGCTCAACAGAGGTGAAAAATTGCTTAAGTTTTCGCATCTGCTGTGTGTAAAATCTGAGATTTGAAATTAGGTCTGTGTGATTTCAGATCCTGAGCTCATATTCACTATACTATCGATACTTAGTTATTTGCTGGACACTTGACAGGACGCTTCATATAGATTATCCCATCATATCTTCTTAATAACTATATAAAATAGATGTTATTCTGTCTTCCAAACGAGGAAACTGAGATTTAGAGAAATGAACTAAGATTGCACAACTAGTAACTGGTGAAATTTGGAGAGCAACCTGGGTTTGACCTCCAAGGTCCATGCCTTTTCCATCATATAATAACTTAGCAAAAGACAGGAAGAAAAACCTAGTGGAAAGTTTTATAAAAGTTTTTACTGGTGATCACAGTTAAATGTTGACCATTAAAGGAATTAAAAATCAACATTTATGTGACTGACTGAAATATCTGACTATAACAACACAGAATAAGATGCCCAGATGTATGTGACAACTGCGAGGAACTTGGATTAGAACCACAGTGCAGATACTATGCACTTATTTAGGCAATGGGGATATCAAGTGTAACAAACAGCAAACAAAATGAAACAAACAAATCCAAAAAAATGCTTTCACAAGCTTACACATTCAAACTGTGAGAACACATTTTGTCTACCAGAGTGTGACAGAGACATTACTGGCACATATAAAAGTCAGAAGAGCAAAAACAAGAATAAAAGAACAAACAAGCACTCTAGAGGTCTTAAGTGCTGACCTTGGAGGGAATGTTTCATTTACAGGGTTACCTAAAGCAATGCTTAACACAATTAAAATCTAACTAAGCTCACCATTTTAAGCTAGTCTTTAATATATGTATTTAACTGATGCATGTACTTTGAAAATACTTTGGAAGAAGGAACACTGAGTAATTCCTTTACAACTTCAGCAAGCATGATGTTCATTTATATTCTTTCCACCTGTGATTTTTACTAATTCTGACAAGGGAAATGTCAGTAACTCATGGAAATTTAATCCTAAATATTTATTTAACTTGGAAATGGCAACCCACTCCAGTATTCTTGCCTGGAAAATTCCATTGACAGAGGAGCCTGGTGGGCTATAGGCCATGGGGCTGCAAAAGAGTCGGACATGACTGACTAAAAAACATTTTATGACACCAAGAAAATGGCAAAAAAAAACTTAGATTTGATATTGTCTGGTGTTATCCAAATGCCACTTTCAGCCTAACATCAAATCCACAAGAGCACTTTTGGTCCTTTCTTTCATTTTAAAATACACAATTGCAGAATGAACTAAGATCTTGTCAATAGCTAGAGGAAACACTGCTGTGATGATCTTTTATTATCACGTGGATTCTTCCTGTCCATCTCTTCATGCAGCTGGACTCATCAGTAGGGAATGTAAACTTTATTTCTGTTCATTTTCTTTCCCTCTTGTATACGTCAGGAAAAATGACCTGTGTGAATCCTTTCACCTTTTTCTGTACCTTGTTTACTATCCTCCAGTACAAGAAGAGCAGACACATGAAATTTAAGAAAATATTTAAGCGATAATCTCTCAACTGTCTAGCATATGATTCTCACTCTGCAACAGAAGTACTATAACAGCAAAAAAAAAACATGATGATTTATTATCAACGTGAAGACAGAATGTAGGAGAAAAATCTTGTATTTCCTTTGGCAGGACTTCCAAGAAGTCAAATGAGTTTCCTCATTGCTCTTAAATAAACTTGTGTCTTTAATCTTGGCTATTTAAGATCTGCCAGTAGAAGAGCAACTGCTTTCGTGATCAAAGCCTACGTACAGTGAGGGATCCATTTTTCATATATGATAGTCAATCCTTTTTTTTTAACTACATAACTCTAAATAAAGAAGATGCTATTTTAAAATATACAAGTTTGTAGCAATGCAGTAATGACATCATAGTCCTGAGTCTCCTTTGTGTGCTCAGGCACCCAGAATACTAAAAGGAAGTAATCTTGATTATTTCTTTCTCAGTTTCTTTGTGAGAAGACGAACATCTAGGAAGAGATTTTCTTTAACTGTTAAGACAAAATATACTCTTTTATTTAGTGTTGAGTATAACAGAAGTATTCCGAGGCATTCTGTGACCTTCCTAATGTATGGTACTATGATCTTTGGAACCAGTTACTTGCGTCTTTAGTAAAAACAGTGTGAGAGTGGGCAGCAGGTGGGCAGGCTTCTGTTGGCAAATGGGAGTGTCTGGATCACCACTGCTGGTGCAAAACAAGTGGAAATCCTGAGGTACTTAGCCCTCTGAGAGTCTAATAAAAGATTTCTCTATTTCTCGATAGTTACATAGTCCCAGTCCTTTCTTTGAGGTTGTCTTCTTATACATCAAACTGGATAAACTTCTCTGAGGTAGCACTGGTCCCTACAAGGCCGTGACACCAAGCAGCAGGTGTGATATAGATCAGACAATAAATAGCTCGGCCAAGTCCTTCTGGACTTGCCTGAAATAAGAGACATAGATAGGGATGGTTACCTACAGCCAGATGGCAAAGAATGCCACTGTGCTGGATTTCCCCAGGCTAGGTAGGTATGATTGGTCTTATTCAAACTCTTCTCTACGAAAAGCATCAGCCCCGCTAGTACAGTGGAGACACACCTCTCCTTAGGAGCTTTACCTGAATTCACAGGGACCATTAAGATCAGTAGGTCAGGTACTGTAAACAGGGGAGGTACGGGAGAGAACAAGTAACAACACAGAACAACCAAACCAAAAAGCTCCAATCAATTCTAAGGAAATCCTAAGCAGAATATGCGGAAATAGTTCATCATAACTGCTCCTCCCTAGAAGGTCAGGCAATGAGAACCCAAAGTGCAGGCAGGCCTGAAAAATTCTGAGGAGACTGTAAGACTACCCTAAAGCCCAGACACTAGTGAGACAGCTACTGGGGAGAACGTATGCTTGTAGAAGCACTTTCTAGTTTTTGAACAAAACCGATACTATGACTGACGAGAGAGCTTCTCATATTCACTGTGCTTTCAAAACGTTGAGAGGTTAAATAATATGACAACATAGTATGACTGTTTCTTTCAAGTGTACCGCAGAGGTTGACTTAAAAGGTCCTGTGACTCAGCTTCTAAGTACATTTTAGTAATTAATATTTTCTTGACAGCCCATTTCTAGACTTATCAATTCTTCTATTCATCAATGAAAGAAAACCTGGAATGCTTAGTAGAATTACTCTCATGGAATATTTTTGGTAACTAAAGTAGTAAGTTCAAAATGAAAAGTTACTTGTTAGATTCTTCATTTTAAAATCCAACTGAATAGCTTTTGATATGAGATACACTGAATATGTAGATCTACAATGCAAATGTTTTGGGAACTCTGTCATATTAGATATATATGAAAAGTATAATAGAGTAAAAGTATATATGGGCTTTTTTCCTTTTTATCTTTTACAAAAAAATCATCAAGGAACATTACTATTCTCATGTTGTTAAAAATGTAATCTAAAGTACAAGAACAACAACAACAAAATACAATGTAACATGAAGCTTAAAAGTCACATTATTCTATGTTAAAAAGTAAAATCACTCATTTCATATCACTAAATATTTTGTATCTGTGACTGGCATAAGAAATGCACTAGGAAGATAGTTTTTCTGCCCTACTCTAACTTTGCAGATGAATTGAATGATTTCCTCCAGGAAAGCCATTTAACCTCTCCTTAATTCATTTTCCTTGTACAGATCATTTTTTGTTGTTGTTGTTACTTATGGGCCTATTAGGTGATAAAAAAGATGTTATTATCAAGAGAAGTCTATAAAATGGATTTAAACAAAAAATAAGCAGAAAAATGACCACTGTCTTTTGAAACCTAGTCTCTCATATTTTTCTTTTTTGGATTATCTGTGAAAATGGATATTCACATCTTCCCTCTCAATGCTCCCATGATAAGTCTTTGATATTCCTCTGTATGAAAGCATATTCATGTGGATGAAAGCACCTGAGATGCTAGGCAATTATTCCTTAATGATGAGTCTTGTAGTGTGTCTATTAGATAATTCCCTGATCACTGTTTGCACTTGGTATTTTTCCCTGTCACTTCCTCACTGATTGCGACCTGAGTGAAACATTGCTAAGTCTGGATCCCATTGCATCACGTGGAACTACCTGCTGTGATGGGTTTTCTAGTCCAGTTTCTTCAGATGCCTTTAGTTCATATCCTTGAAACTTCTCGCATATTGTCTTAGAGTGATACTCTCTCTAAAGTTCACCTAATGCCAGTTCACCATCTGCTTTAAAAGTTCAGTGCCATCCGTTTTCTCTGGATGTCCAGGATCACTGCATTCTGATGAACAAGTCTGGAAAATCACTGCCTCTAAATCTTTGACATTAGAGACTTTATCTTGACATTTGATGTGAAACATAGCACAATGGGATGATAAATGAAACCTGTCTCAGAAATGAAAATGACACTGATAAGGACTCAGATATTAGACCCTTTTAACACTGCTGACAGTACCCTGGATCTGCAAGTCTTGAGAATGGGTTTAACGACGGCTGGGCCTGGTTTAGCCTGCTAATCTGTCAAATGAGACATCAAATTCTTGGGTGTGATTTTCTATTTCTTTAAGCTTACTACTTTGAAAGCTTCAAATCAGTAGCATTTACTTTCATACTTAATCAGTATACTAACAATGTGAATCCAGGTATATAACTAGTATTTTGTATCTAGAGGCTAATATACAGCTTCTGGTTCTTCCATAAAGACTTCACAGAACCAAACACAGCAATCGTCTTCAACAGAAGCACCACACTGACGGCTGGAGAATCTGGTTACAGACCAGGCTGCTGTGTAGGCTGGGGTGTGTTAACCGACCTGTGGGTCAGTTTCTGCATCAGCAGATCAAGGATGTTATAATAATTTACAGCATTCAGAAAAATATGACATGAAGTGAGCCTTCCTTAAGTGTTGGCTATCGTTATTTCTGTTTGTTCAGCTGATATTTATTGAATGTCTAATATGTGATAGGCACATTTCTAGACACTTGAGATAAGAGTGAACAGAGCAAAAATCCCTGGCCTCGTGGGGTTTATTGGAGAAGGAAATGGCAACCCACTCCAGTAGTTTTGCCTGGAGAATCCCATGGACAGAGGAGCATGGAGGGCTACAGTCCACAGGGTTGCAAAGAGTCAGACACGACTGAGTGACTAACACACACACATGGGGTTTATAGCCTGGTGTTTGTGCACATGCACGTGTGTGTTGGGGGCAGGGAACTGGAGGGGGAGAAAAGCCCAATGAATATAAATAAAAATAAAATATATTATCAGATCAGATCAGATCAGTCGCTCAGTCATGTCCGACTCTTTGCGACCCCGTGAATCTCAGCACGCCAGGCCTCCCTGTCCATCACCAACTCCCGGAGTTCACTCAGACTCACGTCCATCGAGTCAGTGATGCCATCCAACCATCTCATCCACTGTCGTCCCCTTCTCCTCTTGCCCCCAATCCCTCCCAGCATCAGAGTCTTTTCCAATGAGTCAACTCTTCGCATGAGGTGACCAAAGTATTGGAGTTTCAGCTTTAGCATCATTCCTTCCAAAGAAATCCCAGGGCTGATCTCCTTCAGAATGGACTGGTTGGATCTCCTTGCAGTCCAAGGGACTCCACAAGAGTCTTCTCCAACACCACAGTTCAAAAGCATCAAATAACATAAAATACTACTATATGGAACATTAAATTGAGACTACATCAATTCAAAACAAAATCCACATACTTGTTTATATATTTGGGCTTATTAAAATAAAGAGGTCACTGAAAATGGTAACGTACTTTAATTAGTAATGGTTCTATAATTGAAATAGTGAAGAGATAAGTTACATCATTTGTCGTTGACATTCCTTTCTCTTCTCACATTTCTCCTTTAGATGATTCATACTCTTCAATTCAACAGCTCTTGGTATGAAAGACTCCTTCTTAGCCAGGACTATAGTGTTACATCTTGTAGGGTAACCACTAATTGGATATATCTACTTGAATATCTCACTTGAATGTCCTAATACTCTAAAACCAAATGTTTTTCAAACATGTCACTATTCTCTGCACAAAATTATTTATCTTGGCCAGACTTCTGTGCTTCTGTCAATAATGCAACCATTCTTCTAATGATCCAAGTTTCAACTTTACCATTTCTGCCTACATCAATTGTAATGCCAGTGAACACTTTCTACCCTATATTTGCCTTTTTTCTATTACACTGACACAACTGACTGTGTATGGATGTTTATCATATCATGCTTGGATTATGGGCACTCTAATCTTTAGTCTCCAATCTCTCATTTCTAGCTAAATCTTCCAAAATCTCCACTTTCATCAGTCTACTGCTCACAAACCTTTGAAAATTTAAAACTGCTTAGAGGCCACAGCTCTTGGCAGTAAAGTCAAACACTTTTGAATCAATCGATTTATCAATCAAGCCATCTAGTCATTACTTAACAGTGAGAGAGCTGTATTCCATAAAATGAGAAAACAAGTACATGTAAAAAACATGGTGTTTTTTTTTTTTTTTTTGCTGAAAAAGAAACATGGGAACATGCACATGGAGATCTCTAACCATACAGACAAAATAAGGGCAGTGTGCTTAACATTCTAGAATTAGTAAGCCAACATTTCAGTCTGTGCTTGAGTTGCCTCTTTGTAAATCGGGATGATAACTGTATCTTTCTTACTGAAAACTGCTACTGGAGTGAACAGATCAGAAGTTAATTAGCTACTAAATTATGTGGTATTCAGTAAGGACTCTATAATTTAGCTATGTGTTCAGTGAGTTCTAGAGAAATATAAAAGATGAACCAGAGGGATGGTATGGGGAGGGAGGAGGGTTCAGGATGGGGAACACATGTATGCCTGTGGCGGATTCATTTTGATATTTGGCAAAACTAATACAATTATGTAAAGTTTAAAAAAAAAAAAAAAGATGAAATTACTGTAGTGTGAAATGGAAGGAAAAGGCTCCAAAGATGGTTAACTATAAACAGGGTATTTCAATAGAGATTATGTTGAGATACATTAGGAATAGTCAGAGCGAACTTTAAACAGGTGGAAAATGACAAGGAAATTAACAGAGGATGGGAAGGGGTTTGAAGGTAAGACATGATTGGGATGCCACAGTAAGTACACTTTTTCTAACACTATTTCCATTAAAAATTATATCTCAAAAAAATTATGGTCCCCAAACATCCTGTCCTCATTTTCACCTCTGTATGGGTTTTCTTAAGGCTGTTCCATTTTTTTTTCTTTCTGATCCATATCAAGGAGCAATCTTTATTCTTACTGGGTAACCAAAATTTAGTGTGATTTAATACCTCTAATTCTACCTCTTTTAATAAAACTTTGCCTCAGGGTAATGAATAGTTAATGCCCTTAAACTATTATAATACTGTCTATAACATTTCTTCTGTATCTTAGTCACATATGGATTTATAATGTTAGGATTCTAGACTTAAAACTCACATGAATACCACTGTCTCAGGAAAAAGGATATATTACTTGTAGAATACAGAATATTTCAATTTTTTAAAAAAGAGAACAGGCTTCAAATACTTGCTTCAACATATTTTAAAATAATTAAATACAAAATATATTTACAAGTGGTTGACCAGATTTCCCAATCAAAACCACTATGAGATACCATTTCACACCAGTCAGAATGGCTGCGATCCAAAAGTCTACAAATAATAAATGCTGGAGAGGGTGTGGAGAAAAGGGAACCCTCTTACACTGTTGGTGGGAATGCAAACTAGTACAGCCACTATGGAGACCAGTGTGGAGATTCCTTAAAAAACTGGAAATAGAACTGCCTTATGATCCAGCAATCCCACTGCTGGGCATACACACTGAGGAAACCAGAAGGGAAAGAGACATGTGTACCCCAATGTTCATTGCAGCACTGTTTATAATAGCCAGGACATGGAAGCAACCTAGATGTCCATCAGCAGATGAATGGACAAGAAAGCCGTGGTACATATACACAATGGAGTATTACTCAGCCATTAAAAAGAATACATTTGAATCAGTTCTAATGAGGTGGATGAAACTGGAGCCTATTATACAGAGTGAAGTAAGCCAGAAGGAAAAACACCAATACAGTATACTAATGCATATATATGGAATTTAGAAAGATGGTAACAATAACCCTGTGTACGAGACAGCAAAAGAGACATTGATGTATAGAACAGGCTTATGGACTCTGTGGGAGAGGGAGAGGGTGGGAAGATTTGGGAGAATGGCATTGAAACATGTGAAATGTCATGTATGAAACGAGATGCCAGTCCAGGTTCAATGCACAATACTGGATGCTTGGGGCTGGTGCACTGGGACGACCCAGAGGGATGGTATGGGGAGCGAGGAGGGAGGAGGGTTCAGGATGGGGAACACATGAGAAATAAAGGAATAAAAAATTTAAAAAAAAAAAAAGTAAAAAGAATTAAGTTATACAAAACATGGAAAATGATGAAATCCCCTAAAAAAATATATATATATATATTTAAACCCTAAACTGTGAAATGATTGTAAAACTCTGTATATTTAGTGTAATTTAGGAATTTTTTAAAAATCTAGAGCATTTATTAATAACTGTATTTTTAACATCTTAGATGAAGCTAACAAATGAAGTTAAATTCCTCAAAATAGCATAAAGAACAGTTAAGCTCAGGAAATATTTTATATATATATATATCTTAGAGAAAAAGTGATGTTTTAAACAACTATGTAGAGTGAATGTTATTTAAAATTAATAAAATCACAGTGTACTCTTCTCAAATTTAGACTGGGCTCATTAAATAATATTTTTTTATTAAGAAATTTTTGCCAATAAAAATTTTAACAAGTAAACATTGATATTTGGTGGTTATCAGTATGTACTATAAGCACATAATTGAAAAAAATCATATCTCTCCAGAGATTTCAAAAATGTATTCCCAATCCAGGGATCGAACCAAGGTCTCCTGCATTACAGGAGGATTCTTTACCAGCTGAACTACAAGGGAAGCCCAGGAAAACTGGGGTGGGTAGCCAATCCCTTCTCAAGCAGATCTTCCCCACCCAGGAATCAAACCAGGGTCTCCTGCATTGCAGGCAGATTCTTTACCAACCGAGCTATCAGGGAAGCCCTCCATCGTTAGTAATTTATTACAAATGTTCTTGTGTATTTATATGTACTTAATTTTTAACACATAAATTTTTGGGGGGGTATATAATTCCATTTTTAAAATATGTGCTTTTTCTTTATAGATTTTAAAAATCTTACCTGAGAGATTGCAAATATCAAAATGTGAACTTAGCCTCACATATTGAGAGTTTGTGACACCGCAAGTATACATGATTGATTTAAAGTCTAAAAGCTTCTTTTAACTGTGCTTTTTTTTTTAAACTGGCTAATTCATAATAGATTACTCAGATTTGTTCTTAATCAAAAATACACAATGGGGGGGAACCAGGCACCCACAGATTTTGTATTGAGATAGCTAAGCCCAGTCAAAACTCAAACTATAGATTTAAGACTTTTGCAATTTTCTGTATGCAAATTATATGTCAGTTCTAAAGAGGTATATTTTCGAAGAAATATTGTTTAGAAAAAATAAACAGAAACAAGAGTCTTTCCATCATATCTATAATAAAATTCTTCCATGAGTTTTTCATTATAATCAGGAAGGAAGCACTTTTTTCCTAAAACCCAACACTACTGGGAGGAATTTGAAATGACATTTTACTGATTCTTTATTTTTCCATCAGAGTATCTTTTATATTATTTTTTTAACTTTATCAGAGTATCATTGATCTACAGTGTTAGTTTCAGGTGTATAGCAAAGTGATTCAATTATATACACACACATATATGCACACACACACACATCCTTTTTTAAAATTCTTTTCTTATATAGGTTATCCCAGAATAATGAGTAGAGTTCCCTGTGCTATATAGGAGGCCCTTGTTGAATATCTATTTTATATATAATAGTGTGTATATGTTCATCCCAAGCTCCTGATTTATCCCCACCTGGCCAAGTTTCCCCTTTGGTAACCATAAGTTTGTCTTCTATGTCTGCGAGTCTGTTTCATAAATATGTTCATTTATCGTTTTTAAAAATTAGATTCCACACGAATGGTATATATGATATTCATCTTTCTCTGACTTACTCTGCTTACTATGATAACCTTTAACACCATCCATCTCTAGGTCCATTCATGTTACTGTAAATGGCATAATTTCATTATTTTCTTATAGCTGAGTAATATTCAACTGTATTTATATACCACTTCTTTATACACTGTCGATGGACATTTCAGTTGGTTTCATGTCTTGGCTATTGTAAATAGTGCTGCAATGAACACTGGGTGTATGTATATTTTCAAATTATGGTTTTCTTCTGGATATATGCCCAGGAGTGGGACTGCTGGATCATATGGTAGTTCTACTTTTAGTTTTTTTAAGGAATTGCTTGTAAATGCTATGTACAAATCTGATTTTTTATATGACTGAAAAATGTCCATCTGGTATTTAACAACATGGAAATCCTTGGTGAACTAGTGTGATTTTCAGATGAGTGATGGGTACAGAAGCCAGATGGAAGGACACTGGGAGTGACCAGAAATGAACTGAGATCATGGGCAGAGACAACCCTCACATAGTCAATTAGGTCATGTTATGACTGCAAAGACCAAGAGAGAGGTGTGCTACTGAGAAATTTTAGCAATAAACCACGTGGAATACATTAAATCAAACTTTATTTATGATTTTCCAAAATATCTTACAAGTGGCAACTAAGTAGATAGTAGACCTTACAGGAAAAGGTATTGACAAGGAGGATATGGTTGAAAAAGTGGATGAAGATTCTGAAGAAAGGTTGATCTTAGTGTTCTTGGGGACCAGTTAAGTCCCTTGGAAGCGGGTGAGAGAACAGAAAATATGAGAAATCAAAGAAAATGGACAAAGATGGAACAGCAGAATAAGCAGGAATAAGAGAATAGAAGAAATTGAATTCATTGATATTAATTGCAAGTCTGAAAGCTTGGATTTGGAACTATTAAAAATTTCGATGAGGTTTCAGGTAGTTCCCAAGTGAGCAGTTTAAGTGAAATGAACAAGTACGTTATAGAATTTAAAGAGAAAAAAATGAAAATATGAAGCCAATGTGCTGAACGAATAGACAGCATGGGCATTCTAAATAAAGGAGTTTAAAAATATATATATATCATGCCTGAAGACAGAGTGAATTAGACAACCTTTAAAAGTCTTTTATCCCTCTAATCTTATTCAAGGAAGTTACTACATGATTGTCTTAAATATAGCAAAAAATAGGTCTTTTCCAAAAAGAGTATAAATGACACAAAGAATATTCAGTCCTAGCAGCATCATTTATAAGTGCTACAAATTAACTTAATGAGATTTTTATCCTCTTGAAAATATTTTTTTAAATGGCTGCACAATTCTAATTTATCCTACTTAAATGGAATTAATATATCATATTGTGGCTACTGCAGTGTTTTCTTTAACAAATCACAGCAATATATATTTGTACTTTCGTATTTATGATTTACTTTTAGTTCCTAAAAATACAGTAACAATCTGACTGTACCAAACTGGGGAGAGAAGGAAGGTATAATTTTAAAAACAAATTCTCAAACAGAATAATGAATTGTCAAGTAAAATTTTGAAAGTGGAAAACTTGTTCAGTAAAAGATAAAATATATTGGCAATTAGCATCATCTTTAAGGATATAACAATCAAAGTAATACTGTGCACCTAGAAATATTTTATTGAGCAATCTAAACGAAACTCAGTCAAAACTGTTTACAGCTTTAATTTGCTTAGTAAACCAGGCCTGCCCAGTGCAATATACTTATCTAATGTTAAACTATCACAAACTCTAAAACTGAGTCCTTTTTTAGTTGAAGGAGAGGTGATTTACAATATTGTGTTAGTTTCAAGTGTACATCATACTGATTCAGGGTGTTTGCAGATTATATTCCATTACAGGTTACTATAAGATATTAGGTATAATTCCTTGCACTATATAGTAAATACTTGTTGCTTATCTATTTTATGTAGTTTATATATATGAATCCCATATATATTGAATCCTTAATTAATGCTTAAAGTAATTAAAAATATATATATATACACCTTTCTTTTTCTTTAAAATACACGTGCTTAGTCGCTCAGTCGCATCCAACTCTTTGCAACCCCATGGACTGTAGTCTGCCAGGCTCCTCTATCCATGGGGATTCTCTAAAAAACCTGGGAGGGGATCTTCCCAACACAGGCATCAAACCTGGGTCTCCTGCATTGCAAGCAGATTCTTTACCATCAGAGCCACCAGGGAAGCCCAAGAATACTGGAGTGGGTAACCTATCCCTTCTCCAGGGGAACTTCCCAACCCAGGACTCAAACCAGGGTCTCCTGCATTGCAGGTGAATTCTTTACCAGCTTAGCTACAATACGATAAGCTTTTGGTTTAGAAACAGTCAATAGCACACATGCTTTTCAATTTTTATCCTTTCAATCTTCCAAGTAATGTTTGAGGGGGGAAAATAAACAGAATCTTCTATGCCTAGTAGACTAATTCTGGAACCGTACAAGAGAAGGGGGAGAACCCCAAAATGTGATTTTAGGGCTTAAGGATTCAACACTGGGTAGAAACTTTTTCAGAAGAAAAATGTTATGAATTTTTATTATGAAGGAGAAAGCTGGTATGGAGGGAAGATGACAAGAAAACAAAGGGAGGAAAAAGAAAAGGGGGATGTGGTTTGGGGAGTGATGCTTATTACATGGCAGTACCAGGAGCAGGCCTGCACTGAGGCAGAAGTCCTTAAACTTCCTGTATACAAAACACAGGAAACCCCTGAGGGGTAGATTAGCTAGTGAATAAGGGCAATGGCAACCCACTCAGGTACTCTTGCCTGGAAAATCCCATGGATGGAGGAGCCTGGAAGGCTGCAGTCCATGGGGTCACTGAGGGTCGGACACGACTGAGCGACTTCACTTTCACTTTTCACTTGCATGCATTGGATAAGGAAAATGGCAACCCACTCCAGTGTTCTTGCCTGGAGAATCCCAGATACGAGGGAGCCTGGTGGGCTGACGTCTATGGGGTCGCACAGAGTCAGACACAACTGAAGTGACTTAGCAAGGGGAGTGTGGCCTGGCTGCTGGAATGCAGGCTACCTTCTGTTTCTTGATCTGGTGCTGGCTATACAGGAGTGTTCTCTCCATTAAAATGAACTAAGCGTATTGTCTATGTCTGTTTCGGGAGGAGAGGGTAAGATGTATGGAAAGAGTAACATGGAAACTTACATTACCATATGTAAAATAGACAGCCAACAGGAATTTGCTGTATGGTTCAGGAAACTCAAACAGGGGCTCTGTATCAACCTAGAGGAGTGGGATGGTGGGGGGGAGATGGGAAGTGGGGTTCAAAAGGGAGGGACTATATATGTATCTATGGCTGATTCATACTGAGGTTTGACAGGAAACAACAAAATTCTGTAAAGCAATTATCCTTCAATTAAAAAATAATTAAAATTAAAAAAGTGAACTAAGCCACACATGATTTAAAGCATTTAATTTTAAGCACTTTCTTAAATTTATGTAATGTTTCTATTAAAAAAATCTCAGATATGTAAGTAAATAAACTGGGGATTGTGCTACTAGGGTACATTTCTGGATACTAGTTTCTGGAATCTGCATTTAACAAGTACCCTGGGGGTGTATACAGCCATTCTAAGACATAAATGGAAAAACAACAATTGAGAGGTTCAAAAGTAATTTTTTCATCCTCTCAGCAAATGCTTTCTCCTGCCACAGGCATTTCTGAGTATTCAACAAATCTGCTGATTTGAAACCCTTTACTCCAGTCATTTAGAAAGCAGATGGATTACTGACTATAGACTCGGGATCAGAGATCATTTCCATCCTTACTTTTTACTTACCTAGGCTTAGGATGTACCAGACCCTACATAGGATACCATAAAAATGAGAAAATCATAGTTTCTGCCTTCAAGAAGTTTATAATCTACTTTAAATAATTCCATAGTACCTGAAATACAAAGCAAGCAAAAAAATTAAGTGGTATAAGTGGCAGCAAACAAAGCACTGTAAAAGAGGAAGGATGCGGAAGCAGACAAGGCCTCTTGGAAGACAGCATCAAAACTACATGAAACTTAAGTGTAATTTCAACAGATGAGAGAAGAAAAGAGGAAGCACTCCTGAAAGTGCAGATAGGAGCACTATGCTAAGGACAGCATAGGCTGTAGATGGCGCTGCTGGGAAGAAAGTAGTCAGAGATGAGGCCAGAAATGCAGGCTGTCACTACCTGTAGAAGGAGCCTTGGATAAAAGGCAGAAATAAGTATGCCTGATTTTAATTTTACAGGAATAAGGAAGTCACAGAGGACGTTTGAACAGAAAGGAGACACGATTGTAAGTCACTTCCAGGAAGGTGAATCCAGAAGCCACAAATTTAATGAACCGTGACAAGATGAAGGTAAGTCACCATGCTACGGATCACAGTGATGGTGAATCAAGGCTACACAGATCTGGGTTCTATTGCTACTCTACTCGATCGAGCTGCCTAACCTGAGTCCCAGCTACCACTTGTAATTAGGGGATGGGAGAGAAACGACTTCATATAAGGGCCCTGCAGACACTGAAGGAGGCCAACATGTCAATTTCCTAGCACCTCAGAGGTAGTTGGTCATTGTGATCATCATCGTCATCCACTTTTTCACATGACTCAAGTTTTTCCTATGCTAAATATGGTATATTTAGATGGTTCACGTGAGTTTGCCTGGAGCTAAATCCTGATGAAGAAAACAAAATGTAAGACTTCAGAGAAAAAGTGAAGAAGGTATAAGATACATGTAAGAAGTTCAGATTGCTAAAGAAGAGCTAAGACATATGTGAAATAGTCAAAAATACACAAAACATAACTTTTCTAGTAGTGTGTTCTCATTTTGTTATACTTGGATTTGGGCAAAAGCTTCAAGGTTGGCTTTGCTATCTCTAATAATAGAACTGTATATTGCTGTCAAGAAATACAACTAAAAGAAAACTTTCTTTTTTTCAGTGGTAAATAAATCTGCCTACCTGACCTCCCAAGATAGATTACACTGTTTTTACATATCCTCGAGTTTTATGTATAGTGTTTCCAAATGTAACACGGGTGAATATTTGGCTGCTCTCTCTTTTCTAGTCAGGCTATCTTTCTTCTAAAACACATCATTTTCATTTCTGACTTCTCATCTTAGTGTATGTATGGTCACTTAGCATCTGGAGTACTTCCTATTTTCTTTTGAACCAACTGAAATATGACTTATCAAATACTAAATTCAGTACCACTTCCAAAATGACACTAACAGATGAGGATGTATATAATTCACATGAGTCAATGATCAGGATTAGCATTCTTCTAGTTATCACTGTTTAATGTTGCTCTGGATGGCTGAATCAATTTTGTGACTTCACCTGCAGCTTAATTTCCCAAATTTAAAAGCTCAAAATAATGGAATAAAGAATAAAATACAGTTGACAGCTTAATACATGCTTCTTTGGAAGTACTTTAGTTTTGTGAAGTATTGAAATTGTTGTACAGTGGAAGGGTGTTAAGAAGATGTTCATGACCAGATCTCTGCACAATCAAGAGTTCAATGTGATGTATGTGTCATCCACACAGAAGGAGTAATTATGATTTTATGTTCCTGTTATGAAATATTTACCATTGCATTAACATGTTTTATATTACAAACCACATTTTAATATAAGCAATGTAAAACTGTGTACACCACAAAAACATTGATAATAGTGTTATCTTTTCTCCACTCCTGCAAACATAATTTCAGAATGGAACCTTCTTCTACTGACATTTCAAATGCTTAAGTATTCTCATCATGGGTCTGTATCTGTTTGACTGGTAAGTACAACATAATGAATAAAGTTTGCAGAAAACCATCTTAATAAGCTTACTTAAGAACCAGTATTTTTGTACCTAGTTAAATATCTTTGCTAGATTATGTATAATGGGTCTTTGTTCCATTTCCTGGGGAAATTGCACCTCAAAATAAAATGCTGTTCATGGGAAATAACATTTTCTTCCTTTCCTTCTTTAACTAACCTTTTGATTAAAAAAAATACATAGAACTAGGTTCTAAGATGAAAATAAGAGGCAGATATAAAATAATACATCAAGAGACACCATAAATATGTGGTATATGGTATGGTACCTTTTTTTAATTTTAGAGTATAACTGATTAGCAATGTTGCGTTAGCTTTAGTTGTATACAGCAAGTTTTACATATACATGTGTCTATTCTTTTACAAATTCTTTTCCCATTTAGGTTATTACAGAATTTTAAGCAAAGTTCCCTGTGCTACACAGTATTTCTTGTTGGTTATCTATTTCAAAAATACAAAAATGTATACATCAATCCCAAACTCCTAATTTATCCCTCCCCCTCACCTTTCACCTTTGATAACTTTTTTTTTTTTGATGTCTGCTTCTATTTTGTAAATAAGCTCATTTGTGTCATTTTTTTAGATTCTGCACGTAAGTGCTACCATGTCTTTCTCTGACTTATTTCACTCAGTCTAATAATCTCCAAGCCCACTATGGTACCGCAAATGGCATTGTTTCATTGTTTTTAAGGGCTGAGTAATATTCCATTGTGTGTGTGTTTATGTGTGTGTATGCACACATCACATATTCTCTATCCATTCATCTGCCAATGGACATTTACGTTACTTCCACGTCTTGGCTACTGTAAACAGCACTGCAGTGAACACTGGGGTGCATGTATCCCTTTGAACCATGGTTTTCTTTGGATATGTGCCCAGGAGTGGGATTGTAGGATTATGTAGTAACTCTATTTTTAGTTTTTTAAGGAAACTCCACACTGTTCTATGTAGTAGTTGCACTGGTTTATATTCTTACCACCAGTGTAGGAGGGTTGCCTTTTCTCCACATCCTGTCCAGCATTTATTGTTACTGATTTTTTAATGATGGTTATTCTGACTGGTGTAAGGTGATACCACATTGTAGTTAATTTACATTGCTCTGATAATTAGCAGTGTTGAGCCTCTTTTCATGTGACTTTTGGCCATCTATTTGTCTTCTTAGGAGAAATGTCTATTTAGGTCTTTTGCCCATTTTGATCGGGCTGTTTCTTCACGTTGAGCTACATGAGCTGTTTATAAATTTTGGAGATTAATCCCTTGTCGGTCAAACTGTTTGCAAATATTTCCTCCCATTCTGGGAGTTGTCTTTTCCTTTTGTTTATGGTTTCCTTTGCTATATAAAAGCTTTTGAGTTTAAGTTCCAGTTGTTTATTTTTGTTTTTATTTCCATTACTCTTAAGAGATGGGTTGAAAAGATACTACTGCAGTTTATGTCAAAGAGTGTTCTGCATATGTTTTCCTCTGGGAAAACATAGTATCTGGTCTTATATTTAGGTCTTTAGTCCATATAGAGTTTATTTTTGTATATGGTGGTAAAGATTACTCTAATTTAATTCTTTT
Source organism: Bison bison bison (assembly GCF_000754665.1). Lineage (NCBI taxonomy): Eukaryota > Metazoa > Chordata > Mammalia > Artiodactyla > Bovidae > Bison > Bison bison. The sequence continues at coordinate 13,032,253 of NW_011494677.1, read as the reverse complement.
CTATGTAGCTGTCCAGTCTTCGCAGCACTGTTTATTGAAGGGACTGCCTTTTCTCCATACAGTCCTGCCTCTCTGTCACTGAGTTATTGACCATAGATGAGTGAGTTTATTCCTGGACTTCTCATCCTGCTCCATTGAGCTACATTTCTGTTTCTGTGCCAATACCACACTGTCTGACAGAGTTCATTGATGAGCTCTAGTAGTTTTCTGGTAGTGTCTTTAGGATTTTCTACATAGAGTATCATGTCATTTGCAAACAGTGACAGTTTTACTTTTTCTTTTCCATTTTGAATGCCTTTTATTTCCTTCTGGAGGCTGACTGCTGTGGCTAGAACTCTCAAAACTACGCTGAATAAAAGTGGCAAGAATGGACATCCTTGTCTTCTTCCTGGATCTTAGAAGAAATGCTTTCAACTTTTCACTATTCAGAATGATGTTAGTTGTGGGTTTGTTATAAATGGCCTTTATTATGCTGAGATGGGTCCCCTCTATGCCCACTTTCTGGAGAGTTTTTTATCATAAATGGGTGTTGAGTTTTTTAAAAACCTTTTTCTATATCTACTGAGATAATCATATGATTTTTACTTTTCAATTTGTTAATGTGGCATATCACACTTGTTGATTTGCAGATACTGAGAAATCCTTGCACCCCTGGGATAAATCCAAGTTGATCGTGGTGTATGATCTTTCTCATGTATTACTGGATTCAGTTTGCTAGTATTTTGTTGAGGATTTTTGCATCTGTGTTGATACTGGCCTATAATTTACTTTTTTTGTGGTATCTTTGTCTGGTTTGGGTATCAGGGTGAGGGTGGCCTCATAGAATGAGTTTGGGAGTGTTCCTTCCTCTGCAGCTTTTTGGGAAGAGTTTCAGAAGGATAGGTGTTAACTCTTCTCTAAATGTTTAGTACAAGTCACCTGTGAATTTTATCTCTATTATATTGCATTATATTCAGTAATTAAGTCACATAGCTCAAGTCACATAACTCTTTAAAGTTTATAGCTATGCTGGTGTCCCCTGCTATTTCTTCTATAAAGTCCTTGAATTCAAAAAGAGTTTGGAAAGACACTTTCTTCCCTAACAACAGCAAGCCAAGCAAAGAGGATGAGAGTTTGCCATCATTTGGGGAATTGACAAGCAAGAATCTCAGCAGTTCTTCCCTGTACTAAGGTCTGAATTGAGCAAAAATAACAAGAGCATCAGTGCTGCCACCCTTGCAGAGCTGTTTCCAAAGGACAAATGCGTCATATGTGTCTCTCCGTGCCTAAGAGTTCATCACCAAAAGGACAGAGATTTATTTAAATATATAAGAAATCCAAATACCATCTATTCATCAGGCTTCTGCTGACAATGTTTTGTAATCTCTCTCTAACCACTAACTCTTTCAAGGGGCGTTCCTTCAGAAATTTCTCTCTTGAAATTTGCAAAGGCATGGTTTTTACTTATACCAACTCATTACAGAAATGTCCATTCACTATTTGATGGTACAGATATGAAGCAAACAGAAGATACTCTCTTTTCATTTAGTAAGTAGGGACAGTGCAAGTACTGCGCACATAAACAGGTAGTTTCAACTCGCCTTTCTGGAACCCCATTACCTGTCATTCTCAACCATGCCTAGTAACACTGAAACCAAATGAGCTGTGAGTGTACCCATCTGATCAAATCATTAGAAAGTTCTGAGAAAGTTTGTTCTGTTTCTGTTGCTGCTGTTGTTTAAATATGTAAGTCTGGTACCCAGAAATCAGTATTTCTCCTCCCTGTTCAGACATGTCTAAAGAATAACATTCTAGCTTGAACACTGCAGTTGGAAAGAGTGGCACTGACAGAAAGCAAAGCAGAGAACAGTTCTCAGGACAGTGAGGACTTACATGTCTGCCCTGTGGCAACAGCTGACAGAAATGGAAGCATGTTGCCTGGAAAGAGTCCAGAATGATACCCACCTCACATTTGTTCAGCTGACGTACAGAACTTAGTAGGCACTTAACTATGAGATTTCAGTGCCTGGGGAGGAGAGGACTGTTATTAGCTATGTCAAAGAAACAGTCTTCAACCCAATGTAAGAAATACCTTCCCATCAAATGAAGCTAAAATTGGCTGTTGATGAGAAAGCAAATTCCCTCTCATCTAAACTGTTTAAGAGGCTCAAAAATGATGATTTAATATGGATGTTATAAAAGGGCTCCTTACTCAGAGAATTCTGGCCTTGATAACTTTAGAATTCCTTCCATCTTTAAGATCAATAAGAAAAGTCTGAAAATTAAATGCCACAATAAAAAGTCTATAAAAATTAAAAATAAGCCCCATCACACCCTGAAAACAGAATCTCTCTTTTTTTTTTTTTTTTACTCCAAATATGCCATACTGATTCCTTATCTAATGGCTCTTCCATTCTCATCACATCACTGTTACCTTGGCTGCAGCCTTAATAACTTGAAATTCAACAACCACCTTTTAACTTATCTCTGAGAACTGAGACCATCTATGTCAACATGACTTAGTAGTTAGTTCAAAGAAATCTTTGCCTGGCAAAGATAAGACTATAAACCAAAAAACAACATCATTGTGCTTCAAGTAGTTCTTACAGATCCATTTATCAGAAACAATAGTCTGGACACCTGGATGAACAGCTTACTTGAAGATTTTCACCTCTAGGTGTTCAGTAAACCTATTCTTGGAAAATTGTGGGCAATTCAGATCAGCCATCTGCTTTGAAATGGCCAACTGAAACTATTTGAGTTCAGATCCCAAGACCCTTATAAATACCCCACTTCTGCTTTCTACTTTCAAGACATTGCTAAGGCTTTCTTGCTGCAGGAAGATCTAATACATTTAGTTTTGCATTATTAATGACTGGTGACAATGTGGGGAGTTCCACATCTCCATGTACCAACCACTCCTCCCCCCCAAATACCTATGATACCTACTGTAAAACCAACTCCCTTCTTAAAACATTACTTCTAATGTATTGTTCTTTGGCTTAAAATTTTTAATAGTAAAACTATATATTTACGAACAAAGCTAGTGGAGGTGATGGAATTCCAGTTGAGCTATTCCAAATACTGAAAGATGATGCTGTGAAAGTGCTGCACTCAATATGCCAGCAAATTTGGAAAACTCAGCAGTGGCCACAGGACTGGAAAAGGTCAGTTTTCATTCCAATCCCAAAGAAAGGCAATCCCAAAGAATGCTCAAACTACCACACAATTGCACTCATCTCACACGCTAGTAAAGTAATGCTCAAAATTCTCCAAGCCAGGCTTCAGCAATATGTGAACCATGAACTTCCTGATGTTCAAGCTGGTTTTAGAAAAGGCAGAGGAACCAGAGATCAAATTGCCAACATCCACTGGATCATGGAAAAAGCAAGAGAGTTCCAGAAAAACATCTATTTCTGCTTTATTGACTATGCCAAAGCCTTTGACTGTGTGGATCACAATAAACTGTGGAAAATTCTGAAAGAGATGGGAATACCAGACCACCTGATCTGCCTCTTGAGAAACCTGTATGCAGGTCA